>NC_090941.1:418999031-419340966 GCF_040938575.1 Ambystoma mexicanum
TACAATTTAAGACCATACTAGTCTGCTCCCGGAATTTTTTTTTTTTTAAAAAAAGATTGTTCTGTGTGGAATCACCAATAACAATCTTGGACCCAAAAAACCAGACAGATTCAAAGAATATGGCAAATTGCTACTTCATTATCAGCATAAAATAAAGTAGGGCAATCTGGAGGACAACAAGCTGTATTCCACACAATCAAACTTGATTATACAAAGGATGTATACCTCAATGTACGTCACCTATGATGTCATCCTACATGGCAAACTATAAAACATATTGAAGGTTAAATAGCGCCGGAGGTTTGGCGGTAGGATTAATAGCGCCGGCACTGATAGCACCCAACTCTTGATGAGGTCCACAGTCTTATGAAGCAACGAGTCCAGTACGGCAGATTGTATGTCTTTTCACAATTCCTTCCAAGAGACCCTAGTGTAGCATACAGGAACTATCTCAAAGCCACTGTCAGAGCACTCTAGCTCTGGTTCCATATTCATGGCTGTCAGATATATTAATCACTGAGGAGGGCACCCAGACCTCTGCTGGCACATTTTCATGACTTGCCTCAGGACCTACATTATTTAGCACCACATGGACAAGTTTAAGCAAGCCTTCTCTCTGTGTATCTTATTAAACAATGAGAGGATGGCCCGGAGTATAATGAGATGTTCTGGCTCCATTACTTCATCCTCATCAGAGGAATGAGAAGAATGAATATGAGTCATTATGCAAAGGCGAAGATGCATATAATCCCCCTGCGGTGTGTGCAAATCCGGGGATGTTTCTAGATTAGTTGATAGACAGGGTGCTGTATTATTGATCTAATTTACAACAGCTGTGTTCCCAGAGGAAGCCAGTATAGCAACACTCTGCAGACTGAGGCACAAACTAAGCAGAGTGTTATTGTCTATTGGCTCAAGACCTGAGGTATCTAGCTGTGGTACCGGCTTCTCCAAGGATTCGGTTTTGGTTGCTTTATCCATGGGATTAGTCATGTGCAGTTTAAGATAAGCAATGAGTTTCCCTTGCACTACTTTTGACTTGCACTCTTTTCATAGACCATACTAATAACTCCAGTTGTAGCTTCTTTATTCTGCAGTTCACCGTTTGCATTTTTCTTGAGGGGCTTATTACGTGCCAAAGCACGATTGCACATTGCATGGACAATACTGCACAGTTGGCATTTTCTGGAGTAGGCTGGCATAATCACATGCACCATTAGACACACAAGCAGGCTACACACTCAAAATAAGAATAACAAATCTGCTTTTCAATAATTTATATTGGTGGTGAGCTAGGACATCAGGCCAATAACTAAGGGAACTTTTTAAAGGAACCACGTGAGGCTGTTCAGCAGTTAAACCAAGCCAACTGTCCACCCCCTTGAAACCACAGCTGATCCCTTTGCCAGTCAATGGTTCTGCTGCACCATACTTTCCAGTAGAAGTCATGGACACTGCTATGCTGAGTAAGTGCTGTATTGTAAAGTAAAGGCCACAGCTAATCGGCTAACACTGCAGACCCCACCACTCCTATGCAACCCTCTGTGGCCCAGTGACGGATTTAAAGTGTGTTTCCTTGCTCCTGAAGTGGTACAGTGCCTTCTCAATAAACACTGTAGTAATACTGGGAAACATTTTAGTAAGTCTGGGAACATGGCAGACCACTCATGCCGCGACTCCGCCGAATGATAACACAGTGTACAGGAAACAACACCCTGATAAGAAAGATCTTCCAAAGGAACTGGCACCTGGTCAAATTGGACACGGATCTGACTCAGTACTTACAAGACAAACCAGATATAGTGTATACAAAAGCACCTACACTAGATTCCAAACTGAGCCCCAGCTACTTGAGAGGAACTAAACAGAAATTTCAGACAAATATACTGACTGGTAAAAGACTTAAGGGCTTCTTCAAATGTTCAAATTGCAGCATGTTTAGAGACACTCTTAATAACATACACAACTACAGAACTGCAAATGGAAGGTATTTGATAATTAATGAATTCATAAACTGCAGAACGACTTCTGTCATTTATTGGATTATATGTATCTGAAACAAAGGGTATGTTGGAAGCACCATTTGCGAGTTAAGAATGAGAATCAGGGAACATCTTGGAACAATCACGAGCCCAGACTACCTGTCAGCATTATCTGAACATTGGAACAAGCACCACCGGAATGACGATAAAGAGAACATCAAATTCTTTGGAGTCAAACACATACTCCAGGGTGAAAGACTGGGGGACCAAGAGAAATGCTTGCGCCAAAATGAAAGTCGCCTAATATGTGACATAAGAGCAATAACAGAAGGTCTGAACACTGACACAGAAATGCACCACTTTCTGTGATAAGTGATGAGATGCAAGTGGTATCTGGGAGGAGCAATAAGCAACCCAATTACCATAACCAGACTACCAACAACAGTATGAGCTACTTCAAGTAAACAACAAGAATAAATGTGAGAGGACACCACCAACCCATTTGATCCTCTAAATTAAATTAATTAAAATCTAGACAGATCATCCTTTAAATTGAACAGATGAAACACAGCACCTATAGCTAGAAATTCTAAAGTAACTTAACAAACTTGGAATTCTTTGAAGTGAAAGTATATGATATAGTCTAATTGGACTACCTCATGCACCACAATCAGTGATAACTAGTGTAAGCGGTATCTAGGGAGGCCCAACAAGCCAACCCCTCCCTTTTTTTATCATAACCACAATATCAACCAATACTGGGAGCGACTCAAATTCAATAGAATGAATAAATGTAACACAGCAATTTTAGCCTAAACTACTCATCAAAGTAGATTCTCCCGCACTACTAAAAATAGACTGCAGGTTGTTTGAACAATCAAGCTTTTGACTTAGCAATAAGGGACTCGGAAAAGAGTGCATTGATGATTTGCCTTTAAGAAATAACTTGTAAGTATTTCAATACTCTACAATCAATTAAGGTAAATAGAAGAGACTCAATTCCACTTGATTGACTATCGGAACTTAATAATGCAGATAAATTAGTCAATGGGACACTGAATTAGGGACCGGCTACGTGACCATATAACAAGGTCACTTGTTCCCTCAGTGACATCACACAGAGCGACTAAAATGTTCCCTACATACAGTGTGTACTCAGCAGTTTAGCAGAGCTGGGCACGGACACGAACGGTTGCAGGGACACTGTCTTTTCCCAAAAGGTAAGGCGTGACAGCACCTCCAGGTTGCACGCACGCACAATTTCAATCCAAGTTGAGTTCTGCATGAGAATGTTCTCCTAAATTTTGGTCCAGCAAACCGAATGCCATAATCTGAATGCTTAAATGAGTAGCACCTGAGCACCTATCAGAAACCCAAACTAATCCATTCACGAGAACCTTTCTCCCAAATTTGGCTCAGATATCTGAATGCGGAAGTGTAAATATTTAAATAAGTGAAGCATCTACAATAGCACGTACGATATGAATCACTCGAGGTCGGGCACTATAAATGTCAATTTGTACTTGCGAACACACAGTGCAATGTTAATGCCAAGCAGACGAAACTGCTGGATGACTTTCACGTGCTTAAGCACTTATCAGACACCTTGCTCGCATGGCTTTAACAGTAATAAACAATTTAGGCACAGGAGATCCATGATGAAAACAACCAAATAATAATGGATGGATTGAACTAATGAATCAAGAGATTCTTCACATTGAACCATTGAATTCATTAGAATTATCTTATATCTCTAAGGAATTTGACTCACAAACTCTCCACTGTTAAAAGCAACCGCTCCCAAGTTGCACTCCGATAACACAAGCGATCACAAGGTGTTTAAGAGGGCAACCAACTTTTAAACCACACAGCAAACCACAAATGTCAGTTTAAAAACCCATTCAAGTCAACTAAATGCCTAAATGTGGCCTATGTGAATAACGGGATGGAACCTAAAGGGTAAAGAAAGTGTTAATTTCATTCTGTTAAACAACAGGGATTGATATAACCAGTTGCAGACAAGAGTGGCACTTGCCAGGAGATGGATTGCATGCGGTTGCATCCATCATACCATTAACCAGGACCCCAGAAAGGTGACCTATCACTCGATAATTAAGGTGAGCTATTAGCTTACATCTCAGTAACTGCACAATCAGTAAATGCCTTAATTGCATGGTGCTTCCTTCCTGTGCACCTGCAGCCAAGACTAACCAAACTCTTCTCCCCTTCTTAACTCCTCAGAACCACTGAAGTCTGTTCATTCAGGAACTACAAATAACAGAACCCCTAATTTCTGCGACCAGCAAATAATACATGTGTGTTATATCAAACCAATGTATGCAATAAATGTGACATTTGAATCATTTAGAAATGCAAAGCAATGTTTTTAATACCTTGATAAAGCCCAAGGAAGGGCAAAACAATAGCATGTGCAGAGAAATGTTGGCACAGGTTTTTTTGTATTTTAAGAATGACACAATTTCACCTTAAAAATGACTATGAGCACAAGTTCACCATACATCTTACATTAAGCAAAGATTGTATCTATTCTATGATGAATGTGGAACAATTTGAATAAAAAATAACATTGTATAAACACCAACAAGTGTGCACCTCAAAATCTCTATAGGATTGGGGACCTGTGGGGAAGACTATTTTTGAATGTGCATAGGCTTACACAGGGTGTCCCTCATGCCTTCTCATTAAACACCGTAGAAATACTGGGAAACATTTTCTTAAGTCTGGGAACATGGCAGACCACTCACGCCGCCACTCCCATGCCACGCTCCACACAGCAATGACGGTTTTAAAGTGTATTTCCCTGCTCCATGAGCGGGGAACTGCCTTCTCAATAAACACCATAGAAATACTCTGAATGTTTTGGTAAGCTCTAGGACCATGGCAGACCACTCATGCTGCCATTCCCGCAAGATTACTAAAAAATGAAAATGATGGTATACATTGTGAACTCAGTCACCATGAAAATGTTGTCAAAAACAATGCATCAGGAAAACCAATCCCAAGGAGGATGAGGAGTGTCCATTAATAGAGGTTGAGTTCTCTCCATAGAACTTGCTCATAATGTATTATTTCCTAACAGCAACACATAGTGTTTGATGGCCATAGAACACTCACAGCCAGGGCCTAATGCTGGTGCTGTCTCTCCAGTGATACATTGTTTCATAATAGCATCTGTATCAAGCTAGGCTAGTCTTGATGGTAAGTATTTCAACCTTTAAACAGTGTAACCTTTAGCCCGTTCCTGTGAGCTGCAAGCCCCTGAAACAATTGAAATAACTAAAGTTAGCCTATTAGTTAATAGGTAGCCTATTCTCCTTCAGAAATAGAAAAGGGTGGACAAAGGTGCCATCTCCGCTGTTTGCTTTCATCATCGAGACCCGGGCACCCCCAGAAGGGCACAGAAGCTCTGGCCTGCATTATATTTGCTGACACAGCAGCCTCTGATAAGATGGCCTCCAAAGTTTTGCCTGACTTTGTGGGTATACAGGCGCGCGAAAAAGAGCCCTGTGATTGGCTACACCCTGCCCAAAAGCCATTGGAAGCCATTAGGCAAAGCTGGCCATCCCCAAAGGCCAGACCACAAGGCCAGAACACCTCTCTGCAGCTCCCTGCTGCTCTGGACACTGAACAGTATGCCCTTGTTTGCTACTGGCACGGTCACCATGAAAGGTAAACTCTTTGCACATAACTGTACTCATTTTGCCTATATTGTATCCAGGAACAGGCTAGCTAGAGCCTTCTCTCCCAGACACTTCCCCTCACCATGCCATACTCCCTTCCTCCCCTCTATTCCTGCTTTCAGCCTGCCGTTATGATCACAGCCTCCACCCCCTGAACCTTAGCCAGCTCTCACAACACGCTTGCACAGCACAGAAATGAGAAAGTATGCAGATTCCCACCCAGCCCAGAAGCGTACTAGCACCACTCCACCCTCACCACCTATCACCTTCCGCCTCCCAACAAATACGCACTTCACCCCTGTAACCACAGCTTTCAGGAACATCAAACTGGGCTGCAGGACTTCAGTGGTGTCCCTTCACTAACGCCCTGTGCCTAAGTTAATGAGAAATGCGCACCTTAGAGCCAGAACCTGTACTTTCCACCCACAATCTCCCCCAACACAGGCCAAGCCTCACTATGTAAGTTTGCACAGAAGACCTTACCACATGTCACAAAATCTAGGACAGCCTCCACTCTCCCTATACAACACACTGAGACCTCACTACAACCAAGGAGACACCTTCCTCCCAGAACGTCTGCAGTCCAAGCATTCAATTGACTGTGGTCGTCAATCCTCAGCTCCTCCATGCAGCCCTCATTAATGCCAGATCAAGAACTGCACATGCCTTGGAAATAAATGAACTAATCACCACACAGAAATTAGATTTCCAGGCAATTTCAGAAACTTGCTCCATCCAGCCTCGGTCCCAGCTCTCTCCTTGGCCCTCCCAGTGGGATTTACCATACTTAAACATGACACAACTAAAGCCAGAGGCGGACGGGTAACCCTCATCTACAAAGACTCCCTACACATCAGACCCTTGAAGGCCCCCATGATGACAAACTGTGAACTACTATCACTTAAACTCACCTCTTCCCCTTCAGACTCGATCACTATTCACATTATCTACAGTCAGCCCATCCCTCCTACGTCCTTTGATGAAGAGATTATTCATTCAATTGGAAACATTAAACCTGTGTCTAGAGTCATATACCTAGGAGACTTCAACTTAGGCCTCCTTGACCCTCTAGACAAAGCTGTAACAGCACTTGCTAAGACCCTTTCAGACCTAGGCTTTATTCATCGAATCACAGAGCTAACCCACATTAAAGGAAGATCATTGGACTGGGTATCGGATCTCAACAGTCAGATTTCATTTACATCTAATGCCCTTTGCCCCTGGTCGGACCATCACATCCTTTGCTTCTCACTCCCCCTGCAGAAACAACTACCAACAACTACTCAGAGTCTACCGCCCATACTCACCTGAAGCTTGAGAAACATCATCAAAGATTCCATCAACCCCCTCCACACCGCGCTGGCCTCAGAATACATAGACTCATCAGACCCAGAACTCCTTGCTAACCTCTATTCACCAACCTTGACCAATGCAGTGAACATGGTAGCTCCTCTACTCCAAAGAAAGGCTAAACCTATAAGCCACGTGAACTCCTGGTTCTCTCCTGACCTATCAGCCCTTTGATCCAAAAAGAGACAGGTGGAAAACCCATGGAAGAAAGACCCTACTCAAATCCACCTTTATCTGCATAGCCAATGAATGCAAACATGCTATCATAGAGGTGAAAACCTCAAAGCCTCAGCCTACAACCAAAGAATAGCCAATGCCAATTCCAACTTGTGAGAACTTTTTAAAATCCTTAGAGAATGAGAGACCCCGTACTCACTGCCAAGCACCATCAAGGATGACATTTGATGCATCAGTATCCAGAATGCTGTGCAAGCAAAAACAACCTCCTTACAGCAAAAAATCTCTAAAAACTAACATCAGCTAGTCTTACAAAACTGCCCACCCACACTAATTGCCAGTCGAACCCCTTACCTTTTGTTTAGTCTGGGTATGGATTGTGTACAGTACAATTGTTTTGATATGTTGTTTATTATACAAAACGTAATAAAAACCATTATAAAATAAAAATGTAAAAAACTGCTAACTGTACCCCTTCAGCGGGAATCCTCTCCCGTGCACGCATCACTGCTCCATTGGTGTTAGGCCAAGCCCAAAGTTGAGTTGCTCCTTTTGAATGACCAGGGCATTAAAGCATGTGTGCTATGGCGTCTAAGAACAATATTACCTTGTATACAGTAGTTACTAGTGGATTCATCCCACTTTTAAATGTACTATTAATATTTAACGTAAAGGTCCCTAGACACAAAGAATCATCCAATTCAAAGAAGCCCAGGTCTTTGCTAAGCTCGCTGTTGAGTTCTGTGACTCTTATGAGAGCTAAGGTAAGCATATTCACAAAGGCAATCTGGACATTTATACGACTCTGGTGCCAGTACTAGTGACATGTTGGCGGGCTTCCATTAATATACTATTACTGAATGCCACTCCCCGCATCCACATGGGGGCTGAAAGCACACCTACTTATGACGGGTACTACAAGCACCTGTCAGGGAAACATGCTTACACGTGGGGAACACGCATTCTGATGCGTGTTTAACGGACAGAAATGCAAGCAGGACATTAGCAGTTAATCAGTGCTGCACCTTAAGGGATCAGAAATGCCCTTTAGTGCCCCGCTCACCCCTTGTGCCGATGCAATCACGCTGAGAAACTGCTTTCTGTTCCACTCATTTAAAAGTGCTGCTTTTAAAGCAAAATGCAAGTTTATAAACCATAATATGACCTCCTTTCTCCATCTGGTTTGTGCATTTGCACACTGGGGGGCATGGGCAATTCAATATGTGCATTTATGATTCGCACATGTTGGTGCCATTTGTGAATTAGATACACTTTCTTATCACACAAATGACAGAAACTTGCATGATTAAAGATGTTGGGAATCCTTCCTTCCTTCCTTCCTTCCTTCCTTCCTTCCTTCCTTCCTTCCTTCCTTCCTTCCTTCCTTCCTTCCTTCCTTCCTTCCTTCCTTCCTTCCTTCCTTCCTTCCTTCCTTCCTTCCTTCCTTCCTTCCTTCCTTCCTTCCTTCCTTCCTTCCTTCCTTCCTTCCTTCCTTCCTTCCTTCCTTCCTTCCTTCCTTCCTTCCTTCCTTCCTTCCTTCCTTCCTTCCTTCCTTCCTTCCTTCCTTCCTTCCTTCCTTCCTTCCTTCCTTCCTTCCTTCCTATGGCAAATGTCGCTCTCTTTGCTGATGTCATTCCTATTCTTGCAGGAGCAACTGTCTGCTGCCAAAGTGCTGTTGTCCATTGCCTGGAGACATGGTCCATTAAAGGTCAAACTGCAGTGGGGCTTATTTACAATCATACAATGGCCATCAAGGATGCTTAATGTCTGGGACACATCTCAGCACCCTCCTTTGAATCTGTACAAAATATGTTTGTCACCAATAGTGCCACAGGGCCAATTTGAGTGTGCTTTCTTTCTCCAGTGACTCACCATTATTTTACGTACACATTTTACCCAATTCACAAAACCTGTGTGGCATAACATTGGGTCCGATTGGTAAAGGGCTTCTGGATGTGTGCATCATGAATGTGCACACTCAGTTGCCCTTCTTCCAAAGTTCAAGTGCGCATGTCAAGGGCTGCAAACGGGCGTTCCCGTGCATTTCAAAAGTGCATCCTTATTTACAAATGAGCTGCACTTTGACGTGTGCAAACATGTAAAGCTCCACCTGGGTCTGTATGCTGCACGGTTCGTGGGATTTGCATTGCACGGAATGGTACTACAAGGGACTTTGCTCCATTTTCTGCTTAACTGCGACAACAGTGGGCACCGTTGAACATTGCTGTCCTGGTTGCATGTCCATGTCCCAAACAGGGATATCAATGTGTTCTCTTTTTGTTATACATTTGATTAAATTCCATAATCTAGATATGCGCAGCCAGCACCACACCCATATGTCTGCTGGAAGTTTATTTATACAGCCAACACGAATGTAATCAAGAGGACCACTGTACACATCATCCTCATTGCTGTCTGACCCAATAGCAATGCACAGGCCACCTTTAGGAATACCTGCACATTTTGGACAATCCACTGAGTAAAAAAAAAACGAGCATCCTCCGTGGCGTTTTCAGATATCCAATTCTTCGTTAATCAGACCCCCTGAGTTCAAACTAATCAGAGCACTAACACCTGCTTGAACGCTTACTCCAATCGTTTGATTCAATTTTTAAATTAACCCTACACATTCTTGCAAACTTTTAGGCGATCCTTCCCGTTATAAGCTATGTATATGCCTGCCTCTTTCCGCACGAACAAAGAAATGTGTGACCGCTCCGTTCTTAGTTGTACTTAGTGTGTGCATGCGCATGTGTGCGCGCGTCTTAATATGCACATGAAGGCCACCAAGGTGGCAGAAAGGTTCCATACAAGACCACTTTGCACTACTGCTGGGGGATTGGAGGGATTTGGCGAGGGGGAACTCCGAATGATAATCTAACAGATATAAATAAGCCGTGAGCAGGTCAAAATCAGGTGTGCAGCTGTGTTTCATACCTTTTTCATTTGTGATTATTTATTTTTGTATCGTAAATATTCACTTCTCCTGCTGGTACCTTTACCTGTGGCGGTGTAGGCGATTACTTGATGTCTCATAAGGTCAACGTCAATATTGATTAACATATATTCCTTGCACAATAGCTCCTTGGGGAAGTCTTGAGCTTCGGCAAAATCTGACTTTGCAGTCACTCCTGACTTTCTGTTATCAGTCATGTGCCTTCTCTCCGTCTTACGAGAGGACGCAAGAGCAAGCTGACACCAATTCTACCATGAAAAGTAACATCTTCGCCTTGGAAATGTCCACGTCTGCTTTGGATTCTTTTGGAGTCTCCTGCCTTGACTCTACGCTACCCTTCCCCGTGCAACCATATCCCTGAAGCCGTGTTGTTGTTAGACCTCGTTTATTCTGTCAGACCCAGTCAATACGTAGCCACCCTTACATCAGAAATTATTTTCTGTAAGCAGATGTGCAGACAGTGAGCCTCCTCGTTTTAATTCTAGATTAATTTGCATTCCCTTCAGATGCACTTTCAAATTAGGCGTCTGTTCTTTGAAACAGCCATTATTGAGCTCAGGAAACAAGAAATCCATCATCAGAAACAAATGAAAAAGCCCAATTTCTGAATGCACTCTGCTGTTTTGTGTTCCTTTTTCTCTTATTTTGTTTAAGAATGCGTTTGCTTTTTTAAAGACCTATGTTTCCAACTATGTGTGTAGTCAAGATATATGTCTAGAGGCATTTTGCAAAATAAGTTCCCATGCTCAATCATTCACTCAGTCACTCACTCATTCACTGACTCCCTCCAATCATTCCCCTATATTCTAGAATAGAGCATATGAAGCAGGTACATACCCTTGTGCTGTTCTCACAAGAGGACAGATGGTAGTCCAGACATAGACCAGCTCTGAGCCTATTATTTAGAAAGTACAGGTATCAATATTATACATTTGCCTCAGGGTTCCATTTACTGTTACATTGTCTACTAGGGAGACCACCCACTAGCCATCCCCTCACACTCCATTTGATGCCCCCAACTAACACATATAAAACACTCACACCACAAGCACTGTGGCATCAACCTTCTATCAGTATACATAGATGGACTGCAGGACAAGAAGTCAAGCTCTGCAGAAATATACCCGAGGATGTTGGTTATTGACAAGCAGGGATCCACGGGTTGTCCAGCAAGTAAACAAGGATGCAACTGTTAGGGAGGTGCAGATACCACATATGCTGACCTAGACAGCCCATATGCAAACAACAGAAACAAGCCTTCCAGAATCCATTGATGAAGCAAACCAGGGCAGCTGCCCCCACACTTAGATAATCCCCATAGAACCAGTAGAATATGAATATCCACCTACTCATGACAATCTAACATCCAGGACTGTGTCACAACCAAGACATGCAAACTCAACAGCTAGGCAAAGCTTCATGCAACGATGACACACACACACACACACACACACCCACACACACACACACTATATTCTGTGCACACACAGCAGAAATACCCATGTCACGGATGATCCTGCTGTAAAATGCACCCCTGCACATCACTGTTAGGCAGAATTATATGCAGTACCCTTTGGGAACACCACACACAATTAAGACTACAAGTGACAGTACAAATTCACCTTTGGTACAAGCCTGTATTACACAGTAAATGTTCCTTGTTCCAGCCAACCCAGAAATGGGCAGCAGTCCCATACACCCCACGCCTAAGGACAGAAGCCCCCATATAGTATGAGGGATCTTCTGTGAATATCACTCTTTGAGGTCATCCATTATTTGGCACCAGAGCAAGAACCAGCCTCCACAGTGAAAAAAGGTGGACCCCAAAAAGTGTTCATGTGTGTTAAAAACATTGTTCCAAATAACACTTCGGGAAAAACTTTGAAGTATAATTCATCGCCTCCCTGAATGTGATCCAGTGGTGTGCACCTACCCAGAAACCATTTTCCCTAAACTAAGTAATATAACATAAGAGCCTGCAAAACCTACACCTGAACGTGGGGCATCAGTCTTGCACCCACACAATTGCCCTGTACACCTGCTTTCTGTCTAAAGATGATGGATTAAGAAGAAGCATAAGTCCTATAAGAAAAGAGATATGAGTCCAATAAATGTAACTCATTTGGGTGTCTTCCCTGTATGCACCAACTAGGCCTTAGCTGGCACAGAATACACCACTGACATGAAGGCAGCATTACAATTCAGTTGTGGCCTGCATGGGGCTGCACATCATGTCCTTTTAAATTCCAACAGGATTCAAGATATATCATTTCAGAATGGAATCTGGTCAATGAGGAGGAATACATGGCCCATGTGCCTTAAGTGGGGCCGGTGTGTGTGGGTGATATTTGGGGGTGATCAATGTGTCCATGTGTTTGGTCACAGGGTACTGCATTTTAGAAGTTACTGAAAGTGACTTATGCTGGCTTAGATTGTTTGTGCAATATCATCCAATTTGCTATTTTTAGAATTTTTGAATAAATTAAAGGTTTATATTAACCCCAAAAATAAATATATAAATACAATATGGCTGCAGCTTCATCAATGTTATTTACAATGAAGATACTGGCATAGCCTGTGACTGCAGCTTAACACAAGTGATTTACAGTGACCATACAAGCCTAGATTGGGTTAGTAGCTTCATAAAAGTGATTTACAGTGATCATAATGGCATAGATTGTGGTAAAATAAAAGTGATTTACACTAGGAATGCTGGCAATTTCTTCATGAAAGGTTTTACTCTGGAAATGCTGTGATGTATTGTGCATGCAGCTGCATAAAGATGACTTATATTTTGTTTAAACATTTTAATAAAGTGTTTTGGTTCAAAAATAACCTCATAATACTAATTAAAATACATCATTAAAAAAAAAAAATTACAATACATACATAATAAAATCATACAAATACAACCCAATCACATACACAATCGGTAAGAGATAAGAATCTGATCATTCCATACATAATTGTTCCTTCATTGAAATGCAGTGTTTATTAAATTATAGTGAGGGAGAAAACAGATAAAGAATACTTTAATGTGTCCATGTGCAAGTTCACAATATTCCTTTCAGTGATTGACCAATCTCTTGCCACATGCAAAGCATAGTACAATTTAAGACCATACTAGTCTGCTCCCGGAATTTTTTTTTTTTTAAAAAAAGATTGTTCTGTGTGGAATCACCAATAACAATCTTGGACCCAAATAACCAGACAGATTCAAAGAATATGGCAAATTGCTACTTCATTATCAGCATAAAATAAAGTAGGGCAATCTGGAGAACAACAAGCTGTATTCCACACAATCAAACTTGATTATACAAAGGATGTATACCTCAATGTACGTCACCTATGATGTCATCCTACATGGCAAACTATAAAACATATTGAAGGTTAAATAGCGCCGGAGGTTTGGCGGTAGGATTAATAGCGCCGGCACTGATAGCACCCAACTCTTGATGAGGTCCACAGTCTTATGAAGCAACGAGTCCAGTACGGCAGATTGTATGTCTTTTCACAATTCCTTCCAAGAGACCCTAGTGTAGCATACAGGAACTATCTCAAAGCCACTGTCAGAGCACTCTAGCTCTGGTTCCATATTCATGGCTGTCAGATATATTAATCACTGAGGAGGGCACCCAGACCTCTGCTGGCACATTTTCATGACTTGCCTCAGGACCTACATTATTTAGCACCACATGGACAAGTTTAAGCAAGCCTTCTCTCTGTGTATCTTATTAAACAATGAGAGGATGGCCCGGAGTATAATGAGATGTTCTGGCTCCATTACTTCATCCTCATCAGAGGAATGAGAAGAATGAATATGAGTCATTATGCAAAGGCGAAGATGCATATAATCCCCCTGCGGTGTGTGCAAATCCGGGGATGTTTCTAGATTAGTTGATAGACAGGGTGCTGTATTATTGATCTAATTTACAACAGCTGTGTTCCCAGAGGAAGCCAGTACAGCAACACTCTGCAGACTGAGGCACAAACTAAGCAGAGTGTTATTGTCTATTGGCTCAAGACCTGAGGTATCTAGCTGTGGTACCGGCTTTTCCAAGGATTCGGTTTTGGATGCTTTATCCATGGGATTAGTCATGTGCAGTTTAAGATAAGCAATGAGTTTCCCTTGCACTACTTTTGACTTGCACTCTTTTCATAGACCATACTAATAACTCCAGTTGTAGCTTCTTTATTCTGCAGTTCACCGTTTGCATTTTTCTTGAGGGGCTTATTACGTGCCAAAGCACGATTGCACATTGCATGGACAATACTGCACAGTTGGCATTTTCTGGAGTAGGCTGGCATAATCACATGCACCATTAGACACACAAGCAGGCTACACACTCAAAATAAGAATAACAAATCTGCTTTTCAATAATTTATATTGGTGGTGAGCTAGGACATCAGGCCAATAACTAAGGGAACTTTTTAAAGGAACCACGTGAGGCTGTTCAGCAGTTAAACCAAGCCAACTGTCCACCCCCTTGAAACCACAGCTGATCCCTTTGCCAGTCAATGGTTCTGCTGCACCATACTTTCCAGTAGAAGTCATGGACACTGCTATGCTGAGTAAGTGCTGTATTGTAAAGTAAAGGCCACAGCTAATCGGCTAACACTGCAGACCCCACCACTCCTATGCAACCCTCTGTGGCCCAGTGACGGATTTAAAGTGTGTTTCCTTGCTCCTGAAGTGGTACAGTGCCTTCTCAATAAACACTGTAGTAATACTGGGAAACATTTTAGTAAGTCTGGGAACATGGCAGACCACTCATGCCGCGACTCCGCCGAATGATAACACAGTGTACAGGAAACAACACCCTGATAAGAAAGATCTTCCAAAGGAACTGGCACCTGGTCAAATTGGACACGGATCTGACTCAGTACTTACAAGACAAACCAGATATAGTGTATACAAAAGCACCTACACTAGATTCCAAACTGAGCCCCAGCTACTTGAGAGGAACTAAACAGAAATTTCAGACAAATATACTGACTGGTAAAAGACTTAAGGGCTTCTTCAAATGTTCAAATTGCAGCATGTTTAGAGACACTCTTAATAACATACACAACTACAGAACTGCAAATGGAAGGTATATGATAATTAATGAATTCATAAACTGCAGAACGACTTATGTCATTTATTGGATTATGTGTATCTGAAACAAAGGGTATGTTGGAAGCACCATTTGCGAGTTAAGAATGAGAATCAGGGAACATCTTGGAACAATCACGAGCCCAGACTACCTGTCAGCATTATCTGAACATTGGAACAAGCACCACCGGAATGACGATAAAGAGAACATCAAATTCTTTGGAGTCAAACACATACTCCAGGGTGAAAGACTGGGGGACCAAGAGAAATGCTTGCGCCAAAATGAAAGTCGCCTAATATGTGACATAAGAGCAATAACAGAAGGTCTGAACACTGACACAGAAATGGACCACTTTCTGTGATAAGTGATGAGATGCAAGTGGTATCTGGGGAGGAGCAATAAGCAACCCAATTACCATAACCAGACTACCAACAACAGTAAGAGCTACTTCAAGTAAACAACAAGAATAAATGTGAGAGGACACCACCAACCCATTTGATCCTCTAAATTAAATTAATTAAAGTCTAGACAGATCATCCTTTAAATTGAACAGATGAAACACAGAACCTATAGCTAGAAATTCTAAAGTAACTTAACAAACTTGGAATTCTTTGAAGTGAAAGTATATGATATAGTCTAATTGGACTACCTCATGCACCACAATCAGTGATAACTAGTGTAAGCGGTATCTAGGGAGGCCCAACAAGCCAACCCCTCCCTTTTTTATCATAACCACAATATCAACCAATACTGGGAGCGACTCAAATTCAATAGAATGAATAAATGTAACACAGCAATTTTAGCCTAAACTACTCATCAAAGTAGACTCTCCCACACTACTAAAAATAGACTGCAGGTTGTTTGAACTATCAAGCTTTTGACTTAGCAATAAGGGACTCGGAAAAGAGTGCATTGATGATTTGCCTTTAAGAAATAACTTGTAAGTATTTCAATACTCTACAATCAATTAAGGTAAATAGAAGAGACTCAATTCCACTTGATTGACTATCGGAACTTAATAATGCAGATAAATTAGTCAATGTGACTCTGAATTAGGGACCGGCTACGTGACTATATAACAAGGTCACTTGTTCCCTCGGTGACATCACACAGAGCGACTAAAATGTTCCCTACATACAGTGTGTACTCAGCAGTTTAGCAGAGCTGGGCACGGACACGAACGGTTGCAGGGACACTGTCTTTTCCCAAAAGGTAAGGCATGACAGCACCTCCAGGTTGCATGCACGCACAATTTCAATCCAAGTTGAGTTCTGCATGAGAATGTTCTCCTAAATTTAGGTCCAGCAAACCGAATGCCATAATCTGAATGCTTAAATGAGTAGCACCTGAGCACCTATCAGAAACCCAAACTAATCCATTCACGAGAACCTTTCTCCCAAATTTGGCTCAGATATCTGAATGCGGAAGTGTAAATATTTAAATAAGTGAAGCATCTACAATAGCACGTACGATATGAATCACTCAAGGTCGGGCACTATAAATGTCAATTTGCACTTGCAAACACACAGTGCAATGTTAATGCCAAGCAGACGAAAGTGCTGGATGACTTTCACGTGCTTAAGCACTTATCAGACACCTTGCTCGCATGGCTTTAACAGTAATAAACAATTTAGGCACAGGAGATCCATGATGAAAACAACCAAATAATAATGGATGGATTGAACTAATGAATCAAGAGATTCTTCACATTGAACCATTGAATTCATTAGAATTATCTTATATCTCTAAGGAATTTGACTCACAAACTCTCCACTGTTAAAAGCAACCGCTCCCAAGTTGCACTCCGATAACACAAGCGATCACAAGGTGTTTAAGAGGGCAACCTACTTTTAAACCACACAGCAAACCGCAAATGTCAGTTTAAAAACCCATTCAAGTCAACTAAATGCCTAAATGTGGCCTATGTGAATAACGGGATGGAACCTAAAGGGTAAAGAAAGTGTTAATTTCATTCTGTTAAACAACAGGGAATTATGTAACCAGTTGCAGACAAGAGTGGCACTTGCCAGGAGATGGATTGCATGCGGTTGCAGCCATCATACCATTAACCAGGACCCCAGAAAGGTGACCTATCACTCGATAATTAAGGTGAGCTATTAGCTTACATCTCAGTAACTGCACAATCAGTAAATGCCTTAATTGCATGGTGCTTCCTTCCTGTGCACCTGCAGCCAAGACTAACCAAACTCTTCTCCCCTTCTTAACTCCTCAGAACCACTGAAGTCTGTTCATTCAGGAACTACAAATAACAGAACCCCTAATTTCTGCGACCAGCAAATAATACATGTGTGTTATATCAAACCAATGTATGCAATAAATGTGACATTTGAATCATTTAGAAATGCAAAGCAATGTTTTTAATACCTTGATAAAGCCCAAGGAAGGGCAAAACAATAGCATGTGCAGAGAAATGTTGGCACAGGTTTTTTTGTATTTTAAGAATGACACAATTTCACCTTAAAAATGACTATGAGCACAAGTTCACCATACATCTTACATTAAGCAAAGATTTTATCTATTCTATGATGAATGTGGAACAATTTGAATAAAAAATAACATTGTATAAACACCAACAAGTGTGCACCTCAAAATCTCTATAGGATTGGGGACCTGTGGGGAAGACTATTTTTGAATGTGCATAGGCTTACACAGGGTGTGCCTCATGCCTTCTCATTAAACACCGTAGAAATACTGGGAAACATTTTCGTAAGTCTGGGAACATGGCAGACCACTCACGCCGCCACTCCCATGCCACGCTCCACACAGCAATGACGGTTTTAAAGTGTATTTCCCTGCTCCATGAGCGGGGAAATGCCTTCTCAATAAACACCATAGAAATACTCTGAATGTTTTGGTAAGCTCTAGGACCATGGCAGACCACTCATGCTGCCATTCCCGCAAGATTACTAAAAAATGAAAATGATGGTATACTTTGTGAACTCAGTCACCATGAAAATGTTGTCAAAAACAATGCATCAGGAAAACCAATCCCAAGGAGGATGAGGAGTGTCCATTAATAGAGGTTGAGTTCTCTCCATAGAACTTGCTCATAATGTATTATTTCCTAACAGCAACACATAGTGTTTGATGGCCATAGAACACTGACAGCCAGGGCCTAATGCTGGTGCTGTCTCTCCAGTGATACATTGTTTCATAATAGCATCTGCATCAAGCTAGGCTAGTCTTGATGGTAAGTATTTCAACCTTTAAATAGTGTAAACTTTAGCCCGTTCCTGTGAGCTGCAAGCCCCTGAAACAATTGAAATAACTAAAGGTAGCCTATTAGTTAATAGGTAGCCTATTCTCCTTCAGAAATAGAAAAGGGTGGACAAAGGTGCCATCTCCACTGTTTGCATTCATCATCGAGACCCGGGCACCCCCAGAAGGGCACAGAAGCTCTGGCCTGCACTATATTTGCTGACACAGCAGCCTCTGATAAGATGGCCTCCAAAGTTTTGCCTGACTTTGTGGGTATACAGGCGCACGAAAAAGAGCCCTGTGATTGGCTACACCCTGCCCAAAAGCCATTGGAAGCCATTAGGCAAAGCTGGCCATCCCCAAAGGCCAGACCACAAGGCCAGAACACCTCTCTGCAGCTCCCTGCTGCTCTGGACACTGAACGGTATGCCCTTGTTTGCTACTGGCACGGTCACCATGAAAGGTAAACTCTTTGCACATAACTGTACTCATTTTGCCTATATTGTATCCAGGAACAGGCTAGCTAGAGCCTTCTCTCCCAGACACTTCCCCTCACCATGCCATACTCCCTTCCTCCCCTCTATTCCTGCTTTCAGCCTGCTGTTATGATCACAGCCTCCACCCCCTGCACCTTAGCCAGCTCTCACAACACGCTTGCACAGCACAGAAATGAGAAAGTATGCAGATTCCCTCCCAGCCCAGAAGCGTACTAGCACCACTCCACCCTCACCACCTATCACCTTCCGCCTCCCAACAAATACGCACTTCACACCTGTAACCACAGCTTTCAGGAACATCAAACTGGGCTGCAGGACTTCAGTGGTGTCCCTTCACTAACGCCCTGCGCCTAAATTAATGAGAAATGCACACCTTAGAGCCAGAACCTGTACTTTCCACCCACAATCTCCCCCAACACAGGCCAAGCCTCACTATGTAAGTTTGCACAGAAGACCTTACCACTGTCACAAAATCTAGGACAGCCTCCACTCTCCCTATACAACACACTGAGACCTCACTACAACCAAGGAGACACCTTCCTCCCAGAACGTCTGCAGTCGCAAGCATTCAATTGACTGTGGTCGTCAATCCTCAGCTCCTCCATGCAGCCCTCATTAATGCCAGATCAAGAACTGCACATGCCTTGGAAATAAATGACCTAATCACCACACAGAAATTAGATTTCCAGGCAATTTCAGAAACTTGCTCCATCCAGCCTCGGTCCCAGCTCTCTCCTTGGCCCTCCCAGTGGGATTTACCATACTTAAACATGACACAACTAAAGCCAGAGGCGGACGGGTAACCCTCATCTACAAAGACTCCCTACAAATCAGACCCTTGAAGGCCCCCATGATCACAAACTGTGAACTACTATCACTTAAACTCACCTCTTCCCCTTCAGACTCGATCACCATTCACATTATCTACAGTCAGCCCATCCCTCCTACATCCTTTGATGAAGACATTATTCATTCAATTGGAAACATTAAACCTGTGTCTAGAGTCATATACCTAGGAGACTTCAATTTAGGCCTCCTTGACCCTCTAGACAAAGCTGTAACAGCACTTGCTAAGACCCTTACAGACCTAGGCTTTATTCATCGAATCACAGAGCTAACCCACATTAAAGGAAGATCATTGGACTGGGTATCGGATCTCAACAGTCAGATTTCCATTACATCTAATGCCCTTTGCCCCTGGTCGGACCATCACATCCTTCGCTTCTCACTCCCCCTGCAGAAACAACTACCAACAACTACTCAGAGTCTACCGCCCATACTCACCTGAAGCTTGAGAAACATCATCAAAGATTCCATCACCCCCTCCAGCCGCGCTGGCCTCAGAATACATAGACTCATCAGACCCAGAACTCCTTGCTAACCTCTATTCACCAACCTTGACCAATGCAGTGAACATGGTAGCTCCTCTACTCCAAAGAAAGGCTAAACCTATAAGCCACGTGAACTCCTGGTTCTCTCCTGACCTATCAGCCCTTTGATCCAAAAAGAGACAGGTGGAAAACCCATGGAAGAAAGACCCTACTCAAATCCACCTTTATCTGCATAGCCAATGAATGCAAACATGCTATCATAGAGGTGAAAACCTCAAAGCCTCAGCCTACAACCAAAGAATAGCCAATGCCAATTCCAACTTGTGAGAACTTTTTAAAATCCTTAGAGAATGAGAGACCCCGTCCTCACTGCCAAGCACCATCAAGGATGAAATTTGATGCATCACTATCCAGAATGCTATGCAAGCAAAAACAACCTCCTTACAGCAAAAAATCTCTAAAAACTAACATCAGCTAGTCTTACAAAACTGCCCACCCACACTAAAACAAATCACGCCTCTCCAGTCTTCAAATTCAGAAACGTAACAAATGGTAAATCTCCAAATAACTATCATCCTATCACTACAGTACCTTTTCTCCTAGAGATACTAGACAGGGCAGCTTACATCAAAATTCAGTCCTGTCTCGAAGACAATCAAATCCTAGGGCTGCCCCAATCCGGTTTCCATCTGGGCCATGGCACAGAATCAGCATGATTAGATTTAAAAATGCAACTTGACACCTTTAAATATGAAGGCAAGCTGGCACGCCTTCTCCTCCTATAGCTATTGGCTGTCTTTGACCTGGTTGACCAAAACAGATTATGCCACCACCTCACAACTGAAGCCAACTTCTCAGTTGAAGTTGCCACATGGATAGATTACTTCCTGTCCAACAGGTCCATGAGAGTCTTCTCTAAAACTGCAAGTGCACCCCGTATCCTGTTATTCTGTGGTATATCCCAGGGATCGTGTGCCTCCGCCTCACTATACAATATCTTCACCAAACCCTTTTTCGACCTACTAGACACTATTGGCATCCCCTACACTAACTACACTGATGACATCCAAATCCTCCCCCCCTTATGATGCTACCTGGAAGACACACTTACCATCAACAGAATTGATGCAACCATCCAAACCTGGATGGTGGCCAACCACCTATGCCTGAACAACGATAAACAGATTCTCCTACTGCGCTCCCCTGCCCTGCTCAACAAACTTAGCAGTGTATTTACCTCCATCACCATAGAGGGATTCCACATTCCAGTCTCCACTGTGGTATAAACCTTAGGGGTTCACTTGAATGCCACCCTCTCTTTCACCAAACAAGTAAATGCAGTCGCGTCCTCAGCCGTGTACACAACAAAACTCATCAACGCTTCTAGAAACATCGTCTACCGTAACCATCGCCAGAGCAATCATTGGAGCAAGACTTGACTATTGTCCTCCTCGCTGGAACATCAATACAAAACTTGGCTAGATTACAAGTAATCCAAAACAATGCTCTCCGCACAGACTTGAAGATCTCTAAAACCACGTATCAGCTACTAGAAAAAAAGTTCACTGACTACCCATTCGTGAAGGGATCATCTTTAAAACATTATCCATCACTCACAAATGCCTATCCAACACTGCTCCCCAATACCTAACCCAGAAGACTGAAAGATCCATGTCAACCAGACCATTAAGAACAACCCATGCAAACCGTCAAACAATACCCTAGGTGAAAAGGACAAGAGGAGGAGGGACCATCTTCCGTCAGTAGCAACCAAACATTGGAACTCTCTCCCCCCAGAACTAAGAGCAGAAACCGCCTACTGGCTCTTCCCAAAGGCCCTAAAAACGTGGGTCTTCACCTAACACGACCCCAAACAAGTAGGAATCTTTGCGTCTCTTCATTCGGGTATGACTGCATGATCTGACAGCATGTCCCTGTGTTTTCTTTTTCTGCTAATTCAGTGTAACGAGTTTGCAACAGCACCCTGATGCCCTTGGACGCTTTACAAATGTAATAAATAAATAAATACATAAATAAATAAGAGGCCCCAGGCTAAAACCACAGGAAATAGGCCTTGGATTGCCAAAGACTTTCACACTGGACTGTCCAAGGTGGTGCAATTCGTCATATCCTTCCAATTGCACAGATAATGGGATAGGTTCATATTTGCAAGAGCAGCACCATTCACCACCATTGTGAGCCTAAGGCCAAAGAGGCAATTTCTACATTAACGTTTACTGTGCGGATGCTCTTGTGCCTGAAGGTCCAGATGGCTGTTCATAGGTCCTCTGTGGTAACAGGTTATAACTGGGGATGAGGCGCTTCTCTGAAGTTCTCTAGAGGCTGGATCCACCACATGAAGATCAGCAAGTCTGGTCGCCCTCCTGTACAGGCTCTCCTTTCCTCGAGTAGCATCATATGTACAAGCAGCTGCTCCAGGTGTGTAATCTTCTATGAAGCTCTCTATTGTAAAACGCGAGCTGATCAGAGTCATCCGACCACTTACAACTACTAAAGATTCATATTCTCTGAGTTTTACAAGTATTGTTTCAGTCTGTTTGAAAGCCCAATTACACCAAATATGAATTCACTGTATGTGCTTAAGAAACCCAAAGCTTAATTTGCAAGCTGCATTTCATCCTTGGAAGCTTTATTTCTTACTCTCCCTATGTACTCTGTGCTCAGCATGTGATGAGATCATACCTGCTTGTCTTTCTGGCCATAGGCTCCATTTATCTTGCTATATCCATGGTATCATCAGAGGCTGTTTCTTTTGCAGAACATAACTCAGTATGTTTGGGGCTTACAAAGCTGTTCCATTATGAACAAGGATAAATTGGGGCAACACTGCTTTAATTTATCTGACAGTTCCAGCTATTTTATACTTTATTCATTGTCATTTGTATAGCTCCTTTCAGCATATTTATGGTCCCAACACACTAGTGGTTGGATGCTCTAGGAGGGACCGAAGTGCAAAGTATGAGAACATTGGGAGGTGCTATTATGAATGTGTGCATTTCGGCTATTAAAGTTATGAGAGGGTGGCCAAGACCCTGCTAATCACCCATGTCAGAATGGCATGTGGATGGGTGGAAGGTTGCATACTAGGAGCTAGGCAGGAGGGGGTGGGAGAGGGTAGGAAGTTATGTGAGTAGCTACTGCTTTCATTTTTGGCGTGAAAGGTAGCTGCATTCTTATGGCAGGGGTGTTGTGTCTAGGAGTGAAGCCTTGCCTTCGGCTAAGTTCCAAAGGTGCAAAGTGCAAAATGAAAAATGGGTTAGCTATTTATTCAACGTTGTGAACCCCTGGGTTCCATCTAGATACAAAGGGCAGTGCTTAATCTCAACCAGGAACTAAGCGCAATGTGGAACGTGTTAATGGAAATGTATTTTCAGTGTAATTGCAGCCCCTGGTTAGCCACTGTCACAAGTGGAAGATGGAAAGGGAGCAAGCTTTTCAATCCTTGTAGAATGCTAAATGGATTACATGGCAACAATAATAATAGAGAACGGTGGCAAAAGCTTTTCCTGCAGCTTTGCGTCTAAACACTTAGGACCATCAAAAATGATGTTGTAAACCAGGACCCTTGTATCTAAGTATGTATGCATGTGATATATATATTACATGGCCACGGTAGTGGCCATGTAGTTATGGTTAAGTTGCTGTTTCCATAGGAAGAGCACTTTTTGGGCGGCTTATAACTTCGCTCTCCCTGGACGGATCCTCACGAAACTTTGTAATAAAAAGTAGTTGGGTCACTCTGAATTTTTTTGCAAAGTTTGGTGAGGATTCGTCCAGGGGGGGAAAAGTTATAGGGGGGGTCCCAAAACTTTTTTTTTTCCCATAGACTGAATGGGAAAAACTTTGCGCACGGCTACAGCCCAAACCGCTGGACGGATTTACACCAAATTTGCGGCAGGAGCAGCGGCCTGGTCCCAAAAGCGTGCTTTTGTAAATTTGGTGTAAATCTGTCCAGTAGTTATTTTAAAAATGACCAAAATGTAAGGCAAAAAAATTAGTGATATCTGCGTTCGCTTCGCGGACGGACTTCCCTGTTCTCTCCGCGGAGAGCACCCCGATTGGCCCATGGGCTTGCGTCATGTCCGTGGACATGCGACGTGTTCGCTGATTGGACGGCGAGGGGCGTGGAGCGCGTCAGATTTTCTGTGGCGCCCGCCATCTTGTATTCGCAGTCGTCCGCATACAGCGCAGTGAAACGTGGATAAAAAATTGTATTTAGTGCCGTGTGTTGGTGTGTAAGAGTGTTTGGGGAGGGTGGGGGAGTATGAGATAGGTTCAATGTTTTGTTTTTTTATCTGCTAGACCTTTTTGTTGCGTTCGATTTGTCTGCGGAGAACACGGCTGTTCTGACATTTTGTAAATAAACTAAATGGTGGGGTGTTTAGAGGACGGAGTATGTGTCATTTTGGTTCGCAAGGAAGGTAAAAATGAGCTATGAACACTCGCGGTGTACTTAATTGTTTGTAAATACACAAACTGGGGGTGTCCTCTGGACGCTGTCCGTATTGTAATCTGTCTAGTTGAATGTGTTCTAAGAACACTCGCAGTGTCCCGAAATGGTTGCAATTACACAAAATGGGGGTGTTCTGAGAACGTTGTTTGTATTGTTCGTTGTCAGGGTGAAAGTGTTTTAAGAGCACTCCTTTTGTTCGCTAATAGTACAATTTCCTAGGGGCATCAACCGACTTTTTGTCCACTAAAGAAACGATAAATCCGGCTGGTGTGCGCCGACATTATGTGATAATCCTATGACTGGCGCTATTGACCTGGCTGACTTGCTTTTGCGACACTAAATCATATCTCCCACCCCTAAGCCTGATATTATCAAAGCATTCATATTCCCCGCCTTTCTCCGTGACGTTACAGGGTGCGTAATGAAATGTGCCCAGTCGTCTCCAGTACTACGCGACTTTACACAGAACCCGGAAGACAACACACATTATGTCACAACACAGCGCGCCACAATTCGGAATATGAAACTGTGATTTAAAAGCAAAGAGCAAGATTGTAAATGTTGTAAAGTACATTTATTTGACATCAAATGTTTAGAGAATATTCAGCAATTTGCATTTGTCTTTGTTGTCGATCCGCAAAAGTTCATGTTGAGGCATGCGATGTTCCTTTGCGGTACAGAGAGTGTTAGATCAGCTTACAACTCAGTGCGCCACAATTCGGAATATGAAACTGTGGTTTAAAAGTAAACAGCAGGATTGTATATTTGGTAAAGTACATTTATTTCACATTAAATGTTTAGTGAATATTCAGGGATTTGCTATTGTCTCTGCTGTCGATCAGCAAAAGTTTATTTGGAGCCACACGTTGTTCCTTTGCGGTAGATAGGCTGTTGGTTTATGATAAAAGCAGTAAATGGTCACTCTGATAACTGGAAGGTTGCTCCAACAACGAGCCATTAGACCACTCTATTGGTTGGTATGTTGTTTGTAGCCGCTAGTACTGCGTAAGGGCATATTGGTCCTTGGCGATTGTCCCATAAAATGGTGAGGGTCATGAAGTTGCATATTTGGACTTGCACCTGGCAGTTGAAGACCCCATCCGCTGGAGTCTGTAAATCGTGACATAGACAAAATGGGGCCACGTACCTGTTTTAAAAAACATAAATTCGTCTCACCAGCCGATCTTCATTAAAAATCATCATTTTATTTATTAGGGCGTGAAACTATTTGCTATCGAAGATAGTGCAACAGAGTATGTTAATAATAAAATAATAATATTTTCCCATTCATATAGCGCTAAGAACCGTGAGGTATGTAAGCGGTGCTTATTCTTAACCACGGTGTGTGGTGCTCATTTATCGACCACGGAAGGATGAAAGGCTGAGTTTCGCCTTGCTGGGATTCAAACTTGCGTTAGCAAGCTGTGCACGGATGTCAAAGCGAGCGCTGTACTCGCTGTGCCACTTGACAGGCTACAGTGAAGTGGCACAGCGAGTAGAGCGCTTGACCGCCTATAGACCGGTTAAATTATTTCTATTAACCCACCCTGTGTCGTCTGCCTTTTTCAGAGCCCTCTAAACGGCAGGGGATCAATTCGGCGGTGTTAGTGCCCGGTAGAAAACATTATGCCACTTTCAACGAACAAGTTCAACTTGAGCGGTCTTTAATGCTACGCTATTGTAATTATATTTGGTATAAAGTAATCTAAAGGGTTACTTACAGTACAATTGCAATTTCCATTGTCTACGATGGTGCAGTCCCAAAATACGACTCCGCGTGTGCCAACGATATTTCGTATAGTGATATAATATATAAAAGTGGTTTTGTTTCAGAAATTTCATCTTTATCTTCTCTTACGTTTTAGCAACACTCCTTCAAGAGAAGTCTTTCATCACAATCTCTGTCTGTCAAGGTCAAAACACAATACAACCTTATAGTCCGCTTCGTGAGCCTCTCCGGGGCCTGAGAAAAAAATGGAAGCAGCTGACCTTCACTGTGAACGAGCATAAATTCTTACTTTGCAACATTCTGTGTAAAGCCATCTGTAGAAGTTGGTTTTTGCACGCCATGTTTGTATATTGTTTGCGTGATATTAAAAAAAGTTTGTTTAAAGGACGTTATGGTTCTAAGTACAGCCGAAAGACCCCTGAAAATCGCAAGTTATGGTAAGCTATGAAAAATAATTCGCGCCACCACCGTGCACTGCTTAGACTAACACCCAGGACATCAAATATGACATCGCAAATGTCATTGATGAAATCACTGATGACATCACATGTGTATGTACTTTTCATGGAATTTGTGTACTAGGGATTTTTATTATAATTTTGCGAAAAAAGTGTCAAGGATATTGCAATAAATATCATACCGTTATTAGTGCTTTGTACGATGCATTGATATAAATAGCATTGTATTATGGGATTCTATCTAGTATACTGAGCTACTAATGGAGAAACATAGCATTGTGTGCAGAGTACAAGATGAAAGTATAATATTTGTAATGTTAATATGTTGAATAATGAAATAATAATTGTCCTGAAATGTTCGAAAATTCACAAAATGGGGGTGTTCTGAGGACGTTATTCATATTGTGTGATTGCTTAGCTCTATGCAATGAGGGAATGGCACAGAGAGTAAAGTGGACGCCGTCCGCGGACACTGCGGCTGTTCGTGGACAGGGCGTGCTACATCCGGGTTTTTCCAGGAAATCCAACATGGAAAGAAGACTGTACGGATCAGCCAATCAGATGTCGAGGTTGTGGATTTGTGTTGAAAGAGACTGTGTGTGGTGAAGATGGCAGAAGTGGAGAAAGTCAGGGTGTTGGTGCTCGGAGATATGTTTGTGCATGGTTTACAGCAGTACGCTGAATGCAGGCATATTGCAAAGAACTTTGATGTGAAAGGAGTGGAGGTGGTGTGGAGCACTGTGCCTGATTGCAATGTACAGGGAATTGTACAAGTTTGTGAGGATATGGCCACGATGAACAGTCCGCATGTGGTAGTTTTGCACTATGGTGCTTTCCATTTGGGCAACGTCAGTGCCCCTACTTTGTTGGCTGATTTGGAACGCTTGGTTCAAGCAGTAATGAAGATCCTTCCAAATGCGAAAGTAATTTTTTCTGGATTACTACTTAGGGCAGTATGGGACAATAGTTCAGTTTTTTGTCCTCAGCAAAATATTGCTAGGTGTGTCATCAACCGAGGTATGTGTGCCTTCATGCTTAGAGCTGGTATGTTCTTCTGTAACAATGAGAATATTGATGCCAGTAATGCTGTTAATTTTAAAGAAGATGGCATTTCTTTATCTTTTACGGGAAATGCCTTTCTATTTTGGAATGTAAGGGTTGCTTTGGAGAAGGTTATGTGAAGATTTTAGGAGTAAAGTAAGAAAAAAAAACAAGAAAAAAAATACAAAATAACAGGTGTCTGTCAAGCATCTGTAAAAAAAAAAAAACGTCTCTTTTCAGAGCCAACTTCAAAGGGGAAATGGGGCACAGTATTTAAATTTACATTCACCATGCTCAGATTTTCGATGTGTCCGCGGACATGGCGGTAGTCCGCGGACATGAAAATCACTACGAAGGGGTTAGTATGTTCTATGTTACATGTTTATGAAGTCAAGGATATTATGGTTAAGTTGTGCTACTAAAAACCTATGAAATTCAGTGAAAAAAGTTTGTTAAAGGGACGTTATGGTTAAGTTGCGCTACTAAAAACCTATGAAATTCAGTAAAAAAAACGTAGTTAAAGGGACGTTATGGTTAAGTTGCGCTACTAAAAACCTATGAAATTCAGTGAAAAAACTTTGTTAAAGGGACGTTATGGCTCAAAGTAAAACCGAAAAACCCCTGAAATTCGGCAGTTATGGTAACATAAGCAAACATAACTCGCGCCACCGTGCACTGCTAACACTAACACCCAGGACATCAAAGATGACATCACAAATGTCATTCATGACATCACTGATGACATCACATGGCTGGCTCTCCCTTTTTATCCTTTACTCAGATATCGAAGCCACATAGTTTTCTTCAGTAACAGTCAGGAAGTAAAAATTGAAAAGGTACTATATTTGTAGACTCAGGGTCAAGTCACATCATATGAAACATATACATAGCGGAAGACACAGGCTTGAAAGAGAGCAATCCTTTCTGTGCATGAAGATAATTATTAGGGTTATCAGCACTTTCTCATAGTTTCATTTTTATTACTCTACCTTCCCTGTATATGCTCATATTTGTATACATTATACTCACTCTCCTTTCCTTTGTGTGCAGTCACATCATGTGATATACATACATATGGTAAGTAGCAGCTTTGAAACAGAGCAATAGTTTCTCTGCATAAAGACAATTAGTTAGGTTATGAACTCGTTCTGCTACTATTTCTGCTTTTTTGTTTACTTCACTGTCCCTGTATATACTCATATTTGTATGTGTTGTTGTCTCTTTGTGTTTTGTCTGTAATAATTTTGTACTAAGTGGGTTTTATTATCTACTTATTACATGTTTCACAGTACGCAAAACTCTAATAAGAAAGCAGTTATCATTTCAGTATTCAACATGGCAAGATTATAAATATGGCACCTTCATCATGTATGCTGCACACACTGCCTATGTTTCTGCATGAGTAGGTTAGTATACTGGATAGAACTTTATAATAGAATGCTATTTATATCAATGCATTGCTTAATGCACTAATTAGCTCATGATATTTATCCCAATGATCCTTGACAGTTTTTGGTCAGCATTATAAGAATCTCTTGTACAGAGTTTTTATGAAAAGTAAATGCACATGTGATGTCATCAGTGATGTCATCAATGACGTTTGTGATGTCATCTTTGATGTCCTGGGTGCTAGTGTTAGCAGTGCACGGTGGCGCGAGTTATGGTTGCTTATGTTACCATAACTGCCGAATTTCAGGGGTTTTTCGGTTTTACTTTGAGCCATAACGTCCCTTAAACAAAGTTTCTTCATTGAATTTCATAGGTTTTAAGTAGCGCAACTTAACCATAACGTCCCTTTAACAAAGTTTTTTTTACTGAATATTACATGGCCATGTAGTTATGGTTAAGTTGCTGTTTCCATAGGAAGAGCACTTTTTGTGCGGCTTATAACTTCGCTCTCCCTGGACGGATCCTCACCAAACTTTGCACAAATAGTATGTGGGTCACTCTGAATTTTTTTTGCAAAGTTTGGTGAGGATTCGTCCAGGGGGGGAAAAGTTATAGGGGGGGTCCCAAAACGTTTTTTTCCCATAGACATAATGGGAAAAAACTTTGCTCACGCCTACAGCCCAAACCGCTGGACGTATTTACACCAAATTAGCGGCAGGAGCAGCGGTTTGGTCCCGAAAGCGTGCTTTGCTTTATTTGGTGTAAATCCGTCCAGTAGTTTTTAAAAAAATGACAAAAATGTAAGTGAAAAAAATTAGTGATATCTGTGTTCGCTTCGCGGACACACTTCCCTGTTCACTCCGCGGACAGGACGGTGATTGGGCAAGCAGCTTGCGTGATGTCCGCGGACATCTGACGTGCTCTCTCATTGGATGCGTGAAAGCGTGCAGTGCGTCTGGCTTCAGAGACGCCTGCCATCTTTGTTCCTCGCATGAGAGGCTTTGTATCCCGCCTGCACAGTAAGTCCCCCACCCCCGCTCATGCCCGTGTCTGTCTCCTGTTCCTCCCACCCCCCGATCATGTCCGTGTGTCTTTCTCCCTCCCGCCCACCGCCGGCTCATGTCCGTGTGTCTTTCTCCCTCCCTCCCGCCCACCCCCCGCTCATGTCCGTGTGTCTTTCGACCTCCCGCCCACCCCCCGCTCATGTCCGTGTGTCTTTCTCCCTCCCGCCCACCCCCGCTCATGTCCGTGTGTCTTTCTCCCTCCCGCCCACCCCCCGCTCATGTCCGTGGTGTCTCTCCCCCTCCCGCCCACCCCCCGCTCTGCCCTGTGTGTCTATCCCCCTCCCGCCCACCCCCCGCTCATGTCCGTGTGTCTTTCTCCCTCTCGCCCACCCCCCGCTCATGCCCCGCTCGTCTCTCCCAAACGCCCACCCCCCGCTCTTGCCCCATGTGTCTCTCCCACCCCCGTGTGTCTCTCCCACCCGCTGCTCATGTCTGTGTGTTTCTCCCCACCCGCTCATGTCCGTGTGTCTCTCCCCACCCGCCGCCCACTCCCGCTCATGTCCGCATGTCTCTCACCACCTGCCGCCCACCCCCCGCTCATGTCCGTGTGTCTCTCCCCACCCCTGCTCATGTCCGTGTGTCTCTCCCCACCCGCCGCCCACCCCCCGCTCATGCCCCGTGTGTCTCTCCCCCTCCAGCCGACCCCCGCTCATGTCCGTGTGTCTCTCCCCACCCGCCGCCCACCCCCCACTCATGTCCCGTGTGTCTCTCTCCCCCCCGCCCCCACTCATGCCCCGTATGTCTCTCCCCCTCCCGCCCACCCCCCGCTCATGCCCCACATGTCTCTCTCTCTCCTTCCCCCCACTCATGCCCCGTGTGTCTCTCTAACTCCCCCACCCATGCCCCGTGTCTCTCTCCCCCTCCCACCCACCCCCCGCTCATGCCCCGTGTGTCTCTCACCCTCCCGCCCACCCCCGCTCATGTCCGTGTGTCTTTCTCCCTCCAGCCCACCCACCGCTCATGCCCCGCTCATGCCCCGCTCATCTCTCCCCTTCCCCCACCCCCCGCTCATGTCCGTGTGCCTGTCTCCCTACCCCCCACCCCCGCTCTTGCCCTGTGTGTCTGTCTCCCTCCCCCCCACCCCCGCTCTTGCCCCGTGTGTCTTTCCCCCTCCCGCCCACCCCTGCTCTTGCCCCGTGTGTCTTTCCCCCTCCCGCCCACCCCCGCTCTTGCCCCGTGTGTCGTTCCCCCTCCCGCCCATCCCCGCTCTTGACCCGTGTCTCTTTCCCCCTCCTGCCCACCCTGGATCTTGGCCCGTGTCTCTTTCCCCCTCCCGCCTAATCCCGCTCTTGGCCCGTGTCTCTTTCCCCCTCCCGCCCACCCCTGCTCTTGCCTCCTCCCGCCCACCCCCACTCTTGCCCCCTCCTGCCCACCCCGCTCTTGCCCCGTGTCTCTTTCCCCCTCCCGCCCACCCCTGCTCTTGCCCCGTGTCTCTTTCCCCCTCCTGCCCACCCCCGCTTTTGCCCTGTGTCTCTTTCCCCCTCCCGCCCACCCCCGCTCTTGCCCCTTGTCTCTTTACCCCTCCCGCCCACCCCAGCTCTTGCCCCGTGTCTCTTTCCCCCTCCTGCCCACCCCCGCTCTTGCCCCGTGTCTCTTTCCCCCTCCCGCCCACCCACGCTCTTGCCCCGTGTCTCTTTCCCCCTCCCACCCACCCCTGCTCTTGCCCCGTGTCTCTTTCCCCCTCCCGCCCACCCCCGCTCTTGCCTCGTGTCTTTCAAACTCCCGCCCACCCCCGCTCTTGCCCCGTGTCTATCACCCTCCTGCCCACCCCAGGTCATGCCCCTAGTGTCTCTTCCCTCCCGCCCACCCCCGATCATGCCCCGTGTGTCTCTCTCCCTCCCCCACAACCCCCGCTCATGCCGCGTGTGTCTCTCTCCCCCCTCCACCCCCCCGCTCATGCCCTGTGTGCCCTGTGTGTCTCTCTCCCCTTACCCCCACCCCCCGCTCATGCCCCGTGTGTCTCTCTCCCCTTACCCCCACCCCCGCTCATGCCCCATGTGTCTCTCTCCCTCCCGCCCACCCCCCGCTCATGCCCCATGTGTCTCTCTCCCTCCCGCCCACCCCCATTCATGCCCTGTGTGTCTCTCTCACTCCCACCCACCCCCCGCTCATGCCCCGTGTGTCTCTCTCCCTCCCCTCACCCCCCGCTCATGTCCCGTGTATCTCTCTCCCTCCCCCACCCCCGCTCATGCCCCGTGTGTCTCTCTCCCCTTCCCCCACCCCCGCTCCTGCTCCATGTCTGTCTTCTGTTCCACCCGCTCATGCCCCGTGTCTGTCTCCTGTTCTCTCCACACCCCGGTCATGCCCCATGTCTGTGTCCTGTTACCCCCACCCCCCGCTCATGCCCCGTGTCTATCTCCTGTTGCCCCCCACCCCTCCCGCTCATGCCCCGTGTCTGTCTCCTGTTCCCCCCACCCGCTCATGCCCCATGTCTGTCTCCTGTTCCCCCGACACGCTCATGCCCCATGTCTCTCTCTTGTTGCCCCCACCCCCCGCTCATGCTGTGTTTGTCTCCTGTTCTCCCCACCCCCTGCTCATGCCCCATGTCTGTCTTCTGTTGCCCCCCACCCCCCGCTCATGCCCCGTGTCTGTCTCCTGTTGCCCCTCACCCCCCGCTCATGCCCAGTGTCTCTCTCCTGTTGCCCCCCCACCCCCTGCTCATGCCCCGTGTCTGTCTCCTGTTGCCCTCCACCCCCCGCTCATGCCCCGTGTCTGTCTCTGTTGTTCCCCCCACCCCCCGCTCATGCCCCGTGTATCTCTCTCCCCTTCCCCCGCTCATGCCCCATGTCTGTCTTCTGTTCCCCCCGCTCATGCCCCGTGTCTGTCTCCTGTTCTCTCCACACCCCGCTCATGCCCCATGTCTGTGTCCTGTTCCCCACACCCCCCGCTCATGCCCCGTGTCTATCTCCTGCTGCCCCCCACCCCTCCCGCTCATGCCCCGTGTCTGTCTCCTGTTCCCCCCACCCGCTCATGCCCCGTGTCTGTCTCCTGTTCCCCCCACACGCTCCTGCCCCGTGTCTCTCTCTTGTTGCCCCCACCCCCCTGCTCATGCCCGTGTTTGTCTCCTGTTCTCCCACCCCCCGCTCATGCCCCGTGTCTGTCTCCTGTTGCCCCCCACCGCCCCGCTCATGCCCCGTGTCTGTTCTCCCCACCCCCCGCTCATGCCCGTGTCTGTTGTTCCCCCCACACCCCGCTCATGCCCCGTGTCTGTCTCCTGTTCCCCCCACCCTCGATCATGCCCCGTGTCTGTCTCCTGTTCCCCCCACCCCCGCTCATGTCCCGTGTCTCTCCTGTTGCCCCCCATCCCCGCTCATGCCCCGTGTCTCTCCTGTTGCCCCCCACCCCCCGCTCATCCCGTGTCTGTCTCCTATTGCCCCCCACCCCCCGCTCATGCCCCGTGTCTGTCTCCTGTTGCCCCTCACCCCCCGCTCATGCCCCGTGTCTGTCTCCTGTTGCCCCCCACCCCCCGCTCATGCCCCGTGTCTGTCTCCTGTTGCCCTCCACCCCCCGCTCATGCCCCGTGTCTGTCTCTGTTGATCCCCCCACCCCCTGCTCATGCCCCGTGTCTGTCTCCTGTTCCCCCAACCCCCCCCTCATGCCCCGTGTCTCTCTCCTGTTGCCCCCCACCCCCCGCTCATGCCCCATGTCTGTCTCCTGTACCCCCCACTGCCCGCTCATGCCCCGTGTCTGTCTCCTGTTGCCCCCCTGCTCATGCCCCGTGTCTGTCTCCGGTTCCCCCCACCCGCTCATGTCCCGTGTCTCTCTCCTGTTGCCCCCCCCCGCTCATGCCCCGTGTCTGTCTCCTTTTTGCCCCCCACCTCCTCTCATGCCCCGTGTCTGTCTCCTGTTCTCCCCACCCCCCGCTCATGCTCCGTGTCTGTCTCCTGTTCCCCCCACCCCCTGCTCATGCCCCGTGTCTGTCTCCTGTTGCCCTCACCCCCCGCTCATGCCCTGTGTCTGTCTCCTGTTGCCCCCACCCCCCACTCCTGCCCTGTGTCTCTTTCCTGTTGCCCCCCACCCCCCGCTCATGCCCCGTGTCTGTCTCTTTTGTTCCCCCCACCCCCCGCTCATGCCCTGTGTCTGTCTCCTGTTCCCCCCACCCCCTGCTCATGCCTCGTGTCTCTCTCCTGTTGCCCCCCACCCCCTGCTCATGCCCCATGTCTGTCTCCTGTACCCCCCACCCCCCGCTCATGCCCCATGTCTGTCTCCTGTACCCCCCCCACCCCCGCTCATGCCCCATGTCTCTCTCCTGTTGCCCCCCACTACCCCGCTCATGCCTCGTGTCTGTCTTCTGTACCCCCACCCCCCGCTCATGCCCCGTGTCTGTCTCCTGTACCCCCACCCCCCGCTGATGCCCCGTGTCTGTCTCCTCTTGCTCCCACCCATGCCCCGTGTCTTTCTCCTGTACCCCCCCACTCGGTGCTCATGCCCGTGTATCTCTCCTGTTGCCCCCCACACCCCTGCTCATGCCCCGTGCCTGTCTCCTGTTCCCCCAACCCCCCGCTCATGCCCCGTGTCTCTCTCCTGTTGCCCCCCACCGCCCGCTCATGCCCCATGTCTGTCTCCTGTACCCCCCACTGCCCGCTCATGCCCCGTGTCTGTCTCCTGTTGCCCCCCCGCTCATGCCCCGTGTCTGTCTCCGGTTCCCCCCACCTGCTCATGTCCCATGTCTCTCTCCTGTTGCCCCCCACCCCCCGCTCATGCCCCGTGTCTGTCTCCTGTTGCCCCCACCTCCTCTCATGCCTCGTGTCTGTCTCCTGTTCTCCCCACCCCCCGCTCATGCTCCGTGTCTGTCTCCTGTTCCCCCCCACCCCCTGCTCATGCCCCGTGTCTGTCTCCTGTTGCCCTCACCCCCCGCTCATGCCCTGTGTCTGTCTCCTGTTGCCCCCCACCCCCCACTCCTGCCCTGTGTCTCTCTCCTGTTGCCCCCACCCCCCGCTCATGCCCCGTGTCTGTCTCTTTTGTTCCCCCCACCCCCCGCTCATGCCCTGTGTCTGTCTCCTGTTCCCCCCACCCCCTGCTCATGCCCCGTGTCTCTCTCCTGTTGCCCCCCACCCCCTGCTCATGCCCCATGTCTGTCTCCTGTACCCCCCACCCCCCGCTCATGCTCGTGTCTGTCTCCTGTACCCCGCCACCCCCCGCTCATGCCCCATGTCTGTCTCCTGTTGCCCCCCTGCTCATGCCCCGTGTCTGTCTCCTGTTCCCCCACGCGCTCATGTCCCGTGTCTCTCTCCTGTTAGCCCCCGCTCATGCCCCGTGTCTGTCTCCTGTACCCCCCACCCCCCCGCTCATGCCCCGTGTCTGTCTCCTGTACCCCCCCCACCCCCGCTCATGCCCCATGTCTCTCTCCTGTTGCCCCCCACTACCCCGCTCATGCCCCGTGTCTGTCTTCTGTACCCCCCACCCCCCGCTCATGCCCCGTGTCTGTCTCCTGTTCCCCCCACCCCCCGCTAATGCCCCATGTCTGTCTCCTCTTGCTCCCACCCATGCCCCGTGTCTGTCTCCTGTACCCCCCACTCCGCGCTCATGCCCGTGTCTCTCTCCTGTTGCCCCCCACACCCCCGCTCATGCCCCGTGTCTGTCTCCTGTTGTCCCCCACTCCCTCGCTCATGCCCCGTGTCTGTCTCCTGTTCTCCCCACCCCCCGCTCATGCCCCGTGTCTATCTCCTGTTCCTCCCACCCCCGCTCATGCCCTGTGTCTGTCTCCTGTTGCCCCCCACCCCCCGCTCATGCCCCGTGTCTGTCTCCTGTTCTCCCCACCCCCGCTCATGCTCCGTGTCTGTCTCCTTTCCCCCCCACCCCCGCTCATGCCCCGTGTCTGTCTCCTGTTGCCCCCCACCCCCCGCTCATGCCCCTTGTCTGTCTCCTGTTGCCCCCCACTCCCCCCTCATGACCCGTGTCTGTCTCCTGTTGCCCCCCACCCCCCGCTCATGCACTGTGTCTGTCTCCTGTTGCCCCCCACCCCCTGCTCATGCCCCTTGTCTGTCTCTGTTGTTCGCCCACCCCCGCTCATGCCCCGTGTCTGTCTCCTGTTCCCCCCACCCCCCGCTCATGCCCCGTGTCTCTCTCCTGTTGCCCCCCACTCACGCCCCGTGTCTGTCTCCTGTACCCGCCCACCCCTGCTCATGCCCTGTGTCTGTCTCCTGTACCCCCCACCCCACGCTAATGCCCCGAGTCTCTTTCCTGTTGCCCCCGTCTCCCCGCTCATGCCCCGTGTCTGTCTTCTGTTCCCCCACCCCCCGCTCATGCCCGTGTCTGTCTCCTGTTCCCCCCACCCCCCGCTCATGCCCCGTGTCTGTCTCCTGTTGCCCCCACCCATGCCCCGTGTCTGTCTCCTGCATTCCCCCCCACCCACTCATGTCCCGTGTCTCTCTCCTGTTGCCCCCACCCCCCGCTCATGCCCCGTGTCTGTCTCCTGTACCCCCCACCCCACGCTAATGCCCCGTGTCTCTTTCCTGTTGCCCCCGACTCCCCGCTCATGCCCCGTGTCTGTCTTCTGTTCCCCCCACCCCCTGCTCATGCCCCGTGTCTGTCTCCTGTTGCCCCCACCCCCGCTCATTCCCCGTGTCTGTCTCCTGTTCTCCCCACCCCCGCTCATGCCCCGTATCTGTCTCCTGTTCCCCCCATCCCCCGCTCATGACCCGTGTCTGTCTCCTGTTCTCCCCACCTCCCCGCTCATGCCCCATGTCTGTCTCCTGTTCTCCCCACCCCCCGCTCATGCCCCGTGTCTCTCTCCTGTTGGCCCCACCCCCTGCTCATGCCCCGTGTCTGTCTCCTGTTGCCCCACACCCCCGCTCATGCCCCGTGTCTCCCTCGTGTTCCCCCCACCCCCCGCTCATGCCCTGTGTTTCCCTCGTGTTCCCCCCACCCCCCGCTCATGCCCCTTGTCTCTCTACTTTCCTCCCCACCCCCGCTCATGTCCCGTATGTGCCCTGTACCCCCCATCCCCCGCTCATGCCCCGTGTCTGTCTCCTGTTCTCCCCACCCCCCCGCTCATGCCCCGTGTCTGTCTCCTGTTCTCCCCACCCCCCGCTCATGCCCCGTGTCTCTCTCCTGTTGGCCCCACCCCCTGCTCATGCCCCGTGTCTGTCTCCTGTTGCCCCCCACCCCCTGCTCATGCCCCGTGTCTCCCTCGTGTTCCCCCACCCCCTGCTCATGCCCTGTGTTTCCCTCGTGTTACCCCCTGCCCCCTGCTCATGCCCTGTGTCTCCCTTGTGTTCCTCCCCACCCCCTGCTCATACCCCGTGTCTCCCTCATGCCTCATGTCCTCCCCACCCGCTGCTCATGCCCGTGTCTCTCTCGTGTTCCCCCCACCACCGCTCATGCCCTGTGTTTCCTTCCTTTTCTCCCGCACCCCCTGCTCATGCCCCGTTTGTACCCTGTTCCCTCTCACCCCCCGCTCATGCCCATGTGTCTCCCCTGTGCCCCCCCAACCCCGCTCATGCGCCATTGTGTTCTTTATACACCCCGCCTTCCCTTTCCATGGTGGCCACCTTGGTAAAAGATTTTCCTTCCTACACCGAGACGCCGCAGGCGTCCCGGCGTAGGAAGGAAAATCTTTTTGTTTTTTTTACCACCCGGCATTCCCACTTTGAGGACATAAGATGTTAGTGGTCTTCATCTATTGAAAAGGATGTTATGGTCACGTTGTACTAATAAAAACCTTTAAAATGTAGTTAAAAAATATGTTACAGGGACGTTATGGTTAAGTTGCACTAATAAAAACCTATGAAATTCAATGAAAAAACTTTGCTAAAGGGACGTTATGGTTAAGTTGCGCTACTAAAAACCTATGAAATTCAGTGAAAAAACTTTGTCAAAGGAACGTTATGGTTCCAAGTAAAACCGGAAAACCCTTGAAATTCGCCAGTTATGGTAAGCTAAGCAACCATAACTCGTGCCACCACCGTGCACTGCTAAGACTAACACCCAGGACATCAAAGATGACATCTCAAATGTCATTGATGACATCACTGATGACATCACATGTCTGGCTCACTCTTTTTTCTTTTGCTGACATATCTAGGCCACATGGTTTTCTTCAGTAACAGTCAGAAACTAAACATTTTATTTTATTTGTAGACGTATCCTTCAAGTAGGTTCTTACAGTAATTCTGTTAGAGTCCAGTCACATCATATGAAACATATACATACGGGAAGACACAAGCTTGAAAGACAGCAATCCTTTTTGTGCATAAAGATAATCAATAGACTTATGAGCACTTTCTGATAGTTCTGTTGTATTTTATTTTATGGCTGTACTTTCCCTGTGGGTCCAATCACATCAAGTGATACATATACATAGGGTGAATAGCAGCTTTGAAACAGAGCAATCATTTATTTGCATGAAAATAATCAGTTAAGTTATGAATTGTTTCTGCTACTACTTGTGCTTTTTTGCTAACTTCACTTTCCCTGTATATACCCATATTGGTATGTGTTCTTGTGTCTTTGTGTTTTGTCTATAGTAATGTTTTATTAGCTACGTATTACATATTTCACAGTAGACAAAAATCTATTAAGAAAACAATTATCATTTCATTATTCAACATATTAACATTACGAATATTATACCTTCATCTTGTACACTGCACACCATGTTATGTTTCAGTATCAGTAACTTAGTATACTAGATAGAACCCCATAATAGAATGCTATTTATATCAATGCATCGTTCAATGCACTAATTAGGGTATGATATTTATTGCAATGATCCTTGACACTTGTTTCGCAACATTATAATAAGAATCCCTTGTACACATATTTCATGAAAAGTACATACACATGTGATGTCATCAGTGATGTCATCAATGACATTTGTGATGTCATCTTTGATGTCCTGGGTGTTAGTCTTAGCAGTGCACGGTGGTGGCGCGAGTTATGGTTGCTTAGCCTACCATAACTGGCAAATTTCAATGGTTTTTCGGTTTTACTTGGAACCATAACGTTCCTTTGACAACGTTTTTTCACTGAATTTCATAGGTTTTTAGTAGCGCAACTTTACCATAACATCCCTTTAACAACGTTTTTTCACTGAATTTATATATATATATAGCACAAACCTAATTAGAAAGAAGCCGGAGCACTGCGCAATAAAGGAAGAGGAACATATTAGTGGGGGGGCTGGTGATTCGAGATTTTAGAATGCCATTGTGTCTATTTTGTACACTTGTTATAGTTTTCAGAGCAGTTTAAACTACCCTTTAATTAAAGAAATGAAGCAGATGTATAATGACAATGATGGTGGGCAATGCGAGTATAAATAATTAGCTGCCACCTTCTAGCGCAATATGCTGAAGAGCATGATGGTATTTACGAAATAATCATTTAAAGTACAGACTGTCTGTTACAATCGCTATTTATTATTTTTAAAATACTATGCAAAATAACCAGACAATATGTCAAATGCATGAAATAATGTCGCTTTCAGCTATTCATTGCTATTTCAAGAACTATTATATATACCCTAACGGCAAAAAAAATGATTGTGATAACATTCGTAGTCCTTGTACAGTTCATGTCAACTAATGCTGTATATAATGCTATACAAAATGAACATTCTTTATTTTTGCTTTTTTTGCCTTGTTCTATTGAACTCTGTATTATGGCATCCACCTACAGTCAGCAAAGGGACATTTATTTGTATTATCAAATTAGAAGTTGTGCTTTCCCTGAAAAGCGAAAAATCTATTCCATATATTACATTCTACTCCACTAGTTGCACCGGACAGATAACAAATCAAGATACAAAATCAGACAAACATAAAAAGAGTATACAACAAGACACACATCTAAAAATAATTATCTTTAAATTTGACATATATCTGAAAATGTCATCCTCTTTATCAAGAGCTACTGCACTTAGATAACATGAATTTGGGGAACAACACAAAATCCTGTAAATTTAGTGTACACATTATTAGGGAACTCAACAAATGATTTTAACTCTTGACGTCTTGAATGCCTCTGACTATTATCACACAGCTTTTCAATTTAAGGCTCTCCCCTTCTAGTTCATAGTGAAAGTATGGAAATAGTATCCAGGTTGCAAAGACTCAATGCAACATATTTGAAGAGTCTTTTTGGATGCAACATTAGATCTGCACCACTGCTTACATAGCAATAGATATTAGAGCCAGAGAAAAAAAGATAAAAAGAAAGACACGAATAAACAAAGAACAATTACACATTGTAACACATTGGATGAGTTATCCAAAAACACATTATAAGGTTAGTGAATGAAATGAGTATCAATTTAATAGACAGCAAGACGGAACTGTACAAAAAGTACTGTAAAAGGTCATTTAAAGGGTCTCAATATACCAATAATTTTCTGAAGAAGCAGGTTGCATATCGTGGAATAAGCAGTGTCCTGATCATTTCCCTTACAAGTGAGTCTTTCATAACTGACTGATTTGACATTGTCTGGGAGTGAGTTTTCAACTAAAGGAATGGAAGGCTTTTTCTACAATCTAAATGTTAACTTTGGCACTCATCAGTGCATCAACCACACATCAAGCTTCGGGCTGTCGTTTTGTGATAGGTCAATCAGATGTACAATAGGTCAAGCAGACGTACAACCCTTCCACTCCCTGGTAAATACAATCCTGCACAAGTCAAAATCATAACCCTCCCATGCAAAATAAAGTTCAGATTTGGGCGTTCCAAGGATGTGTGATAGGTCACTGCCATCTTGTTTGCACCCCCGGCAAGGATCTGTCATGTGTAAACCAAAGATACCCAATTTTTCTACGGTCTAAAACCAATGGTGCAATACTTTAAATTGTGAAAGATTCAGTTTGACTTCTCAAATGCAATCTATATAGGGACTAGGTACTATTTGCCAATGTGCATCCATGAAATGATGTTGTGCAATGATGACTGTAGTCTTTTCAATTATATTTCCTTTGTCAATATGAGTTTTCGGCTGGTGTTGAGTAATTATACTCTGGATGAGATTTAGGAAGTATATCACCAATTAAGTGGAGTGTTCCTTTTAAGCAACGGCGCCGTTGTAGAAATAATCAATATTACAGTTGTGGGAGTGTGCATTTTGTGGCTTGACCTGGAAAGGGCATGACCTGGTTCATAACACCTAATCCATTGTTAAGTTTTTCAGTGCCTCTCCACACAGGCAATAAGAAAATATTTGACATTACTAACTTCAAATTGGGCCTTTCTGATGCAGAGCAATTAATAATTTAATTCATTTAAGTGATCTTCCCCAGGCACAAACATTTGTTTTGAGGAAAGGATGGGTCACCTCTCAGGAGAATGTCTGGACAATACTGTAGTTATCCCATGCATGCAAGAAATATTTGTATTCGTTTGTATTGCAACTAAAGTAGTAAGGGAGGTGACCTGCATGCTATACCATGGGTGATGAACCAGCAATGATCAACTAGGTTTAGGTCTATGCTAGCCACAATTCTCTTAGAAGGAATGCGTGGTAAAATGTTGAAAATATGAAGCAATTTAGTCACAATCCTATAAACTGGAATCTTAACTGTGAGGATGTTTTAATCACCCACCATGTATATATGTTTTTCTCCCAATTGGTTTGTATATTTTCTATAATTCTGTGTAATCCCTGATTCAATTTGAAATCCTTGTATGTTAAGATACGGTCAACTCACTTAAGGCTCAAGTCTACTAAATATGATTTATATGAACTGTTTTAACAGTAGGATTTAGGTTTATTTCTACTAAGCATGGAAAGTCATCAAAAAGAGACATGAGTTATGTATCAATTTTATGGGTTGCCTAATAGCATAATATTATCAGCAAAGAGGAATACTTTCATCGCATATATAATTGCATTCGCACACCTCTGTCCCCATTTTGACCAATCGCTTATGCCAGAGGTTTAAAGCCAGTTTAAACAGAAAGGAGGAAATGGTGAGCCCCTCGTTTGTACTACAGGTAATATGAAGGGGATTTTTGCAGTACCTTCATTTTGAATTTAGAATTGTATCCAAGACCAAATCAATCCGTGATATCAAAGAGGTAAGGCCATTTTACCCAATGAAACTCCTGTTTGGTAACTAGCAATTGTGTAAATTAGAAGTTGTTTCGAAATATTTTTTCCAAATTATATGTAGTAGTTTTTCCATATCATTAATTGTTAATCTGCCCAGTACAAATCCTGCTTGAATGCCATAAATCAGGTAAGGAATGTTTTACCATAGTCTGATCATGATGACCACGGACAGTATTTTCATATCTGTATTCATTACAGAAAAAGGTTTGTAATCCAGACCTAGCAAGGGTTTTTTATCTGGCTTGGATATTACTGTTTTCACTGCATGGTTAAATTGCACTCTAATGTCCGGTCCAGCCACTGCCTCTTTCAACATAGTCAATATGGGAAACAATGTAATCTCACAGATTTTATACAATTCACATTAGAGGTGTCCGTACTTTGAGCCTTCCAGTTGGGTCATACATGAATCACTTTATGTATCTCTTCATCAGAATGGGTTGACCCAGTGCTTGTTTATCCTCCCTGATGACCCGAGGAAATTAGAAGAGGTGCAGAAATTCCCTCATCTTCTTTGTGAAGCCATTCTATAGCCTGAAGTTCATAGGGGTTAATGGAAATCTCCAAATTCCTCATTAATCAGTGCTGGGCTAAATAACGATTTGTATATTTGAGAAGGGGAATTCCTGATGGTTGTTGCCTTTGTTTCAGCTAAGCTGCCAAGTCTGCCTGCCTTTTCACCCTGTTAGTAATGTTTAACATTCATGTTATTCGGTGTGAACTTAGCCCTAGTCATGCTTCTCAATGTCTGAAGTAGAGGCCCAGGTCAGAGAGTGTATCCCACTTTCTAAATCGTCTTCTGGTTTTCAAGCCCATTGCTTTCTGCTAAAAACTTTGTATATCATTACACTCTAATATACACTTTACCTGGCGCCCGTAGTGGGTCAGTCTCTGGCATCAGACACATTCTAATGTAAAAACAATGTCCCTGAGAAACATTTCCTAGGGTGCAACCTTGTAATGGTGACATATTCATTCTAAATCTGTTGTGGGGGTCTGGGATTATTCAGTGAGCATGAACCATATTGGGGAGTGATTTGAAACAATTGAGCTAACATATCAAACATAGAGGTGTGTGTTACTGATATTTGGCAGTTAACAAAGTGCTCAATTCTATACAAGGATCCAAGGACCCACAACATATAGGGGACATATTTTTCTGTGGAATAAAACATTGATTAGAGATCTACCAGTCTGTTATCATTAAGCAACCTTTTCATATTTCTCCCTCTCTCTGTTTTGAGAGAAATCAGGATTCCCAGTCTTAGCCATCTGCTGGTCCCTAATCAAATTCCAATCTTCCTCTATAATGGATGGGGTATGAAGTGATTCAGGGAGGGTTCTATTTAAGTATCAAATCATTCTGGTATATCTTCATTTGAGGTGTAGGCAGCTCCTATTATTAGTTTCTTATAATTGGCCATTCTAACGAATCATCTATACCACACTTTTGAGACCTTTTTGATGTAAATGTTTATTGAATAAAATCACCACGCTGCATCATGCATCCATCTCTATGGAGAAATGATAAACCTTTCCAACCCAATCGCTCTTCAGTTTGGAGGCATCGGACACTGTGAGGAGGGAATCCTGCAAAAGCACTACACCAGCATTTAGTGACCTAGGATAGGAGAGAATGTTCTTATGTGTATGTTATTTGTGTGAACATTAATTGAGACTATAACTGAACATTGTCTGTACTAAAGAAAGAGATTTTCTTCCAAAATGTTGACATTTTGGACACAGGCTGCAAAACAGTTTGAAGCTCTACTGATGGCATTGAAACTAAAAAAATCATATCAAATACGCAAAAATGCATTTTGCCTAATTGGTATCTACCTGCTCACTGTTTTAGGCCAGGAGCTCTTGAAATGGCAACATGTAGGTTGAAAACCTGTACTTTTTGTAACCAGCTGGCATCTTAAAAGACCTTTTTTCTGAATTGGTGACACTTTTGCGATTCAGCATGCTCATTGTTACATGAGATGGCAGATTGTTAGAATGGGCTTTTTACATTTTGTGGTACTACCAAAACCAAACACAAGGCTTTTAAAAAAAAGTATCAAATTCATTTTATTTTTAACACGACAAGGAACAACTCATTAACATCCAATAAAAAAAGCTAAAAACCAGTGGATAACAAACGGACAAGTGAAGCGCAAGGTACAGGGAAGTAAACCTCCAGCATATGGGCAAACTTTTTCCAAAAGATGGTAAAAAACACAATACACGGTTCATGGTTCCCTCCCATATATAGCTCCCAGATTGCTAGGGCAGAAAGTGAAGGGTCCAAGCCCGCTGACACCCGAGCAGAGTGTTGAAGGGAGTCCAACGTTAAACAGTGGACTTACTGATGTTTGGCAGATTCAATTGAAGCAGTATCACAAAGGTGGCATGTGGGCAAAGGTCTAGCGATGTTAAACCAGGAGCCCATTACCTCCAAGGTCTTGACAGAATTTGTCTTGACATTGAGATACTCCCAGACCAGAGTGTTGCCCAAAAAATGGGCAGCATAATTCAGAGGGACATCCCACTTGGCAATGTATTCAACAAGAGGCGAAAGTTCACCTTAGTGGCCAAGAGGCTACATACTGTTAATGGTAGTGGGCATACCCCACTGTGCGCATAACAGCCTTATACCTAAAATAAGGCCAGCTCTCACAAGCTGATGGAAGCAAAGTCGCCCATTTGCCTGCCATTGAAAGGATACATTGAAAAACACTATGGGGCACATAAACAATCTTGGACCGAGCAGCTAGAAGAATCTTACAGTTCAAAGAACCAGCCTCTGCATTGACCAAGCACCAATATATGCCCAAGATAGAATGCTCCAGTCTTTTCATACAAGAGAAATTGCTGAATTCTAAGAAATTGGATTCAACCGTGGTACACCTGGGTAGCTGGAACAACCTCTTTAAAAGAAGGGATTCCAGTATTGCCATCCCCTTCTCAATACCAAAAGTCCATACAATGGCACCATACATAAGAATGGAATTTACCTTAGCCATAAATAGCTGAGACAAAATACCAACATAATAACCACCACCAGAGTGAGGCAGTTTCTGAGAGTTTGAACCACCTGGTAACACCTAAATTTGACTTGGGCAAGATGTAAATCACCACAAAGGCCCTCATAAAACTGGATGCCAAGGTATTGGTATGCATTACCTACCTCCAATCTAAACCCTTGCAAGTGCCAAGGTAGCAAGATCCTGCGACCAGGGCAGTGCAATATCATAATCTTGGTCTTTTGATGTTAACCACAAGATCCAAGGAGTCAGAATAGCTCCTTATAGCATCTAGGGAGGCTTGAATGCCCGCGGGAGTGAGACCGAATAGGATTATGTCATCCGTTTAGCCCAGCAATTGAAGGGGAAAAACACCCCCAATTTAGGAATACAGGATGAACAGAAGGAGGGCGAGTATATAGCCCTGCTTCAGGCCGTGGACCATCTGGATCCAATGTAATGTGGTCCCTGACTGGTCCAATTGGACCTTTATCCTGGTAACAGTGTAGAGTGAAATAATCGTTGACAAAAGGGCAGATGGAATGTTCCTTGACAAAAGCATCAGCCAGAGTTTATTGCAGTTAATGGAATCAAAAGCAGCACTGAAGTCAATGAATGCAATGTAAACAGAGCACTTCCTTGTAAGCCAGGCCTGTTGACTAACAGACTGACGGGTAAGACAGTTGGTTGTTGTACTGAGCCCCTGTTGGAAACCAGTTTTGTTAAAAGGGATACGCTTTAGTTCTGCAGCCCAAGCCAAAGGTCAGAGAGTAGCATGCAAGAAAATATTTTGGAGGAGACGTCCAGCATTGCAAGAGTCAATAATTACCAGGTAAGGATCAATCCCCCTTTTTCCAGATAGGGACAATGATACTGTCTCTCCATGAGGAAGGAAGCGATTGAGACTCTCCAATCCAGTGGATGAGGCTGTTTAGTGCAGAGCCCCAACAGACGGTCATTGTTGAGGACATCACTGCAGAGGCCTGCACGTCCAGCAACCCGTGAGTACTTACTGGTAACAATAAGCTTAGAAATGTCCTCCGTGCAAAGGATATAAGACCAACTGCTTCGGAAAGGGACACAGGCATTCACAGAAGGCAAATCTCCCACCAACATTTTGGTTACATACTCCACCCATGCTGATTCAGTGGCACCCAGCAAATCACGTTCTTGATGTTCACCCGAAGCCAATTTCCAGAATGTATGCAAATCATTGACAAGGGCAGCATAAACCAACCTACACCAATGAGAGCATTCCTGGGTGTACGGATGAAATTTAATCCACTTGTGATGAAGGATTTTGGCCCTGTTCAAACATAGAGCACAAACTTGGGCATATGATTCAAGCCTTGCTATACTACAAAGTTCCCCAAGTAGGAGCTTCTTCCTGAAGTCAATGATAGGGTCGTAGGAATGCTGATGGTATGAGGTAAACAGGTTCGGTGCTGTTGGGGAAAGGTTTTCTGTCAGAAATGTATGGTAACTAAAGATGAAAATAACTTCCTCAAAATCCTGTATTACCTTGAAGGAGTGAGCACTAGGGCCACCCAAGACCAAAGTTGAAGACTAACAAAGGAGGTCAGGGCATCACGTAGAAGAAAGGATGCTTCCTCCACTCGTTGTTTGCTCCATCAGATGAGATTTAACAAGGAATGAATACTTTCTACCCCAGTAGGTTCAAGCACCAAAGGAGGCTAAACCAAGTTTAAGGTCATCGCGAGTGAAGAATGGTCACTGTCGAGACAGGGGCAAACCACCATGTCCCCACCAGAAAAGGATATCTGGCAATAAAGTTAAAGTCCTAACCACTGCTTGAGCTATTGCAAAGCAGGTGCATCTGGGGGGCAGTCTGCCACGGTGGCACCATTGATAATAGTAAAACCAGTAGGATACAAGAGAGCAGCCCATTCCAAGTCCCTTTTGAAGGAGTGAGCAAGCAAGCTGTAATCTACGGGGCAGAATGAAGAGGGTCCAAAGTCAGTGGCTGGATTGAGGGGGCCCAGTATCCGAGAATCGAAATCCCCACAAATAATGCAGGGGAAGCAAGAGCCCAAACATTCTCAGTTTCGTCCAAACCCTCAGAGTGGGGAAGCCTGTAAGGAGGATCATGTAGGTTAATAATTACAACCTCCCTGCTTCCCACATCAGAGGGCACAGTAATCCCTGCCATGAGAATATTAGGGGAAAAGGTTGGTAATTCCACCATTCTCAAGAAGTTCTTGGTACGCAAGCGCAGGCCAGCTTCTGGGCATCCCCTCAGGCCCTGAAAATCTGGTTTATTGATAAAGTGCCACCCATCTACCACCACTGGATAGGTCAAGCAGGTCTCCTAGAGGGCCACAATATTAAACTGGGTCAAATTGTCAAAAGCCCACAAGTCTTAAAGAGGTGAGAAAAGCTGCAGGTGTTCCAGCTAATCAGCTGAGGGCACAGGGGGGCGACAACTAAAAGCCTGTAGGCCACCCATGTGCAGCCAACCGGCACAGCCATGCCCATGCCCCTTTCCCTGTTCCAAAAGTCTGACTAGGGACGGGAGGTAGAATAGGGGAGGAATAGGGGAGGAGGCCCGAGCAGCAATTCAGCCCTTAAGAGGATCATCTAATCGGTACCTCAAACCATACAAAGAGTCATCAATGACCACTTGAAGCCCAATCAGTTGAGAGAGACAACGTGCTCCAAGATGTAAGCCATGGTCTCCTGAGAATGAAAATAGACCACAGCAGTAGCACGATTAAAGGAATCACAAATGTAGACAAATTTCATGTCGTCACTATGCATAAAGCGCAGAGCAATGATGCAATGGAAAAGGTCAAGCAGTCAGGAATGAATTAAGAACTGCCCCTTAATATTTCCAAAGACACATTGGATGAAAAAGGCCTCAGTGGCATTTTTAGGAGAAGACAGAGGATACTTAGGCCAACGGGTGGGGGCTGCATGGGTCGAGGGCCCAAAAGGACAGCAGACCTACATCCCGGGGAGGAAGCAACCATGGCCATAAATCCCCTCCATCTGAGCAGAGAAATATGCATTGGGCCTTCCCCTCACAAGGGGAGTGAGCCCAGAGGGAGTAGTAAGAACAGCTACTGCACCAACCACCAGAATCATCGGCACAGAGTTAGAGAGGGAAGACACATTTGAGACAGCAGGCAGAGAGACAGCACAAGGACCAATATAAGATACAGGGTTGTCAGGTTTGATCAGCGCTAAATCAACATTATCCTCAGCAGAGATCACGCTATTAGAGCAAAGGCTAGATGCATCCAAGATCAGGGAGGGATTGAAAATAGATAATGAAAATGGGAGAGGGGCCCCACTTGCAGCTGCCATCGAACCAGAGAGACTAGTGGGAGCAACACCCAAACTTTTATTTTTTACCGCAAGCGATTCATACATGGATGCTTGGCGAACAGCCTGACATATTTGCTATGCAGGAGGAATTCCCTTAGAAGCCTCAAGAGAATCCAAGGTGGAGGAGATAACAGTAGGAGGGGCCAAATGAGAGGGCAAAACAGACAATAGAGGAGCATTAGTATAATAAGGAATAGAAACAGGGCGAGAATCTGTCTGATTAGAGCTAACTATAGACCAATATGCATCATGGCGAACTGATACCTGAGCAAGGGACTCCACAAGATCTAAAGTTTTTGCAAGCTGAAGGTCCTGGGCATCCAATTTGGCAGTAATCACAATGCATTTGTAAGAAAGTACAGATTAAAGTGATTCCAGTACAGTGAACATGGCAGCGGAGGAGTCACCAATGTCTGCCAAATCCAATGATGCATTAGAAAAGGCAGAAGCTGGAGGGGAAAAGCCATTGATCTGCAGACATCAACAGGGTGAATGGCTCCAAATTGGGGATCACCAAAGCCTGAGATGATAGAGAGATCACGTAGTACAGAGGGAGAATCACCAGGAAGGTCTGCAGGCTGGGTGATGGGGCTAGAGGAGCCGGAAAAGAGCCAGTAGGAGTCACAGGTGAATTCTGAGAGGACCAACAAGAGAGGACCAAGCAAACAGATTTCCCCACAGTGTAGATGTCAGTAGAAAACATCTCAACGGCCTCAGCCGATTGCACAGGAGTTACGACAAGTGCTTTTGCAACGTTATCCAAGGTCAAGGAGCCCAAACACTAAGGAGAAGAATGCTCAGAGATGATATTCTCCAAAAGGGATCTGCTTGAAGAAACATCAGCATGTAGTCTATTGCAAACCAGGAAAAAAGTAGTCATTTTGGAGTCAGGTAGAGATGTTTTGCAAAGTTTCAAAGTGAGCTGTGGACAAGCGCGTTTGGTGAGGCAGGTATTATTTGCTGGGAAGTCACAGGTTCCGACAGGGGAGCCAGCGTGGGAATGGACACCAGGAATTTCCAAGGGGGCAAATGAAGAGAGTTCAGTAGGAAACAAAGCATTCGCCATGACTTAAACCAAGCTCAAAAACTCATGTAAAAAAAAAAAAAAGAAATGAGCAAGGCGAGGGTGTAAACAAAAATATAAAACAAAGCGTAGAGGAGTAGTACATAGCAAAGTGTGTGGGGAAACCCACGGGCGCTCAAAGACACGGTACTGCCAAAGCCTTACTCTGAGCTAATTACACAATTGTATAGATCTATAATCAACACAACCTTTAAGCACCTTTAAGCACTGGGATGCCTTTAAGCACCCCCCGCTCCCCAGCTAAAAGGCATTGAGCCCACAGTCACTCTGGGAGGGCTATTGATGGTAATTCAAGTGCAAACGAAAACAAGAGAATTTCAAACAGCTTTCAGGCAGCTACTAGGCAGCTTTCCGCATCCGAGTTCAAAGGCATAACGCCCACAGTTGCTTGGGTATTTAGCTTGGGTATTTATCCAATGGAATACATTGAGTGTTAGGCATTAGGTGTTAATACAATAATAATGATGTATTCGGTTCAGTAAAAACACAGCCAGTCATTCAAACATTGGATGCCAAGCACTAATCTAAGTGCTACGGCTTAACTTACAAAAATGTAAGGAATGGTTCTGACCAGCCGGCCGGCTCCAGACTCTGTGCCCTAGAAAAAGTGCAAGGCTCCTGCTGCTCCAGTAGAAATGCAGAGAGGACGTTGAAGAAGAGAGCAACCCAAACACAATACAGCCCTATCCACAGGAGTTGGAAGTTAGAGGAAAGGACCTCCAAACGTTCAATGAGCGTCAAGCCGCACTAATTTCAGAGCTAAGGAACAGCCGCTTCCAACAGTCAATTGTTAACATTAAGTAAGACTATATAGAAGTTGAACATTGTCTGTACTAAAAGAGACTTTCTGCCAAAATATTGAAATTTTGGACATTGGCTGCAAAACAGTTTGAAGCCCTGCTGTTAACGTTGAGACTCAAAAATGGTATCAAATGCACATCATTTGCATTTCAGATTGGTAATTTAAACTGGTATGCAACACTGCATTTTGCCTAATGGGCACCTACCTGCTCACTGTCGTAGGACAGGAACACTTAAAATTGCAACAAGTAAGTTGAAAATATGTACTTTTTACAACCATCTACCTTTTTAAAAGCCTTCTTTCCGAATTGGTGAAACTTTTGTGATTTAGCATGTTGAGTGTTACATGAGGTGGAAGGTTGTTAGAATGGGCTATTTACATTTTGTGGTGCAACCAAAAACAAACACAAGGTTTAAAAAAAAAAAGAATGAATTCCATGTCTTTGTATATTTAATGTCTCCTTTGCTTTATTGCCTATATATTGCATTTCTTTTAAATATTCTCTGTAATTTGCCCCAACCCCTGCCCACCATATTGTTTCTGCACACAGGTTGAGGCCTCCCCATTGGTGTTGCAGACCACAAATTAATTATGCATAATACCACTGTAACCTTTATAAAACTTTGGCTAAAGACCAGCGAATGCATGACAGATGCATATGAAACATTGAAGAGAGTTTTGTAACACATAACCCTGATTCAATACATGAGATCTTTCTGTGGTGCAATTGTTCCCTGTGTTACCTAGGTTCATTTTGTCCATTAAATTAAGGATACCTAGGCATTGATTAGCATGCTAATGAAGTAACAGGGATAATTTAACATCCATAGGCCTAACTAGGGTCTAGTCGAACCTTGTTACTCATTTCAGGTCGGGAGAGATCGTCAATAAAGACAAGTGTCACAACACTGTACAATAGAAAAATCCCTCTTAGCAGTGTTACAGTGGGAGGCTTCACTTAGCCCAACTACCCTGATAAAAGTATAAAAGGTACATTAAGTCAAACCAGGATAGCTGCACATATACCACGTCAATTTGTCATCATGTGTATAGTAAAGAACAAAATATATCAGAAGCCTTGTTTCTTTCCATGTGGCATAGGGTTCCATGTCATTTCAACAAATTAAATTACTTAGTGGTAATTTCCTTCGTGGAAATCACTTCTAATTTTGACTTCATTTTTTTAATGGGTGTTCCCCGCAATGACCCTTTCCCCCTTCACTACCCCCCTACCCTAACCCTCTTCACCCCTATAACCCTCAACCCACAAATAAATGTCTATTTTCGAATTAATTCAAAAAAATGTTCATGCAGTAAATTACTACTAAGTAATGTACTACATGAAAACAACAGGAGGCTGTGGTATAACAAGATGCGTGTGGAAACTAGAGGTAAACAAAGGATGAATGCAATTAGATAAGGCACGTTTCTCAAGGTCTGTGAGTTGATTGGCTTAGTTACTGCTCTTCCATAATCTTTACTGGATACCTTGATTTATCTCATGTAGTTCTACCTGGCATGTGCCCCATTGCTTTCCAGGGCTGCCATCTTTAGATCTGAAGGATGTTTTATGTAATCTAATCCTGCTCCATTGGTCTCCTAGAAGAGTGGGCTCATGTCATATATTCTGATTGCTGGTATTATATCAAACAGATAACCTCCTTTGGCTCTAGGTATTCTTGTTTTTGTAAATTTAAGTCAGTAATGCTCATTTTAGCCGGGTATAGGCACACACATTTCAGACTTTTCATCCAAGGTTCAGCTCTGTGTTCGAAAACATCCTATGTTTATTTATTTTCTCTCTGCAAAAGTACAAGGAAATATAAATATGATGCCCTTCCAGCATTACAGTTTACTTCTTTTCTGACATGAGAAGAATCAATCTAGTGTGTTGGTTCCCTCATAGGCAGATGATGAATTTTTAATGACATTGGGCCTCATTCCGAGGCTGGCGGTAAGGGTTAACGGTCACCGTTAATGGCAACGGTGACCGTTAACACTTACCACCATATTCCGAGTTCCCTTTTGCGGGTTGGCATTTAACGCCTGCTTTTAGCAGGCGTTAAAAATCCAACCCGCAAAGGGACCTTGGAGTAAATTACGGCACCGTAATTTACGGTGCCGTAATTTACTCCTTCCCCATTCCCATTGAGCCCTATGGGGGCAGGAATGGGGATGGGGAACCGGTATGGTGAATTGGGAATTACCGGTCCCTCCAACCTTGGAATGGACCGGTAATTACTCCATTCACCATGCCGGATTTCCATGGAGTAAATAGCTCCATGGTTGCTTACCATGGTGCTCTTTACTCCATGGATAGCGCCAGCCTCGGAATGAGGCCCATTTTCACTGAGTGTGATCCCTGTGCAGACGCCACTGTGCAAGCCACATGGGTCTATGCGTCTAAGACTGCAAGATGAGCACTCCTCACCTACTCACATTTCCTCAGAAATAAAACAATAAGTGAATGAAAACATTGCTTACATTATACCTTCTAGTCCACCTATCACGTATTGCCTGTTTTGACCAATGTTTTACCCAAAGATAGCCTTCAGCAGTCCTTTAACACGTCCCTTGGTCTTCAGAGAATCCAAGACGCTATGCTAAATTCTTTGGGCCTCATTCCGAGGCTGGCGCTATCCATGGAGTAAAGAGCACCATGGTAAGCAACCATGGAGCTATTTACTCCATGGAAATCCGGCATGGTGAATGGAGTAATTACCGGTCCATTCCAAGGTTGGAGGGACCGGTAATTCCCCATTCACCATACCGGTTCCCCATCCCCATTCCTGCCCCCATAGGGCTCAATGGGAATGGGGAAGGAGTAAATTACGGCACCGTAAATTACAGTGCCGTAATTTACTCCAAGGTCCCTTTGCGGGTTGGATTTTTAACGCCTGCTAAAAGCAGGCGTTAAATGCCAACCCGCAAAAGGGAACTCGGAATATGGTGGTAAGTGTTAACGGTCACCGTTGCCATTAACGGTGACCGTTAACCCTTACCGCCAGCCTCGGAATGAGGCCCTTTGTGTACTGTAAGTTAGTAAAACACACAACATTTCACATTAAAAAGTGTACTGGGTGAGGAGCTCTCGGGTTAAGCAGCCATTTTGCAGACAGCCAGTCAAAGCCCTTCGAGCAACATGAATTCAGTGTTCTACTTGCCATGTGAAGATGAATTGCACAGGCTGAAGAATAGTCAGAAGAATATATTCCCTATACCAGACAATCCATTCAAATTACCAAACCGTCCACCTGCTAACCCACATGTATCAACCAAGCTTTATTATTCAACTCATCGCTCTAATTTGGGCTTTTTCCGCTTCTTCAGATCTGTCACATTTTTACTTATATTCCCAAAACTTTGTGGTGAATTCTTTCATACATGCAATTATGAATGTATTTGCCCTTCCCTTCTTCTCCAGACCTTAGAAAAGACGTATGCTCATACGATTCACCCACTACATTTTGACCAGCAACCTATACACCTTACATCAATACAGCTTCTGCAAAAACATAGTACACAAATAATCATTCCTATATCTTCATCACTATGTTCTGCTATCCACCAGAGGCAATTAAAGTATGTGCATGCATTGCTTGACATTCTTTCCTTCTTTTTATCCCTAGGTCATGGCAGGCATTTTAAAGGAATATCCACCCTGTATGTCTTGAATCACTTGGCCATCGAAAGCTTAGATCCCGCACCATACCTCTCGGCCCAACATGTGTGTCCTCTTCATCTCCTTTGAAAGTACCTTTACAGTGAACATTATCTGCTTATTTGGACCTGCATGTCACCTATTATGATTACATCCACATCTTTGAACTATTCTTCGCTGACCAATATCAGTTCAACCCCACTGTTCCAACGGCCTGCCTGTGGGGCCACCCATTATGTTATGCTCAACGAAGCTGAATCTGAAACCCTCTCCCTGGGTTTGTCACACTTCCAAAACATCCATCCAACCAAGTTCCCCCTCTTTCTTATTGCTATTCACCCATCAACCTGCACAAGTTACATTAGGATACTCCACTGAACTATGGTTCATAACCATCACCAGCTCTAAAATCATCTTCTCCTGACACTATCAACTAAGCGCTTACCAGATCTTCCAGCAATCACGGTCTAAGCAGCTAGAGGACACAGACAACTCAACCACTGCAACATTATTCTGCCAGGTGTCAATCTGCTTCCTCTAGCACTAACAAACACATCCTTTCACCTTCACCATGGTCAAGCTCCCGCAGTCCATGACACCTATTCACCTGCAAACCTCAATACTACTAGTTCCAGGACTACCACACACATTTACACATTTATTCTGCTAAGCATCTTCTGTTCCTAAACATCAGATTAATCACCACCCACATAGATGCATGTACAGTTATAAACACATTTACTCACTAAGATGACCTTCTTTCATCACTGTCACCGTTGAGGGAGCATGAACATGTTGGCTCATCCCACCCACCCCTGTGATTAATAAATGATTCATAATGTATGTACATAATGTGGTCATCCTGCGCTTACACAACACGTGTTCACCCTCAACCTCTGGTTATAGCCCATGCATTGCTTTTTTTTTATAGGTTTTAACATTTCTATATGCATATGTTTGTATTGGGAAGCTTTATAAATAAACTGTAGAAAATTACCACAAATACGTGTAAACATATCCTCTCCTACAACTTTGCATTTTGTCATTTGTGATGTCATCTTTGATGTCCTGGGTGTTAGTCTTAGCAGTGCACGGTGGTGGCGCAAGTTATGGTTGCTTAGCTTACCATAACTGGCGAATTTCAAGGGTTTTTCGGTTTTACTTGGAACCATAACGTCCCTTTAACAAAGTTTTTTCACTGAGTTTCATAGGTTTTTAGTAGCGCAACTTAACCATAACGTCCCTTTAACAAAGTTTTTTTCACTGAATTTCATAGGTTTTTAGTAGCGCAACTTAACAATAATGACTGTGACTTTATATACATGTCATATGGAACCGACTAGATCTCTTCTTATGAACTTGATGTCCGCGAACTTATTTAATGTTCGCGGACATGTTCGGAGAACAGTGCCACTACCTAAAAACTGTGGGGGGGGGTATGTTTGATTGTTATATCATAATATAGGAACATTTAACAAATTCAAAAAGCAGCACACAAACACATTGTATATAGTAATACATAAGAAATGTAACCCATATATGTAACACACTAACCATTCATTTAAATACAATATGTTCTGAAATGGAATATACCACAAGAAGATACATTGGCTTCCAACATAATTAACTCACAGACACAACAGAACTGAGAACAAGACCAGACCCACTGAATAAATAGGACTTATTTTACCAGAAATAGTAAGTGTACTTCATTTTACTCATATATTTATAAACTTTCTGTAATAGATTAAAAAATATATTATCTTTTTTTTTCTCACAGAAATGTCTAGTACTCTGGAATGGCTAGGGGACAATTTCCCACATGAAGAAATGTCACAAGATAGTGAAACTAATGGTAAACACTTTATAATATAAACCATTTATTTATTATTTTTTTTATATACATTTAACATATATATTATTTTTTTGTACAGAGCATACCAAAATAGAAAAAACTTCAGAAAACCCTGTTATGGATAACAGTCTTCACAATATAGAAGAAAAAATGGATGTATTGTTGGCTAATTTTAATAATTTAAAAACTTTTGTAGAAAATCATTTCAAACCAAAAACCTCGTACCATTGCCCCACATGTACTTGTCCCTCCTCACCATATCCCAGTCAATTATCCCCAAACCCTCTCCATAATCCAAAACGTTTTGATGAGATTTCCATCCCTTCTTCACCTAATACCAATCATGTTGAAACCCCAAATTTTCCTGTTTTTGTTTCTGTTTCTGCCTCACCTTCTCTGTCATAAATTATTAATATATGTCAAATAAAGTTTAATTTTTATATTGTATTGTGAATAGTTTCTGTTTTTTTTTAAAAAAAAACAATAAAAGTGTCCGTGGACAGTGCGAGTGTTCTGAAATGTTCATACATAAACGAAAATGGAGGTGTCCTGAAGAACACCACACCTGTTTGTACTGTTCGCTAGCAAGTTGAAACTGTTCTAAGAACACACATCGTGTCCTGAATTGTTGGTAAAGAAACAAAAATTTAAGTGTTCTAAAGAACACTATATCTGTCCGTAATGTTCGCTATCAACTTAAAACTGTCCTAAGAACACAATTGGTGTCCTGAAATGTACGTAAATAAACAAAAATGATGTGTCCTGAACAACAGTACAACTGTTCGTAGTGTTCGCTAGCAACATGAAACTGTACTAAGAACACACGAGGTGTCCTGAATTGTTCGTAAACAAACAAAAATTAAAGTGTCCTAAAGAACACTATACCTGTCCGGTACTGTTCGCTAGCAAGTTCAAACTGTTCTAAGAACGCTATTGGTGTCCTGAAATGTTCGTACGTAAACGAAAATGGAGGTGTCCTGAAGAACACTATACCTGTTCGTAGTGTTCGCTACCCAATTGAAAGTGTTCTAAGAACACAATTGGTGTCCTGAAATGTTCGTACATAAACTAAATTACACGTGTCCTGAAGAACACTATATCTGTCCTTACTGTTTGCTACCAAGTTTAAACTGTTCTAAGAACACACGCAGTGTCCTGAAATGTTCGTTTCACGTGTGACGCACTTTTAATTACTTCAGAACCCGAACAGTGTCCGTAGGACATCAATGCGCATGCGCTAACCAATCTCCGTGCACTTGGTGTCCTGCGGACAGGCGCTTCCTTCGCGGACTAGTTCGCGAACGGATCATATGACCGCGCCCACGCTCATCGTGTCTCCTGAAATGCGGACACTGTTCGTGTCCCCGAACAATTTAAAAGTACATTTTCAGTTAATCCATAATATTTTTCAATAAAATCTCACCATTGCAAGTCCCACATAGCAATCTTGAGTTTCTATATACCTTTTGAAACTTTTCGATCCTTTTTTTGTGTTCGATCTGTCCGCGGACAGTGCGCATGTCCGCAAACAGCGCACAAGCACCCCTATAAAAGACCACGCCCAAGAGCTTATTCCCATTGTGTTTCTGGCTATTCTTCAGAAGACAGTGATTTTTGCTGCCACCTGCAGACTACACCATCATTGAGATGGCATCCTTGGCTGCTGAACTGCCACTTGGTGCTGCACCTGCTTCAGCACCACCCCCACCCCCTCCACCACCACCACCTCAACAAGGGCCTGAAGAGGGGAACAGGAGTGAGGATGCGGAGGAGGAAGAAGAGGATGATGAGAATGAGGTAGAGGAAAACCCTACTACCTGCTCTAGGCGTGAGTCTTGGGTGTGGCGGTTATTTACCATTCATGGTAATGTTCCTAAGGCTCGTGCGAACCGTGTTACCTGCAATGAGCGCAAAATGATACTCAGTCGCGGGAAGCACGGTAAGTACAGCTTTGGGACCACTACTATGAAGCGACACCTGAGGTCATTTCACTCTGGGGCTATTTGCAGGGTTGTACCTTGCGAAGAACGTAGCAGGTTGATTTCCTCTACTTCATCCTCTGTTTCTGATCCTGTCACCACAAGGACCACCTCTGTGGGACAGCGTCTTCCTCAAGCTGCCTCACAGGCCATACAGAATGCTGATGACCCTTACCTTTCGAGGGTCACAGTTGTATGTATGTACTGTGACACAGTACTCTGCAGGGGGGAGCGACTTCGGAGTGCTTTTGAGACTATCGTCTCAGAGCACGAGAAGACCTGCTCACTACCCAAATAAAACCCACTGTACATCTTCCTCTCTCAGCTCGCCCTTTCTTATCCCTGTGGTTGGTGTCCCCCCTTTACCCTCCTTTACCCTCCTCTCCTAGTGTGTTGTGTCTGAAAAACCAAAAAAAATACAAAATTACAAAAATCCCAAAAAAATAAGGCTCTTTTCAGAGCCGCCTTTCCCAGTTAAAAAATAGAAGTGAAAATAAATGAAGCAGGGCTCTTTGTATTTTTTAGAAGTCCGCGGACAGTTCGCGAATATTAAAAAAATTGGGTTGCTACTCCATCACAAACATTGTAATTTTCTCTGGAAAGAAGTGGTGGCTCTGAAAAGAGCCTTTGGGTGGTGTTTGTAAGTCAAAAATTGTAAATGCTCAACATCTACTTCAAAATCGTTGTTGTAATTCCAAAAAAGGTCGCAATGCATTTTGTACATTTCTCAGAAAAATCTGATTGCCAGCATAAGTAAGATGGACTCCACCACTGCGAAAAATGTATGTACTACAAAACATAATATTTTCATTGTGAAAAGAAGACATGCCAAAATCTCTTAGAAAGGCACAAACAGCCTTATTAACATTGCGCCTTGCTTTTTCCTTTTGTGGGCCAAATGAAGAAGAACGAAGCCACATTTGTCTCTGCGCAATCCGTGAAAATATCACTTGAGAATTAGGAAACATGTCCATAACCTTCCTAAGTCCTTCTTTCATAGCAAATTGCAAAACACATCCGGTCACATGTCCTAAACTGTTCCCTCCACAATGAATTACAAATATGTCTGGATGTTGCTCTGTCTCCAAAGTAGCACAGAGAGGTAGCAAGTCCAAGCACTTCATGCCACGTACTCCATGCCAGTGTACTTCCACATGTGGGAATCCAAGATCTACAGCTACTCCACAGCTTTCTGCATGCACCTTCAACCAATGTATCCACGAATCTCCTAAAATCCAAACAATCTGTTTTCTGAAACACACAGCCATAGCTATCTTTTGTTCCCTCAGCAAAAAGAGTATCTGAGAATATTTCTCCTGGCACAACACACCCACCAAACTTTCCTGACCAATCCATTTCAGTGCTTATTCTCATTTGCATGACTTCTGAACCCAAAAATCCCCGGATGTAACTCCCGATGTCCGCAAACTACCGCCATGTCCGCGGACATATCGTAACATGAACAGCCCTTCTACCATTTCCACTACACTCTCTCTGCCATTCCCTCATTGGATGCACCTCAAAAATCACATGACCATGCACCAATCACATTCAAGACCTCTACATCTAACTGCATCATCATAGATCAGCACTGCAAATGTACTCTGAATCTCTCTGAGTACAAGTGTCATATCATTGGCAAGCACCATCTACCAGAAATACTGTACAAGTCTTCAAGATTTCTACTTCCAGCTCCATGCATATCCATATGCATGAACACAAACTTCAGGTATGCATATTTTCTGTATAGTAGATGAACACATTTTCAAACAGACTTTTACCTTGTAAAATCCGTAAAATGAATTTACTGTACTTTTTTCAATTTCCTAAAATCAACTATCACTTATAAACCTTTATACTATTTACTTTCTTTATACACACACACTCAAATCATGTTAAACTAACATTTTTTAAATGAAATATATAGACTACATATATTCAAACAAAATTGCATGCAAACACAATCTATGTTTAAACCTTTATAAAAATACTTATACAATGTCATATTTTTTGCTTTTATTTATTTATTTACTTAATTACTTTAAATTAGACATGACATCGAGGCGCTATTACCTAGAACAGTTTACTTACAGAAATAGTGGTATTCACTAATATATTATACATTTCACAAGACATAGTAAAGATATTTTTTTTTGCTACAGTTAGTCATTCAATACAATTTGTTCATTAAGAACATATCATATGTACTGAACTGATGCAATGTATCTTATGTAAATAAATTAGTTTAATGGTTTTACAGAAGGCACTGAGGATTTCAATTAAAAAAAATCAATATCTAAATTAAAAACAGTGCTATATACAAACAAAGTTACTAATTTGAAGCTTTTACAATTGCAGTGAAGACCAGTTTCCTGAAAAGAAGCAGCCGAATTCAAAGAAGGAAAAACTAAGAAGTTACCTGTTAATTTAAAAAAAAGTAAGTAAAATATCACCATAATATTTGTATCATTAATCAAATATACTATAACATTAATACAAGCTAATTTGGTTTCTAAAAATAGAGATTTTGTACCATTTTGTCCAAAAATTTCCATGTCTTAAACAGCAATTTACAGCCAGAATGGCCCACAAATTTCTATTTTTGGACACACAAATTACCCAACTGAACCACTACAATTTTCATATTAGAACAAACAACTGTTTTAATTGTATACATTAGATTTACTATTTGTACTTTTCCACACCACTAGCTTACTTTTTTTTGTTATCTGAACCCCAGTTTAGTAACACATAAATTCAAGAATACCTATCCTTACTAGTTTTAGTTCCCAATGCACAATCACACACCATTACATACATCTATATCATCTTACTCAAACACTCATGCACACAGCACACATACATTTCAGAACACCCCAACCCATATCTTCTTTATTTTTTTCAACAGACCCTAAAGAATGCCTACCAAAAGTCAAGTCCGTAGAAAGCAACGCAAAAGTAGAGCAAATGAAAATAAAGGTGTCCAACATAAGCATCCATCTCTAGCAGAATTTGTAAAAAAAAGTTGAAACAAAACAGCTAATACAATCATTTAGTGAAGCACAAGAAGTTTCAAGTACAACAACTTCGCTTCCTCTATCAAAATGTAAAACAAACCAAAAAACAATTAACAGAAAATCAGCTATCAGTACAGATAAAACTACCTCTTCAAATTTTAATATAGTGCAAAGTAAGCATAGCAAGAAAAGTATTTTAGCCAAAATATACCGTCACAAAGTCATTCAAAATCTTTTAAAAACAGGAGAGAAATCAGGTTCAAAGCTTAAAACCTATTGTAGGAAATTAATCTTAGAAGCATTGATGGACAGTGCAATTCTTCTCAAAAGAAATGTATTTATTTTACTGTTAAACAAAATGAAACCACTAACAAAACTAATAACTAAATTACAAAAAAGACTTCTCAATAAGCAAAATGTCAACAGAAAGAACTTCTTAAGTATCTGTGGAGGTGAATGGAATCACACTACGAGCACAGAACCATATTTTAATGAAGAAGCGTACAAACAAAAGCAAACAAATACAATTGCCATAAATAGCAGTGGTCGAGGTTATGAAAAAGTGAATAATACCATAATGGAACAAGAAGTACTCCTTACAAAAATATGCCCTGAAAACTTAGAATTACCCCTCCATTCAACTGAATCAGAACGTCTAGTGTACAAATGGCCATGCACGTCAATGTGTAACATTCCCAAACAATGTTTCAAATCTTTACGCCAATTCCTCAATAAATATGTAAAAAGCAAAGACAAAATCAAAATTAAATTACTGCAAAATATTGATACCTGTCCAGTGCGCAAGTACACAGGACTACAAGGACATTCATTGGCCTGCATTACAGGACCTACTTGTAAAACCACTTTCCATGATATCAAAAGGATATCAACATATCATTCAACTATAATCTAGTCTATAAACTGTACTATGCTAAAAGTCCTGCTTTAGCACTAACAAAGTTAAATAACATCCTTCTACAAGGTACAGCAAAAGACCTACTTGAAGAAATTCACTATATCCAGAAAAAATATTTTGGAAGTGAAACCCGTTTACAGAATGAAATAGCTTTAAACCAATTAAGTAACAATTCTACACATGGCAACCTTTTGCTAAACACATACAAAAAAGAAATACTAAAATTTAAAAGTACATCAGCTGAAGTACCAAATCATGTATGTGTATGTTGCCGTAGAATTTTTTATAAAAGTAACACAAAAACTGTGGACCTATCATAGAAAATAGAAGACAATGAAGATTCTAAATGGTTTGAATTAGCTCTCTACCTTGTAGCAGAAAACAAATATGAAATAACTGAGCCCTTAATACTTTGCAGTTATTGCACAACAAAACTTGACAACAACCAAACTCCTTCACGTTCTATCACAAATAATTTGGAATTATACCCAGTACCAAAACCGCTACAACAACTTAATTTATATGAGAGTTTCATAATTCAAACAGTACACCCATTTCAAGCAATAATACGCCTTCAACCAAAAACAGCAAAATTACCTCCCTCTGAATTGGTAAAAGGCATTCGTGGAAAAGTAGTTTATTTACCATTAAATCTAAAAGAAAATGTGCATACTCTAGGAGTGCAACGTCCAATGCAGCAATCTTTAATTATATTAGTAAATGGAGTACCTACAAAAGACAAAAAAATATGGCAACAGCTGGTAGATTTATATAAAGTTAGACAAGCCTTCCAATATCTTAAAGAGAATAATGAATATTACAAAGAAATTAATATTGAAGAAAACTTGAAAGATACAACTGAAATAATTCAAGAAACACAAGAAGCTGGTCATTTTGAGCTACTAGATCCTGCTACAATATCAAATACTTTAGACCATTATACAATTCATCCTTTGCACTGTAATGACACCGTACAAGATGTACTGGAAACTTACCAAATGCGTCAAACAAAAGGATCGCCAATCAGTATATGGGGAAAAAAGTATAGAAGCACGTGCTTTTCCTCTACTCTTTCCTACTGGCAAAGGAGGAAGGTATGATGATAGACCTATTCAAATATCAGCTTCAGAATACCGCTCATTACGGATGTATTCTGAAGATCCCAGATTTAGACAAAATGTGGAATACATATTCCACCTACTCTTTGAAAGTGAACTAGCAACTTTATGTTACGGAGTTGCACACATATTAAAATCAGGATCACACTTTCAAAATATGACAGCTACACAATTATTAGAGAAAGTGCAACAAAAGGATGAGGTTTTACAATCAAATATTACAAATCTATTAGCAAATATGCGTGGTACTGAAGAGTACTGGTTTCGATGTCATGGAGATGTACGTTGTATGATCAGAAACCTTGGCCCACCCACTTGGTTTGTTACATTAAGTTGTGCAGAATATGCATGGGAAGATTTACATGATTTCTTACGCATATCAAATAAAAACAAAACAAACATAGATATTCTAACACCTGGAGAACTTTGTTCTTTGGATCCTGTTAATGTTTCAAGATATTTTCACCATCGCTTCATTGCTATGCTACATTTTATTTGTAATAAAACTGTTCCTCCCCTTGGAGAAGTGCAACACTTCTTTTGGAGAAAAGAATACCAAGCCAGAGGAGCACCACATATCCACATGCTTTTATGGATTAAAGATGCTCCTAAATTTGGTCAAGACAGTGATGCCACTGTTTTACAGTTTATTGAAAAATATGTCACTTGTGAAATTCCATCAGAAGCCACAAATAGTGATCTTCATGCACAAATTTTACAATTTCAAAGACACAAATGTGGAAAATATTGTCGTCGCAAATACAAAAAAAAAGGCAAATAGTACACCAAATGCCGATTTGGTTTCCCTAGACCAGTTACAAATACAGGTCAAGTAAACAACCTCATGTCTTCAGTTAGACATAGTGTTAAAGGTAAGTCACCTAAAAATACATATTACATAAAAAGAAAAGAAGAAGAAAAATATATCAATGATTATAATGCAATCATTGCCCACTTATGGAATGCAAACATAGATGTGCAGTACATTGCAGACAATTCTACTGCAGTTGCACGATATGTCACAGCATACTCAACTAAAGCAGAAAAGACAGAGCTCCAAGACCTCTGGAATGACCTGTCATCAGATAAAACAGTATCTCAGAAATTATACAGCTTGGGCATAAAAATGCTCACCCATAGAGAATGTGGATCTTATGAAGCAGCTGATCGTTTAACTGGTACTTCATTGTATGGTAAATCTGAAAATATAGTATGGCTAAGTCTTGGTCCAGCTAAATCTAGAAAAAGTGTTCTAAAATCATATGAAGATATAGAAACAATAGCCAAACATGATCCCAACAGCCAAGACATTTTAAAAAACAATTTATTGGACACATACTACCCAAACAGAAGTAATACTTTGGAAAACATGTGTCTATACCAAATAGCCCAAAACTACACATACAAAAATAATATGAAACCTGATGAAAAAAAAGGTAAATATAGAGTGACAGACTGTGAAGGCAGCTTAGTTAAACTCACTAAACCAAATTTAATTAATCATATCATAAAATTGTCATTGAAGACTCCTCAACATAAAGAAGTATATTACATGTCCCTGCTACAACTCTTCAAACCATGGAGAAAAGAAGAACAATTACTAGATAACTGTGACTCATATGAGGATGCTGTCAAAGCAAATGAAAGCACTATAACTGATGTAAACTTTACACAGTACAAAACAATGTTGCACAATGAACAGCAACATGAAGAAGAACTCCAAGCCTAACTAGATAAGGATACTCCTGACAGTAGTCAACCTTCTGTAACAGGAAGCCAAGAACCACTGAGAGAACCACTAATAAAAAATGAGGCAGAATTAGCTATGATAGAAGTAGAAAACACCATGTGTCAGTATGAAGATAAGGAAGACTTAACTATACTACAATCAAAACTAAACAATGAGCAAAGTAGCATTTTTCAAGAAGTAACAAAACAAATTGCACATGGTGTAAAACATGAAGATAAAGAATGTTCCTGCCATAATTATAAACCTATACTACTGTACGTCAGTGGTGAAGCTGGTTCTGGCAAAACATTCCTAATCAAAATCATTAGTAAGTTCCTTCAACAATTGACAAACAACAAACTGTCAGCTGTTGTCACTGCCCCCACAGGTTTAGCTGCCTACAACATAGGTGGTGTTACATTACACCGATTACTACTATTACCAGTAGAACACCAGAACAAATTAGACTATTACAAACTTTCTGCAGAAACTGCAAAGGAATTACGCAGAGTATTGAAACAAACGAAAATGCTACTAATAGATGCAGTGAGCATGGTCTCCAACCTGATGTTAGCTTTGATTCACCTCAGATTACAAGAAGTACTCAAAACAGACTATGAAGAGCTCTTTGCAGGAAAACACATTATTGTTTTTGGAGATCTGCTTCAGTTAACATCAGTAAAAGGTGAACCTATTTTTAAAACATTAGGGCACAAACTCTGTCGTAAAACTGTTGGCAGCATTGGAAATGTCAACCATTGGCAACATTTCCAATACAGAGAATTAACAGAAAACATGCGCCAATCTGCAGATCTAATTTATGCCAACATTTTAAAAAGTTTGAGAGTTGGTATACTTTCTAAAGAAGCAGAAGCAACATTGAAAACCCGGCACATTAATGCACTTTATGGCGATAATGCATGTGCGACAGATGTTATGGAACAATTAGCCCACAAAAATGTCAATTGTATGGCCTTAATGCCAACTCTTGCAAGCTGTCTCAAATTCAATGAAATAATGTTAAGTAAAGAAATGCAACCAATAATGGAAATTAGCGCCACAGACAAACTAGATGAACATGGTATGACACTACCCATGTGTGACCAAGCCACAACAAGACTAAATGATTTAGAAAAATCAATCTCAAACACAGCAGGCTTAGAAAAGATGTTAAAATTATCCTTAAATTGCAGAGTAATGCTTAAACGTAACCTTGACGTGGACCAAGGACTAGTTAATGGAGCACTGGGTACAGTTGTTGGCTTTCAAACATACCCACGTGACAACAAAATTCAGTTTGTCAATATACTCTTTGACAAACTTTCAGAAGTAAAACGGATAGGACGCTCAACAGCTAGATTCCTTCTCTTCAAAGATATGTATGTACGCAGAGAACAATTTTCTCTAACTCTTGCAAACGCAGTCACGATTCATAAATCACAAGGTCTTACCCTAGACAAAGCAATGATAGATATTGGTAACACAGTCTTTAAAGAAGGCATGAGCTACGTAGCACTATCACGCTTACGTACACTTGACGGTCTATTTCTAATCAACTTTGATGCAAGTAAAGTAAACGCTGATATTCCTTGCATTTTAGAATATAATAGACTTTGCTCACTATACACTCCGCATCTAAACACATATTCTGTTCCACAAAAACTAAAACGTTGTAAAAGAAAACTAAATCAAACAGAAATGCAACATGACGTCACTGCAAATCCTCCAAAGAGAGTAAAAGAAACTAATACTTCATCAAGTACCACAAACAAAAAAGAATCAATTAGAGAAAGTAAACCAGGTACTTCTTTAAAGAAGGAAGACAAACTCCAAAAAAAAGCAGTTGGATACAGAACTACCTGGACCATTTAAATTCTCAAATATAGTTAGTGTAAATTGCTATGCAAATGTAGCAATGAATATTCTATTTCAATTACCACCAATTGTTGACAACATTTACTTACACAGTACAGACCCTTTGTGTTTGCAAATGTTAGTACTTCACAGAAATGCAGCAAACAATCCTGACAACACATATAGTGTTTTTGGAATAAGACGACAATTGGACTACTGTGCTGGAATGGTGAAATTCACTATAAACTCACAGGAAGATTCACAAGAATTTCTAATGTACTTAGTATTAGTACTGGAAAACAAAAACATACCTATAAATGAAATCTTCCAGATTTCATACATGTGGAAACATACATGCACTCTGTGCAACAACGTGACACAAGAAGAAATTCCCAATGAACGCTTCATATATATATATCAATACCAAATTGTGAATCCATTCCATTTCAGCAACTTGTACAAAATGCAAACCATGTTAGATTATGCTCTACCTGCAATTCAGATAATCGCTCCACGTTAGTAATACAAACACATAGTAAATACGTAATACTAATGCTTCTACGTTACAATGCAGATGGTACCAAAAACAACTGCAAGCTGACTGGATTCACACATAGTCAAATATCACTTGGTAAGAAAACCTTCACAACAATAGGTATAATCTACCACGCAGGAGCCACAACCAATTCAGGGCACTACACGGCATATATAAAAAAGAAATGTGGATGGTTTGAATGTAATGATAGTACCATTACTCTAAAGCAGAGATTACCAGCAAATCTTACAAACGCTTATTTGATGTTCTTAAAACCAAAATTTGATAAATAAATTGTATTTAAACCTTTAAGTAAATTTGTGTTAAAAAAATATAAACTGTTAGAATACTCCAAAAGCTATCTAACTGCTCAAAGATTCTACAACAACTAATCAGTTAAATGAATACCACTAAATTAGACCAAAAATACACAGTTAGAATACGCCAATTGGTATCTAACTGTCCCAAAATTATAAATTTGTGTTAAAATAATATAAACTGTTAGAATACTCCAAAAGCTATCTAACAGCTCAAAGATTCTACAAGAACTAATCAGATAAATGAATACCACTAAATTATGCCAAAAAATACACAGTTAGAATACGCCAATTGGTATCTAACTGTCCCAAAATTTAACAATATCCAAATAGATAAACCAAAACCTCTAAAATATATTAAAAAAATAGACAGTTAGAATACGCCAATTGGTATCTAACCGCTACAAAAATTTTATAATATCAAATCAAATGAAGAATCTGTTACTGCTCCAAAATAAATACAACAAAGCAAAGTATAAAGCATTAGCCAGAAACAAAAAGTGAACACTGAAAACAAACAAACAAATAAACTGTAGCATAACAGAAAAAGGTTTTTTTTTTAATCCAACATGGATTTTTTTTTTCTCCCACAGACCCAATGATTTTAGCAACAAATACAGAAACTGAGCAAATTGCACAGTACTCTGATTTGTACTCTACTAAATATGAGGGTCGAAAAAAAATAAAAGTATATTGCTTATACAATGTAATAAGTCATTACAAAATACTAATACTAACATGATATTTTCTTTTATCACAGAAATGAAGAAGAAAAACATGGACTCCCATTACTAGACCAAACAGTAAGTATACAATAATAAGGACAACCATAGCAGCATATCACATCCATAGTATCTAATACCTTTGTTCCTTATACATTTGTTTTTCACCCAAAGTTATAAGCAAATATGAATGTGATATGCTCCGGTGGTTGTTGCCAGGGCACAGAGTCTTGGGTACATGGCCAAATGGCCATGCACCCAAGACTCTATGCCCTGGCAACAACCGCTGCAGCATATCACATGCATAGAGTCAAACATTTCAACTATGATCTATGGGAAACTTTTAATGTCCGCGAACAATGTGAGTGTTCTTAGAACACTTTGAACTTGCCAGCGAACAATACGGACACCGTTTTCAGGACACCCCCTACGAATATTTCAGAACAACGCGATAGTTCTTAGAACACTTTCAACTTAACAACGAACAATACGGACAGCGTCCTAAGGACACCCCCTACGAACATTCCAGGACACCGGGAGTGTTCTCAAAAACGTCTTCAGAACACCCCCATTTTGTTTATTTGCGAACATTTCAGGACACCGCGGGTGTTCTTAGAACACATTCAACTAGACAGAGAACAATATGGACAGCGTCCTCAGGACACCCCCTACGAACACTCCCCGGACACCGCGAGTGTTCTTAGAAGCGTCTTCAGAACACCACCATCTTGTTTATTTGCGAACATTTCAGGACACCGCAAGTGTTCTTAGGACACATTCAACTTGACAGAGAACAATATGGACAGCGTCCTCAGGACACCCCCTACAAACATATCAGGACACCATGAGTGTTCTTAGAAGCTTCTTCAAAACACCACCATCTTGTTTATTTGCAAACATTTCAGGACACCGCGAGTGTTCTTAGGACACATTCAACTTGACAGAGAACAATATGGACAGCGTCCTCAGGACACCCCCTACGAACACTCCCCGGACACCGCGAGTGTTCTTAGAAGCGTCCTCAGAACACCACCATCTTGTTTATTTGCGAACATTTCAGGACACCGCGAGTGTTCTTAGGACACATTCAACTTGACAGAGAACAATACGGACAGCGTCCTCAGGACACCCCCTACGAACACTCCCCGGACACCGCAAGTGTTCTTAGAAGCGTATTCAGAACACCCCCATTTTGTTTATTTGCGAACATTTCAGGACACCGCGAGTGTTCTAAGGACACATTCAACCTGACAGAGAACAATACAGACAGCGTCCTCAGGACACCCCCTACGAATACTCCCCGGACACCGCAAGTGTTCTTAGAAGCGTCTTCAGAACACCCCCATTTGTTTATTTGCGAACATTTCAGGACACCGCGGGTGTTCTTAGAACACATTCAACTTGACAGAGAACAATATGGACAGCGTCCTCAGGACACCCCCTACGAACATTTCAGGACACCGGGAGTGTTCTCAAAAACGTCTTCAGAACACCCCCATTTTGTTTATTTGCAATCATTTCAGGACACCGTGGGTGTTCTTAGAACACATTCAACTTGACAGAGAACAATACGGACAGCGTCCTCAGGACACCCCCTACGAACACTCCCCGGACACCGCAAGTGTTCTTAGAACAGTTTCACTTTGCTTGCGAACAAAACGGACACATATTGAGTCCTTAGAACACCCCCCAGTCAGTTTATTCAGAACATTTCAGAACACCCGTGATGTCCGCAAACAAATCGAACACAAAAAGAATGTCTAACACATAAAAAACACAACTTTCATCCTATCTCATACACTCCCACCCTCCCCAAACACTCCTACACACCAACACACTCTACAAAATACACACTTTGAACAAAGTTTCACCGCGCTGTCCGCGGACGTCCGCGAATCCAAGATGGCGGGCGCTACCGAAAAATCTGACGTGCTTCACGCTCCACGCCGTTCAACCAGCGAACATGTTGCATGTCCGCAAACATCACACAAGACAATTGGCCAATCAGGACACTGTCCGCGGAGCGAACAGGGAAGTGTGTCCGCGAACCGAACACAGATATCACTCATTTTTTTTACCTACTTTTTGGTCATTTAAAAAAAAAACTACTGGACGGATTTTCACCAAATTTGCAAAAGCACGCTTTCAGGACCAAGCCGCTGTTCCTGGTCCAAATTTGGTGGAAATCCGTCCAGCGGTTTGGGCTGTAGGCGCGAGCAAAACATTTTTCCCATTCAGTCTATGGGAAAAAAAAAAGTTTTGGGACCCCCCTTATAACTTTGCTCCTCCTGGACGAATCCTTACCAAACTTCAGAGTGACCCAAATACTTTTTTTGCAAAAGTTTGGTGAGGATCCGTCCAGGGAGAGCGAAGTTATAAGCCACCCAAAAAGTGCTCTTCCTATGGAAACAGCAACTTAACCATAACTACATGGCCACTACCGTATATATATAGGGGTTTTGGGGGGTTTGACGTTGGGTGGGGGGTTGTGGGGGGTTTCCCCCCACATATATGTTACAATTGACCTTCACAATTCGGTCAATTGTGAAAAGGTCAATTGTAATTCGAACAGTTGTAAAACGAACAATTTGTATACAACCGAAATGACAGCAAAAGAAAGAGATGGAAGCAGTGCAGTCTGACTTTAGCATGGAGTAATTTGGGGTACTCCATCTTGGAAGAGTATAGCTGATGTCTGAGAGGTAGGAGGAGATGTTGGAATAAATCAACGAGCTGTGTGGGAGACTGAGGGTGAGGGTTTTAAAGTTGCAAGAATGCTAGAGGAGGTATGTGTGTGACTGTGCCTAAAGTAGGGGGAACCTATAGAGGTGGGACAGTATGAGAAGGATGATATGTAAGTGCGTGAATAGGATGGACAGCAGGAGGTATGATTGAGGAACACAAGGAGGCATCTGTGGACCAGGAGGAGAATGATGGGCAGGGAATGGAACATGATAATGCTGATTGAGGAGAGGAAGGAGGAGTTGGAACACAGGAAGCAGATGCAAAGGCAAGGCAACATAGGAAGATTAGGAGGCATGTACAGGGTGGAATGAGAGGGGCAGGAGGAGGAGACTAAACTGGAGCAGAAGGAGACTGACTATGTTGCTACTGGTGAATCATTTCCTCTCAAGGTAGCATGGAGGCCAACGTACAGGGAACTGTTTCACTAATGATTACACTATGGTCCTGCTGGATGCTCCAGTACTTACCCCTGCCTGAGGGTAAGGTACAAGCAGCAGAATGTGCAGCCTGCCAACAAGAGTCTGTGGTGAGGCAACAATTGTAAGTGTTACATTTTAGGCGTGATTAATCCCTTCCTCCGGTGCATCCTTTAGGGAAAAGAAAAAACACTACAAAGCACATTTGAGGATGCTGATTACCCCCCACTGTACTGTGTGGTTGTATGCGTGGTTATGGCTCAATACAGGGCAGTGCAGTCCAAGATGCATTTGAGTCCCTATGCATGTTCATGCCCCCCCCACTCAAAACCCAAATGTCTCCCAATAAAATAAGGAAGGGGAAAAGGCTGACACTGACTCTTTCAGAAACTGTAAACGAAGCAACTATCATGTACTAGGTAGAATAACGAGATGAACAATTATTGATCTGACCACTGCTCAAATGATTGGGCTTGGAAAAGATATTTTCAAACTTGAGTGATACATAGGTTGTATGCTTGTGTTTTAAATGAAGGGTTTAATTTACATTAGTTCAACCTCAAAGCCCCATTTTTAACTGAACCTTTTTTGATGCTGTCGCTTATTTCTCAAATGTACTGCAATAGAGCAAAAAACAAGTGCATCTTAATATCTAATACACATCTAAATAAACAAGAAAAGTCTAACCACAATTGCTTGAACGGAAATTCATCAATCACTAAGTGCCGCCATCTAATGTGCCCACTAATTTGAGCAATGAAAATCATGTGACTTTACACATGGATAAATGTCCAAACGACATACAATAATGTTGTCTGAGTATAGTACCTTCCATATCGGATCCTAACTGGGGGGTATTGGTTAGTCTTGGGCCTTGGTGACACCAGCACTTGCACAGTCCTCGATTTACTCATACAGGATCTAATTTTCATTGCTTTCTCCTTCACCTCTCACCTCTCCAGTGCCTTCTACACTGCGATACTTCCCAATTCTCGTTTCTCACCGTCCTCTCTCCCTTTCTTGAAAGGGCTGTCTTATCATTCGCCATCTGCATTCTTATTTGGAACTTCTAGGAGCTTGTCATTTGGTGCTGAGTGCAGTACATGGGTTTGACGTTTGAAAAGTGACTCAAAGTAGAGTCATGGGGTTGAATACAACATTTTGTATGTCATTTTATGTTAAAAACCACCTCTCTTCCTAATGCATGGCCTTTTATCCCAGAAGAACCTGTATGCACCAAAAAAGCTCTCCTGAATATCAGCTCAGTTTCTTCTCTTCCTTCCTGTTCTTCTAACGGGCACACGGATGCCTTCTTCAATTAATGTGTAACCTCCTTTCAGAACACAATGGACAAAATCCCCTTTTTCACCCAATCCATCTACCAATCCCGGTCTTCGCAGGACGTCAGGATCCTTAAACAATCTTATAGAAACAAGAAAACATGATTGTGTAAAACTGGAGACCAGCACCATCTTCAGGTTACCTATAACATACTTCTCGCATATAAACAAGACATTTTGAAAGCCAAAAGTGATTGTTTTCACACCCACATGATCCTAGCCCCTAATAGGCCTACCAAACTCTTTCCAATAGTACATACTTTCACTACCCCCCTCTGTATTAGGTAACAACTTTATCCTACTGCCAACTTGGCTAACTATTTCAACCAATTCTTTCTTAGAAAAATCCACACAATTCATAATAACCTCCAAAAAGTAGCAATATTTAATCAAGCCATTTATTCTCCTATTGTTCCTCTATCAAACCTCTCTTTTGCCTTCAGTGTAGTTGTCAAGCATAAAGCCATCCTCTTTAGAATCGACACATTGTCTGCGGTGGTCATCCAGGTCAAGGCACCGGCTGTTCTTGATTGCAACTTACAAAACTCTCCTTACAAATGTTTTGTTTCCACAGGGTCTCAAAAAAGCCATTATTAGTCCCCAGTTGAAACAACTTGACCCCACAACTACCTTCAAATAGCAGGTCTACTGTGGGTGGCCAACATTATCGATAAGGCAGTAACCCAAAAACTCATGCTCTTTTCTGAGGGCAATTATATTCTGAATACCCTTCAATCTGGTTTCTGCTCCAAGGCATGGCACCAAACCGCTCTGGTTGCAATCTGGGATGATATTTTATATCATGCTGTTCAAGGCCATCGGTCCCTAATGGTCATTCTGACCTTGTCAATCCACTTTCGATACAGTGGACCATTCCAAACTCCTATTCATATTCTTCAGTTGCATTGGAATCCAAGGTCTGGCACTAAAGTGGTTCCACTGTTTTCTTGTTGGCAGAATACAATCGGTTAAATTCTGACTTGATGTTTCTCTTCAGTCCCCATAACTTGCAGCGTTACTCAGCCCCACCCTTCTTTTTAACATTCCATCATCCGATGTTTCAATGTTCAATTTCACTCTCACGTAGATGATATTCAACTTTATATTAAAGCCTCAAGTCCCAAAGACACATTTGGCCAACTTCAGCTTTGTCTTACTGAGGTCAATTGATGGCTTTCTTAGAATTATGTTCAACTTAATTCATCACAACGGAAGTGATGCTCCTTGGTCAAAAAAATGTTCTACTTGAATCAAACAGACCACATCGCCCACCACTGTTGCTTGGCCCCCCAACCACTGTTGTTTGTCCTTTAGTGATCAAGGTTAAAAACTTTAGGGTATATTGGACCCTGAGATGTCCGTATCTAAACAAATGAATGATAGCATCAGATACGCTTTTTTAGTATTCAACCTCTACAGCGCGCTCTGCCATATTTTCCTCAGTCCGACCATGCCCCATTGGTTAGGGCCCTGGTTAATTTCAGGCTTGACTATGAGAATGCTATTTACAAAGGCATTCCTAAATACCAGATTCCTTGTCTACAACTTGCCCAAAATGTAACAGTATGAATAGTTCTCAAATTGCTGAGAGTTTCTTCAATTTTCACTGCAAGGTACAGTCTTCACTGGCTCCCTATACAATCTCCAAAACAATTCAAGGGCGTGTGCCTTGTTTTCAAGTGCATGCATGGACTAGCCCCAGCCTACCTTAATGAACACATTCAACTGCAAGAACCTTCTCACCTGCTTCAATCTTCTAATGCTTTTTAGTCACTGTGCCTTCCAGCCGTTGCTCCACACGATATAAGCGTTTCTGTTTTTGCTTTAAAAAATGTGGAAAAAACTGCCTCTCGCTCCGATCTCTGGGCAACCACCTCCAAATATTTATCTTCTCTAAATATGTAGCTCACCATCATCGTCCAGATGGTGTTCTCACGGGCACACAGTTAGGTCAAAATAGCTTCAGTGAGAGACATCTGCGTTCATAGATATGTTTAGTGAAATAATAAATCATTTGGATTGCATTTTGCAATATTAAGGAATTTAATACACCCACAAAGAGGAGGAAAATATGTTTAAAAAGTAACTATAGATGTAGTTCTCTTGGGGAAGATACTTTCCAGAGAAAATGTGTAAATGATAATTAGTTGTTTCTTTTTTTGACTTGCACTGTTTTTATAAAAACAACAACAAACTATGTAAGAAACAAAATTAAAAAAAATGCAAAAAGCTCTCCATTTAAAAAGAAATGACGCATGTTAACTAAGGTTAATTTAAAAATAAAAATCACTGGTTTCTATCATCAACTGTAGCACTAAATGTCATGTAGTAGCCATTTTATCAAAATAATTATTGAGATGTCAAGTGACCTAGGAAATTACAAGGGATGCTGGGAAATATGTTCAAAAGAGACATACGGAGTAAATGATTACGATCTGAATATAGGTCATGATATGTTGTTTATTTGACTACATGAGGTAATTTTATCTCTGCACTATTATACCGTAATTTCTCCATGTGATAATGGCATCTATACAGAACATTACCTTAAAGTAATTAAAGGCCTAATATGTGGAATGATATGATTATCGAGAGATAATTGGACCTGACAATGAGAAGCCATGAGTCAAAATAAATCTGTTGAAAGAGGAATCCAAATGGCAGAGATTGAACTGTATGGCTCTGTTGTAAATCATTTTCCTTCAAGAATAAATCTTATTTTCCTAATCAACATGTTGGTCAATAGTGTACGTTTCCCAGCATGCTAAAATCAGTTTCTTCAGTGCTAAAAACTATGGGCCATCAGTCCAGGATGTTCACTCTTTTCTGTTAATGGCAATGCTGTATTCTAGACACGATGGGAATGGGCACCACCTATATAATGCAGGTAGGTTCTATCACAATAGTGACAAATAATTAAATTCTGAATAGCACTACAGTACCCCAATTGGGTATATACAAAATGACAAGGTTGTTCTGAAGCAAATTAGCTTCAATAGTGTGTGCTCACAATCTAGGCTCACCAGGAGCAGCGCAGAATATTACGCAAAAGAGTGTTCAGATGTAGATCTAGAAGCACATTTCCATAAGTCATTCATGAATGAATCATATATTTATAAATAGAAAAACTAAAAAACAGACAACAGATATCAAGCCCAATGCCTTTCAGACATCCAAACAATGCCAACAATTGAATTATGATGTAATATGGGACACCTATGGGATACGTTTATTGCTGGCAAATAAAACTAGAACATTGCCAACAGTGTGTCCTATTTTCTCAATAATGCTTTGGACAGTGTGCTGTACTGGGTGGTAGTATACATGGCCCCCGATTTAACACAAGGGCATTGGAACGTCACCTCTAGGTGCAGCCACCAATTCCATGCATTATTGCCATTACAAACCCCAAAAAGCCATGGTGTTACAATACAATTTAGGAAAGGATCCTCAAGCACTGTTTTGCAAATGACAAAGACACGTCAATACAAAATAGCTATCATGGAAGATGGAGCAAGGACTCCTAAAAGAGTGCCTCCTTTCTATTGCCATTGTGGATCAAATAGGGCAGAAATGTAGCAGGCCAGGGAAGGAGAGTAATAGAACGGTATGCATGCTTTTTAACAAAACGTTTAGTGGAAAGTAGTCGGGCATGGAGGGAGGAGCCGAGAAGCATTAGGACCGAGGCAAACAGACAGTGGTATTTCAAACAGTGGTCATAGACGTGGTGGGGGAAACAAGGAACAAAGGGAGCTGGGAAAGCACAAGTTATAAAAGCGAGCAGCCCAAAGCTTGGATGAAGACTTTTACAAGTAGAGTTACTCTTGTTTTGAGAAACCTTAAACCTTAAATATACTCACACACAAACACATTGCAGACCAATATTTTTGCTCAATCTGCGTAATGCTGATGGTGCGTATTGGATTAAATTAACAGTGGAAAACAATTGACTGTACTTTATTCGAGCAGAAAAAAAAAAGAAAATAACATAGAAAGGCCACACTTGACTTTAAAAATTGTAAAATCATTCAAAATAAAAAAATGTAGTCTTTCAATCCTGGATCAATGAGCACCCCAGCTTTTATCTTTTCATCGGTTTAAACCGAGTAGCATCTAGTTTGAGATCCTGGTGTGGGCTTTGTTCAACGTCCCTCCACTTATGTTTTGGACTGCCAGTTTTTAGGATATCGACCTATACAACTCTGTCACATCTTTTTCTTCATTTCCCTTTCCCATTGAGGGCTGCCAATTTTGTCTGGTGAATTCCTCCATCCCTACCCTCTATTTCCTCGATCCCCACTTCTCTACTTTACTTTCATCCCAATCCCCCTTTTGTACATTATCTGTACTATCTCTAGTTAACAGTATATAGGGGTAATATAGCAATGATTCGATGGTGCTGGGCAGTATTCTGTTGCCCATTCAATGCTGTTCAATGCTCGGTTTTCCTTGTAATGTGTGCACAGAAGCTTTTGTTTGCACTCTAGCACGATTTGCCATTTTGAACTGAGTAGGCGCTTGTGAAAATGAACCGTGGTATGAACTGAACCTTTGGTGAAGAAATTTGCAGTCTTTATTCCTGGCAAGTATGTGGTTAATGGAGCAGAGGACATATATACATACTAGCTGTTCACGGCATAACATACACTGTTCTAGCATATCTTAAAGGTGAATATCGGTCAGTAATTATATCATAATAACCAGTGATGGCTTCCAGGAAGGGGGCGTAGCTCCCTCTGGCTTATTAATGGTCATTGAAAAGGCTATTGGTAACTAAACCATGAATGGTGCCCCGGGCACAAGTTATAGACCTGAGTGCAGTGAGGGTCCTAACAATGGGACCCCAGTGCCGTTGCCACCTGATCCGGCCAGCCAGATTGGTTGTTATTGCTATTAGCAGCCCTGATTATAAATCTGTAAACCAGGCATGCTAACAACAATTTATTTTGTTACAAAGAACAGGGCGCCTCGAGGTGCCCAGTTCATTGAAACAAAATACTTACCCAAGATGGCTGCCATGGATCTGTAAGGTGGGCCTCCATTCAGATCCCCTCTTCCATTTCCCTGGTGGCCAGCAGGGACCCAAATGAGGTAAGTGGTGTTGTGAGGTGGGAAGGGACCCTATACCCGAGGGGAAGTGAGTGGAGGGTGGAGGGGAAAATGGCAGGGGCAACGCACGAGCCATTAGGCTGCTCATAATGTAGGCTAGATTGTGGGATTCAGCCTACGAGCCAAACAACCTGATTGGTTGCCTCTCTAGTTGCTGGTGCAAATACCGTTTGCAAATGCATTATTTAAAGCACTTACAATTAGCAAATTAATATTCAATGTGCACCCTCTTCATGTTTCAACCTATTTTCTATTGAAAAGTTTACCTTGAATTTAGAACCCACAATTAGGAAACTAAGCTTAAAAAGGACATACAACAACATGGTGTTTGAATGAAGAGTTCACACGTGGCAATGATTTATTATCCCTCTTGTATACCTCCTTCTCTGTACTGGCCACCAAACTATGAACCTCCGAACCTAAGTATCTTTGCCTTTAAGTGAGCCAGCTGACATTTAAGAAAACGGTCAAAGACATGGCTCACCAGTTGACTGAATTGGATAAGCAGCAAGAAACCCAGTTTATCACAGTAAGAAGTACCTGTACAGGTACTTGATATGTGGATCACCAAACAATAACACTCTGCAGTGGAGAGTGATCTGCTGTATCTCCTGCTCAATTAAGCACACTTCTATTCAGGGGGTACCACTTCCAGATGTCCATCTCCTCTCTTGTGAAACTTTACATAAGACCACAATCTCTGAAACCGAGGTCTACCGCCACACATGAAGAAGTCTCTCAGCATTAAATCCACCTCCCACTTTCTTCTGTTTCACTAACTTCTCACTACTAACATCTTTCAAAAATAAGCCAGATTAATTTCCCATCAGACGACCCACAAGGTCTAGAATAATAAACACAGACTTCCACCCAGTCCATATTTCATCAGCACATACAGTCCAAAGCAGCCATCTCTACCCACTCAACTATTGAACCAGTATTATGGCTAACCCAGCCAAGCATATCACAGCTCTCCCTGAATACAGCAGAGTCCATACAGATGAACAGGTAACATGTGCTTCCGATCTGCTCTCATCAACACCACAGGTTTCCACTATAATTGTTGAGGCAGCAGTAACCCCACTTAATAAGGGATATACATTTAGGGGATCGTTATTTGAAAGGAAGGACTTTGTTGAGAAGTTTAATCCTTGAAGTGATTATAAAAAAAAAATCATTTTGTTTTGGGTTAACAGCTTGCAGACTACACCAGAGTGTTTTTCATTAAAAAAAAAAATAGTGGGTCTATAAGACATTTTATAATCGGGAAGATGTGTGAATGTGGTAGAGTGCAATGTGTTACAAACTAATTTGAATTCGAATATGGTCGAGTTGATCAGATTTGAATATCAAGAGTTATACTTGAGAAATGTAGATATATCATTCGTTCTATTCACCTAAAATAATGGCATCATCATCACATTGCACAGCTGTTTCAGATTTGAAATGCGTGAGAGCCATGGAAGAGACTGCCATGCGAGACAACGTCTATTATTCCACCACTAGGGTACCACTTGTCAGTTAAAAGTAGTTATTATGACTGCACATGCCTGCACTGTCCACAAGGCACCCAAGCACCCAACCCTCAGGCACAAATATACTCCGGTACGTGTCATAGATTATTGGTATTCCAGAGGATGTCACTCCTGCATGGGGAAGTGACTGGACATACATTCTGGGGTTGAGCCACATGGCAATTTAGCAGGATTTAATGGGGGTCTAGGGGATTCTCAAGTACTATCACTACTCTACTACAGATAAAGTGGTACTTACAAGCTGAGACATAGATTTGGGTAGGCTATTGCTAGATGCAGGAAATGATTAAGCATGTTGAAAGTGATCATCAGTCTAAATGCATACAGTTTACAAATATTGGCACCCCTCTCGTTAACTAATGCTCTTTTTTTGTTTAACTTTATTTATAATTGTACACAGACAGAACAAATATACAGTTGTTTAGGATATCAAACATTACACCATATTCAATTACATTCCATATCAGTCATGGTCCTCAGCTTCGGCTTTGTCCGACAGGTACTGTTTGTATCTGGCCCATATATTTCTGGGTCTGGAAGTGGGGAGTACTGAGTCTATATATAGTTCCTCAGTATCATTTGCCCATAACATATCTCAGTCCCAGTCTGCCTTGGTTGGCGGTGTACTGCTCTTCCACTTCAATAGTGTTGCCCTCTTGGATATCAATAAACTCAGGTTCAAAAGTTTACGCCATGTTGGGTTCATCCTTCCCACTGCCCCTAGAAGACATAACTGGGGTGACCATTCAATGGGCTGATCAGCCATTTCGTCTAGCGCTGTACAAATCTCTGCCCAGTATTCTTTTAATTTTATACATGTCCACAGCATGTGGAAGATGCCTGCATCATTGGAATTATATCTCGGGCATGTACTTGCTGCTGTGGGATAGATTCACTTGAGTCTAGCAGGGGTATAGTGTGTCCTGTGGACTATTTTATAGTGTATTAGTTTGTATCTAGCATTACATGATATGTGTTTGGTCATGGTGCATATGTGTAGCCACTGGTGGTCCTCTATTTGATACCCCAGATCTTGTTCCCACTTGATTCTGGTGTTATGTTTCCCTATTGGGCGAGTTTGAACAATAGTCTTGTATAGTGTGGAAGCCATGATTTTCCCTGTTCCTCCCGTGAACATGCATCCCAGCCCCAGGTTTATCACTGGTTCTTCTGGAAAAGTGGGCCACAAGTTCTTAATAGATGCTTTTATGCGCATGTAGTGCAATTTGTGTTTGGCCGCATTTCCTACTATGTCTTTAAGATTTTCCCAGGTCACAAAGCATTTGTCAGGGAATAGTTGCTCCCATTGGAAGATACCCTTGGCACTCCAACATGTAGCTGCCTCCTTGTCTAGGGTAGGTGGCATATGGGGGCACCCCAAATCGGCATGCTCAGGTGGTATAACTTATCTGTATCGTATATGTCGGCAAATCTGGCCCATGTCGTAATCGTTACCTGTGTAGGATCAATGGAGTTGTGGCGCTTGGGACGTCACCTTGTCATATTGTGTAGTGTTGTGGTGGGTTCCGGCATGTGTTGTTCATGAGGTGTGCTTACTGGGTTGAGGAAGTTTGTGGCCCACTGGGCGGCATAATGTGCCTGCGCTGCTAAACAATAGAGGTCCAGTTCAGGTGCCGATAGGCCGCCTTGTGGGTAAGGGTCCTTTAACCTCCTGCATTTCAGTCTGGAGTGTCCTCCCCATGTGAATGTGATGCAGGCACTTTTCATTTTTGTGAACAGTGCACAACCTGGCCACACCGGTACTGTACTGAATAGGTAGAAGAGTTTTGGGAGTATTATCATTTTGATAAGAGCAATTCTTCCCATCATTGAAGTAGGTAGGGCGCTCCAGCGTGTCATTTTTGCACACAGGGCATCGGCCAAGGTATTATAATTTAAAGCGCGGGACAATTGGGCGGTCCTAGCCACATATGTTCCTACGTATGGAACATGTATCGGGCTCCAAGTGAGTCCATGAAGTTCTTGGGGCGCTACTGTAGTTTTTGTGAGTGGGAACATTTCAGATTTGTTTGCATTGAGCCTTAGGCCAGAGAAGTCGCCTAACCTCTTGTCTTCTGCTAGAACCTTGCCCAGTGCACGATCTGGATTCTTTAGATACAAAAGAATATTGTCAGTGTATAATGTGATAATTTGTAGTTTACCCTCTATCCACAATCCATGTGTGCTGTATCGGATCCTAAGTATTTCTGCTTAGGGCTCTATCACCAGTGCAAATAGGAGTGGTGAAAATGGACAGCCTTGTTGGGTGCCTCCTAATAGTTCCAGTGTGTTCGTTGGGGAGCTGTTGACACTTATCTTGGCGTAGGGTCGTGCATATAGTATTTTGATCCATTTAATGAAGTTAGGACCGAAGCCATAATTCTGTAGTATCCTAAATAGGAAGGGCCAGTATACCGTATCGAATGCTTTTTGCATGTCAAGAGAGACTGCTACCCCCTGAGTTTCTTCGGTTATTGGCATCAGAATTTTGTGGCATCGTCTAATGTTTGTTGATGTGGACCTACCTACGACAAATACATCTTGATCTTCATGGACCATATAGGGCATCAGTGGGGTTAGCCGGATTGCCAATATTTTTGCAAAGATCTTAGCATCCGTGTTTATTAATGATAGCGGTCTATAAGAGCCGCGTTCTTCCAGGGGTTTCCCGGGTTTAAGTAATAGCGTGATGATCGCCTCCCTAGTGGTTCCAGGCAGTTCCCCTCTATCTAAGGCCTCTGTCCATACTGCATAGAGCTTGGGTACTAAAAGTTGACTGAATTCTTTATGAAATTCCGCCGAAAGCCATCTGTGCCTGGTGATTTCCCGTTGGGGAGCGTTTTTATTGCTTCTGCTATCTCAGCCTCAGTGATTGGGTTTTCGAAAGTTATCTGGTGGCGTCAGCTAATAATTTCGCTGGTACGTGGGAGAGATATTGATCTATCTCTTCATCAGTCGCATTGCACTGAGGGGAGTATAGCTGCTTGTAGAAGTCATAGAATGCCTCTTTAACCTTTGTGCTTTCTGTGGTTACTGTGCCGTTTGTTAATTTTATGCATGGGATAGTGGTCGAGCCTCTCTCGCCACGTACTGTTCTGGCTAGCAGCCTTCCCGGGTGCTCACTCTCCCCGTATCGTCATGCTACCACATGTTTATTGAAGTAACGGATCTCACGATCTGCAGCTTCTTTGTACTTGTCTAGTTTAGTTTTAATTTTTAAACTTAGCTGTGGGATGGGGATTGTGCGTATTGGGACTGTAAAGTAGCAATGTCTGGTTCTTGGCGTGCCAAATTTCTACGGATATCTTTGAGGTGGACATCGCGTTGCCTCTAACGCAGACTTTAAATGCCTGTCATAATATTGCCTGACTGGACACAGAGCCATCATTAATGTCAAAGTATTCCTGTATATGCTGGCCTAATGCTGTCCTATAGACCAAATCTTGGGGGGCTGCTGGCTTAAATCTCGATGGTGGCCTGTTTATTTTAATCTTAGGGATTTGTACCGTTATCTGTATTGGTGAGTGGGCGGAGTATGTCCTAGGGTAGATATCATCGCCCGTCACCCAGCTCAGCGCATCACTGTCAACTGACCATAAGAATATTCTGGAGTGCGATGGGTCCAGTTGCTATACAGCTCCCGATCGCAAGAGTTAAAACTGGTTCCACAATTTCAGACAAATGGCAACTCAGCAGGGGAACCAGACAGGGCTGCCCCTGGTCACCTATGTTATACATCTTGGCATTAGAACCGCCAGCAATATGCCTGCGGCAACAATATGGGGAGGTTGGGATTCGCACGATGGGGGGCACGCACCTCATATCATTTTATGCAGACGATATGCTTCTCTACCTGCGCTACCCGGAAGAAAACCTGCAATATGTACTGGAGGTGATGGACCGTTATGCCACCCTCTCGGGCATATCGGTGAACCCTGGGAAGTCTAGCTTGTTCCCCTTGGGAAGGTATAGGGGCACCCCATTGGCGAGGCTACCTGTCCTGCGGATACCCTGGCAGACCGTAACATTCAGGTATCTGGGTGTGAATATTTATCATAAGATAGAGATGGAACACAGACATAATACAATGAAAGCGATTGAGGGTATTAAGAACAGCATGGTGTTCTGGTCAAGGTTACCCCTGGCCATGATGGGGAGAGCAGCTCTGCTCAAAATGGTCGTTTTGCCCAGACTCTTGCACTTTTTTGTGAATGTCAAATACTTGATCCCCAGACACTTCTTTGTGAGACTCCATAGTATGTGCAGGGGTTTTATTGGGCAACTCCAGGAGTAGGGTGGCCCTGTGGAAGTTGCAGAATACTTGTGATAAGGGGGCATAAACCTGCCAAACTTTGAATTGTATTATCTGGCGGGACAGCTGTCGTATGTGGCCAGGCGGCTGTCTGCGGAAGACTCGGCGGAAGCCAGGCTTTTGAGGGGTGACTCATTCCCATACTTCCTTAGTGAGATAGTGTGGATGCATAAAACCAAGATAGGGGAGGGGGAGACTATTGGAGTTGGGCTGGGAAGGCTGGCGCAGAACATGGAAAACGGTGGGCGACCCAGACCCGCTCTCTCTGCAGGTCCCGCTGGTGGCTCTGTGTGGTAATGACCCCCAATTGTTTGAAGCAGTCCGCAGATACTGGGAACCGGTGGGTCTAGCCACCCTCGGAGATATACTGCAGGAAGGGGAGGTATTGGGATTTCAGAGGTTGCATGAGGAGACAGGGGTACATAGCGGCCAATATATTACATACATCAGGCTCTTGAAACGGGTATGGGGGAGGTGGCCTGAGACGGTACTGACAGAAGAACCGGATGCCACCCTGGAAATGATGTATGATGTCTCAGAGGGGGGACACGAAATATCTAGGATATACGAGCTCTTAAGAGCAAAGGTAAAGAGGGAGTTACCCCAGCTGAGGCATGATTGGGAGGAGGAGATTGGAGAATCCATGAGCGATGGACAATGGGACAGAGTACTAAGGTACCACAAAAAGGTATCTCGGAATGTGAGACTCCAGCAGATCCAGCTATATGTTACTCACAGAGCCTACTTGACCCCTGGAAGAATAGCCAGGTTCGGAGGCTCAGCTATACAGAAATGCCCCAGGTGTGGAGAGGAGGAGGCAGGGTTGATGCACATGTTCTGGGCTTGCCCAGAGGTACTTAGATTCTGGGAAGAAATAAAGATGAAAATGGCCACTGGGGGTGTGGTGCTGGATGTGGGGTCTGCTGGGGCATGCATGCTTGGGAATTTCCCCAGGCCACGTAATTTGAAGCGTATCAACAAAATGAAGGACCTGGCATATATCCTGGCCAAACACAGGATTGCAATGTGTTGGAAGGCAGCCCATAGGATTAGAGTGGAGATATGGTGGGCGGACCTCTTGAGATGGGCAGAAGCTGAAACTGCGATATGGTTTGAAGCCGCCACCAGGTCGGGAGAAGAGGAAGTGGGCCCCCTGATGGCCTAGAGGCAATTGGTGACCTTGATGGCTACACCTCACCAGGTCAGTCATGAAACAGAAGACTCAGATGAGTCATTAAGCACTGAAATCCCCGAAAATGCTCATGAAGACGACACTGATGTTACGGCTCGAGTTTGCGGGGAGGGAGGGGTGAGGACATAAATGCATAATGTGTTGGTTTGTCATTGATTATGAACGTCCTCTAGTTATAATGTTTGGTGTGTTGTTTAAAATAACAAAAACAATTATAAAATAAAATAATGTATATGTCGGTAGTAACCATGTTTCAACTCTGAAGGTAATGATCCAATTCTGTAATTGACTAATATTACAATTATATTTTATACCACTTTAAAAAAAGAAAAAAAAAGTCTATTCTGGAGTGCATATCATGCACAGTGGAGTAGTACGTGTAGTCCCTTTTAGTGGTATAGTGGTATTTAATGACCGCCATGTGTCCCTTAGGTTTAAGCCAGCCATCTGGGTGAGCATCTTTTGTGCTGATTTGGACAACGCTCTTGGTTGAGATGAGCTGCGGTCTAAGTGTACGTCTAAAATGGTGTTGAAGTCATCGCCATATATCAAGTAGGCCGTGGGGTATCTTGCCAGTTTCCCAAATAGAATGGAATAGAAGTCAGGGTCATCTATATTCGGGCCATATTTGTTAAGTAGGGCTATCTCCCTGTCGTGGAGGGTGCCATGGACCAGATCATATCTTCCGTCAGGATCACAATCGTAGTTGAGGCAGGAGAACAGCAAAGTTTTATGTATGAGAGTCGCTGTCCCCCTCGCCCGACTGTAGTATGTCGTGTAACATTGGTGTGTCCCCTAACTCGGGGCGAGCTGCCAGCTTGTTGATGTCCTAAATGAGTCTCCTGTAGGAAAACTATCTTGGGGCCTTGTCTATTTATATACGCTAATATTTTCCTTTTCTTGATCTGGGATCCCAGGCCACGAACATTCCAGCTCAACATTTTTATGTCTTTGTTACCTGCATTAGCCATCATTTCGGAATTGGATGTAATTATGTACAATGCGTTCCATTTCTGTTATGAACTTAAGATTGTTAGTGCCCGTTGCCTGTGTGCTTTTTGATGTAACACCCTTCTCTTTGTAACTATGTCTCAACAAACTTGCCCTGTAACCCTCCACCTCCATCATAGTTCCCCGAACTTCAACTATGCCCGCCTGTCCCACCCTTCCCCCACCCATTAACTTATTGTGCACCTGCTACAGGGAGTCTGTAGCGACATCCTGGGCCACTGATGTTTATGTTCTCTTTCAGTTTGGCCAGTTTCTTATGCTGTTGCTCTCACTCATTTGAACAGTAAAGGGGGTAGTCTCATTACCATGATATGTAGGCCAAGTCTATTTTCCCCACTCTATTTTTTGTTATTCTTTTGTGTTTGCTATTGTGTGATCCCAGCATCTTAAGAATCCTGTTCAGTATTTGGATGTTGGGCTGGTGCTGGGATGTGGGTTTCCACGAAGTTTGCCGCCTCCTCAGGAAATGTGAAGAAGTAGGTTTTGTTTTGATGCTGTATCTTTAGTCTCGCCTGGTACAGCATGGCGTAAGGAACATGTCGCTCTCGCAATAGTTTTTTGACCCCGGTGAAGAGATGTCTTTCTTGTTGCACCGCCAGTGTGAAATCTGGAAAAAATGTGTATAGTATTGGCTTCCCATCTCAGTTCCTGTTTTCCTCTGGCAGTTTTCAGCACTAAGTCTCTGTCTCTATAGTTCTTCAATCGTGCTATGATGGGTCTCGGGTATGCTCCGGGTTTGGGTTTTGCTGCAAGTGATCTGTGTGCACGCTCCATAATGAACGTAGCTCCATGGGTCCTTTCAGTGCTTCTTCCGGCACGCCGAGTATGCGAATGTTGTTCTGTGGGGATCTGGCTTCTAAATCTTTGCGCTTAGTTTTTATCGTACCCAGTTCTATTGCCATTGTAGCCACTGTGGGCTTTAAAGATTCCAATGCATCTTCTGTGCCAGAGATTCTTGTGTCGGCTTCCGTGATACGCGTTGTAGTTTTGTCCAGTTGCGTTGCAATGGAAGTGACATTTGCTGTTATCCCGTCTAATTTATCATTAAGGGCAGAGAATCCTTGCTGCGTGGCCAGGAAGACCGCCTGTGGGTCCATCATTGGAACTGGGGTATCTAGCTGTTCTTGTGGCGGTGTTTCCTTAGACATCATGGGTTCCGTTTCTTTTCTTGTCATTGTCGGGTATTTTTCCATGACCCTTTCACTTTCTTGGTACTGAAGCCTTTGGGCATCGTTTGTTAAGCTGCCTCGGGACTGGACACAGTAGGTGCTTGCTTTTGATAAAGTTCTTCGATTTGCGCCAGGGGCGTGGAGTTCAAAACGGATCTCATGGCGTGTAGGGGTTAAATGTCTATGTCCCTCACGGCATGGTTTCTTGTATCTGTTCTGCTTTGTGCTCCAGCTGAGCTGGTTGCTGCCACAATCTGTTGTTTCAATAGTGGGTTTAGTGATATCCCCAGTATGCTATGGTCATTGGGTGGCTAGTTCGCTGGACCCGTGGGGAGTTAAACCTTGCGTGTGCCCTGTCCACTGTCCACACAGGTTTCACAGATAGTGCAAGGTAGGTTCGATGGCAGCGTGTGCTTGATGTGTCCTGATGTTATAACAGTGGTGAGCTGTGCCCCGCCGTCTTCTTTGTCCACACAACTGTGTTCTGTCGCGAAAATGTAACTACCCATGCCCAGGCGCAGTGTGCACAGTCGATATGACTCAGAGAGGGCGTCGGGTCCTTCTTGCCTTGAACCCTATTGATGGGCACCAGTGACGGTCACTTCCAGGGCAGCAGGAGGTGGGTATCTCTGGAAGTTTATATAGAGCCTTCCATCCTTGATGGAGGAGATCTGTGTGTTAAGTCGTCCTACCTAGTAGGTGTTCCTGGTTGCTCCTGGATATGACTGCCTGCTATTGGCCCAGCCCCGAGGGGGGCTTATGTGACCTCTGTGCTGTGGTCAGCGGTCCTCAGTAGTAGGTGTAGCCTGTCCTTAGGTAATATTGAATAGGTTTTCCTTTTGTTATATGTCTAGCGCTAGCTTCACGTGTCTAGCTAAGGGGTGTCTCTTCCTTGAAGTGAGAGGGTTTCTCTGCCTCTGATAGCACCTAATCTAAACATGCTTGCATTTATCTGGAGGTTGTGGGGAGGTAGTATTTGTAGTCTTTGTAGTTGTTGTGCTGCTTCCCTTTTGTTGGGGTGAACTGTTGTATCATGCACTAGAGGTTGTTTTGCAGTGGTGTTAGGGTGTCCAATTGGTGAAGGCAGTCCGCAGTGAAAGCTGTAGGTGGAGGGGCCCAGGCGTGGTTGGCGCCTATGCATCGCGTACTGCTGAGCACGGGCTGTGCAGAGGCAACAGCCCACGCTGGATAGTTCGCTGATTAGGGGTGCCTGCTTCTCTCCCAGAGCCCCCACACTGCGGCAGGGGTGGGGACAGCCTACTCTGATAGTCGCCCATGCGTTGTTCCTGCCGGAGTCTTTGGTACCAAAGATTGAGGGCCAGGACCCTCTCTGGAAAGGACAGTAATCATGCTCCTCCCTCCTCCTCCGGAGCCCCTTCCATGTGGCAGGGTTATGGGTAGACCTCCCAGGAGTCATGCTGCTATGGGGTGAATTCAATGGTGCAGGCCCCTCTCCCCTTACCGTTCACCAGGTGGGTTTCGTGGTCCCCTCGGTCCGCTATGCCCTCACTTGGGGGGCTGTGCTTCCTGAGTCAGCGGGCGCTCAACGGAGACCGGAGCTCCCGCGACTTTTCGTTTGGCGGCAGGCCTTGCAGCCCAGCCTTCCGGCCCTCGAGTTATCACACTGCTGGGCTCCTCCTCTCGTTCTGCAGCATGTGTTGGCTGCATTCTTCCACCGGCCGTGTATGAGCTTCTTAGCAATATATCTTCGGAGCTCTGCCAGTGATCAAGCTCCTCACACTTCGTGGGTACGATCTTCTTGGCAGCAAGACACTTTTATTGATTTCTAAGCAGAACCGGTCCTTCTTGAAAGCTATATCAGCGTTGCAGCCCAGAATGTCTGTGGAGCTTACACATGAGCAGCCATCTCTCCTTGTGCGCAACAGCGCCCCTGTTAACTAATGCTCTTTAACTGAACTCTTTAGTGGTCCACGGATAACCCTGCTCTGTCACAGTTTCCCCTCAGTGAGCAGAGTCCATTCAACATGACTAATGTTCTGACAGAGACTGCCTGAACAGTACTTTCTTTTTTTATTCACATTATTGTGGCAAGCAACCTAATACAGCCTTTCTTGATTGGCTACATACTGTAACTGCTTGCACATTCCTTTGTGAGAGAAGGAAATAAGAGGAGGAGATAATGCTCACACATTGGCCAGCCATCTTTCCACAGCAGGAGCTAACCTTCTCAGACTGGTTTTGCATCTCTCCCTATCCCCCTACGATGCCCGTATGCTACCTGCATGTACTATGTTACAGGGAGCTTGCTGGGACTGTTTCCAGATGAGCCTTATCCATATATCAGCTGTGCGTTTTGTAGAAGTCTGCAGGGGAGTTCTGTTGACTGTGGTGTTGGTAGCAGTCGTGAGCCTGCTTCCTCATGATGGCACAGCCTTGGTCTGCATTGCAGGTGACCAGGCTCTCAGGTATACTCTGCTGTCTGGAGGGGATGGCTTAAGAGACTCAAAAACAGATACTAGTGTTAGCAAGTAAAGGTGGGCAAACTGGGCATCCAGGGTACTGTGAGATAGCATTCCTGTTTGACTACAGCCTTCCCCCGCTGTTGTTTCTTCTAAGCAGCTTTTGAATGTTGCTGTGAAACTCTAATATCATTCCCAGGTGAAGATCTCACTGCCCCATCCCTCGCTTTTATTCTATATTTTCTTTTTGACTTTCCCATCCCGAAGGGACATATGACTCAGATGTTGTGGCGTAGCTCTTGCTTTAGCCTGTGCAGTGGGAAGGAATGTTCTTGGGGTAGCTGTTGGCATCTATACTTCTCCTCACCTCCTTTATCCTGTGTGGGGATGATGTGATTAATTCCAAATTATGTGAAAGACCATGCATGCGTGTGGACATATTTCTGTTTGCTCCAGTGGGTGTTATTTTCCCATCCTCACATAACAATCCAGTCATTGTACTATTTTTCCTGTTTCTCTCTTTGCTTATTTGTGTTACTTTAACTGTTCTTGTATATTCCTCTCGGTGCCAACAGACTTATCATTTAGGGGCATATGTGTGTCCTTTAAAACAATAAACTCAATCCATCACTTAATACAATCAGTCAAGAAACTGTCGAGATGAATTATTTGAGAGTAGTGTTGACACATCTGATGCCTTCTTCTGCTTGCTGGGAAGGCTCTGTCAGTATGTCTGTAGTATTCATGACTTTTGGCAATTTAATGCAGAGCTCCTGCTTCCAGGCTGGACAGCTATTACACATTGAGCCCATTCCTGTGCGCGGCATGCTGCAGCAACACCGTACTGTATAAGGGTAGCGTGTTAAGAATTACTAGGGGCCCGGAACTCTGCCCGCTCTGCTCCAGGTAAGCTGGCGTTGTCATACGCAATTCATCATACGCTGACTAGAACTGCCATAACTTCAATCGCATCTCCTTCGCTCCTGCTTAATTAGCTCCACCATCCCGCACGGCCGTACACACGTGTGCTGTCCATGCCCCTAACGTGCCGTGGCACTCTGATATCTCGTGTCTCACCACCCGACTTACCCTCGCTTGCCGACCTTGCCGCTCATTTGCAGCTATAACTAACACTGGCCGCAAGGTCTATACCTACTGCTGCACGCTGTACATCTCATACCTGCTCATCTCCATCATATTTCTCATTACGTCCCCCAAGAGTTATCAGCATATACTGTAGACCCGTCCAATGCCAAACCGCATGTTCACTGTAATCAACATAGGCATATCCATATAACTCATGCATTAACTTTATGAAAGTGTCTCAGTCATGTACGCACTAGAGGACTAGTGTTCACATATACATGAAAGAATTGCAGAGTCTAGCCCAACTCGCATTATCTCGAATCTAGATGACCCTGTATTGTGCCTACTACCTGTTTTGAACTGCTGTTGGTTGCCTAATTGCACCATTTCGAATCTAGATGTACCTGCATTGAGCCTACTGACCTGCTTTGAACTGCTGTTGGTTGCCTAATTGCGCCATTTCGAATCTAGATGTACCTGCATTGAGCCTACTGACCTGCTTTGAACTGCTGTTGGTTGCCTAATTGCGCCATTTCGAATCTAGATGTCCCTGCATTCTGCCTACTGACCTGCTTTGAACTGCTGCTGGTTGCCTAACTGCAATATCTCGATACTTGATAGCCTTTCCTTGAGCCCTAATGATTACACCCTTAGACTTTTGAGAACTACAAGCTGTGTCATGCAGCCAAGGCCCTTTTATAGCCTTTACATTATACCCATAGTCTTTTTAGGATCGCTATCCTTTACTGCAGCCAGTTACCTTGCAAGCATCCTTAAGATATACCACAATTGCCAACCCACTCTCTCTTCAACCATGCTCCACCATCCTGACCCTCCTTCAAACCCTTACCTCAACGACCCAGCTCTTTGGCTTAAGCACTTTGCAACCAAACCTACTCCAAACATTCCATGTACTATACAACAAAGGAATAGTAGACTTAGAACCAGACTGCCCAGACTACCTTGTACTCCACTGCCCAACTTAACCGTAGAGCCTAGCCCTCCCCCTACCACCACACCCATCTCAGCGCTAAAGGGAGCCCTTATCAATGCAAGATCCCTCACGGCCCATGCCCTTGATATTGCAGACCTCATCACTGTCCAGAACCTTGACTTCCTAGCCATCACTGAAACCTGGTTACATGATGCCTCTGGCCCACTCCTCACTTTATCCCTGCCCATGGGTTACACCATTATTAGAAATGACCGCCAATCTAACTTGTCTAAAGGAGGAGGAGTTGCTTTTATACATAGCGACAAAATCATCATGAGAGCCTCTCCTTACATACAACTTAGCTCTGCAGAATCTCTTTCAGTGAAACTATCGCTCTCTCCCACCAACACAGCAACACTCCACCTTGTATACAGACCTCCAGGCCCACTGGGCTCATTTATTGATGATATTGCTTCCACCTTGTCAGCTAACACTAAGCCTAACTCTCAGATATTGCTACTAGGCGACCTCAACCTAGGCCTCTCAGATCCCAAGGACCACATGGCCGCTGAAGTAGACACCACCCTATCCAACCTAGGCTTCCAGCAGCGCATTCATGATCCCACACACAACAAGGGCAGAACGCTCGACTGGCTAGCCGACCTCAACTGCAACACCAATGTCATTTCCAATGATGTCTGCGCCTGGTCTGACCACCATGTTATTACCTTCCTCTTGCCATCCACCAACCCCCAGCCCACACCTACCATAGCCCCCGCTATACCCACCAGAAACAAAAAAGATATCACCAGGGAGAAACTGCTTCCTCTCATCCTCCCCTGCCTCAACACTCTTGCCTCGCAGTACAAGGACAAGGACCCCACTGTCTTAGTAGACGCCTTTAACAGCTTAATGACCAATGCCATTGAGAGCATAGCTCCACTAAAGATCCGCAAAGCCAAACAACAGTCCCACCTGAACTCTTGGTTCACCCCGCAGCTCAACGTTCTGCGTAAAGAGAAGCGCAAGGCTGAAGCCCTTTGGAAAAGTCACCCTAGCGCATCTAATAAAGCCTCCCTCCTGATCACCTATCTTAATTATAAGGAGGCCATACTTCAAGCCAAAAAGGAGACATATAACTCATGCATATCCCAAGCAGAATCGAACACTAGAGAATTATTTAAAATTCTCAAAGAGTTAGAATCTCCCTCACCTGCCCCAGACACGTGCACCAAAGACAGCACCTGGTGCAATAATATACAAAATGCCCTTCTTAACAAAATATCCACCTTGAAATCCAAAATCAACGCCAAACAAAACACCCTCCACACCCCTATATTTAGCAATACCAGGCCACCTAAAATAACTACCCCAGATTCCCCGGTGCCGTTCAGCTTCACCCCGCTCACCGTTCTGGAGGTTGAAAAAATTATCTGTAACTTAAAACCCTCTAACTGCCAAGGGGACGCCTGACCAGCCCCGATCATTAAGGATTCGGCTCAAGACCTCGCCCCTTTCATTACCACATTTATCAACTCCTCCTTTCAATCGGGAGTGGTCCCCAACAACCTGAAGGATGCATGGGTTATCCCTCTCCTAAAAAAACCTACTTTAGACCCGGAGGTCCCAACTAACTACAGGCCCATCACGACGGTCCCATTTCTGCTAAAAATCCTAGACAGAGCAGCCTACCTTCAGATACAGAACTATCTGGAATCGAACAACCTACTAGGCACGCGACAATCCGGCTTCAGACCTAAGCACGGTACGGAGACAGCCCTCCTTGATCTCAAAACCCAAATTGAGGACCTTAAAGACAAAGGTAAACTAGCCCTGTTACTACTATTAGACTTATCTGCTGCCTTTGATCTGGTTAACCACCAAATCCTCTGTCACCACCTGAAAACGGCAGCTCACTTCTCCGACATGGCCACTAACTGGATTCAATCCTTCCTGGATAACAGACAGATGAGGGTATTCTCGCCCACCTCCTCTGCTGACCCTGCGCCAGTCCCTTGCGGGGTCCCCGAAGGTTCGTGTGTATCCCCTACCCTCTACAATGTATTTACTAAACCCTTGTTTGATGTGCTTGACTATCTGGGTGTCACCTACACTAATTATGCAGATGACACCCAGATACTCATCCCTATCATGGGTGACTACATGGTAGATTCGAAAGCCTTAAATGACGTTTACCATGTCATCCAAACATGGATGGTCCAACATGAGCTCTGTCTCAATGATGACAAGACAGAGCTCCTCATCCTAGGTACACAGCAAAGACTAAACAAGCTGAACCCCATGTTTAGCTCCTTTAACATCGATGGAAATTCAATAAAAGTCTCCAAAGATACCAAAAACGCTTGGAATCTACCTCGATTCCACTCTCTCACTTCACAGACAAACAAATGCAGTTGCGGCCGCCGCCGCCTACACCTGCAAGCTGATCACAGCATGTCGCCCCTTTCTTTCCGCTCACAACTGTACTACCCTCGCTAAGACCTTGGTCATGTCCAAATTGTACTACTGCAATACATTGTACCAAGGCACTAATCAGGGTAATCTAGAAAAGCTACAGATCATACAAAACAATGCCATCAGGCAGCCCTTAACATCCCTAGATCTGCACACATCTTGGATACCAGGAAGAACCTTCACTGGTTGTCAGTCCCCCAAAGGATCTCACTAAAATCGCTTGCCCTAACCTACAAATGCATGAATAACCTGGCCCCCATTTATCTTTCCTCACGGTTCACGCAGTATACCCCAGTTCGTTCTCTAAAATCTACCCTTAACCAGAGCATACTGATCCCAAGATACAAGCTCCAAACAGCCGGTGGATCCAGCTTCCCAGTCCTGGCAGCCAAATTGCGGAACTCTGTCCCCCTGACTATCAGAAACCTCCCTTCCCTCAATCTATTCAAACACAGAGCCAAATGTTGGCTAGTCTCACCCAATGCCCAAGCTGCACTCTGAAAACTTGATAACCTATGTATTACTGTACTATTTGACTACCCATGTATTGTTCTACTACTTACCAATGTGTCCTAATACTATGTTCTATCTAAATGCTACCTGTAATATTGTCATATGACCACTGTATGTAACCACTGTAACCATTGCTTCCAAGATATGCGCCCGGTAGCCTCCGGGCCTGGTTTGTGCTATACAAATAAAATAAATACAGATACAAATACTACATGTTCATATATTTATGTTTGCTGTCACACTTTTTACAGTATGTTGTAACTTTACTTGTTGGTATATCTACAGTGAGGAAAAATAAAAACATGCCAATCAGTGCATGAGTCAGGGCTCCAATAACAAATTAAGGAAATCAGCACACTGATTGCCATCAGAGATTCCTTGTGCCCATAAAAGTTGCTGTACCAAGAACTCTATTATTTGTTTGTTTGTTTATTTTATTTATATAGAGTGCCTGACCAAGGGGTATCTGGGTGCTTTTAGTAAACGGTTACATGTACAGGCAAACAGTTTGGCAGAAGATAAAGTACATAAATCCTTGAAAAAAAAGAAAAAAGCCAGAGTACAGACAGGTAACAGGTATGGTGCGAACGTGGAGTGGAGCTAAATACGGTGGATGGCAGTTATAGTAGAGCTGTGTGGTGTGACAAAGGTAGATGGGGTGCATGGTAGGGAAGATAGACGGTAGTGAAGAAGTTACAATAAGAGGAGCGGTAAGTGTGTTCCAATCTAGAGGGTGGCTCGCGGTTGGACTAGATAGAGGTCACGTTGGAAGCTAGGCAGCAGTTAGTTAGTTCTTGCTGAGTATCCAGGATATAACGCTTCTCCAGAAATTGTCAAATACTTGTATGGCCCTGATGTCAGATGGGAGGGAGTTCCATAGTTGGGAGGCCAGTACCGGAAAACTAGATCCACCTGATCTTTTTAGATTGTACCTTGGGACCGTCAGGCAAGAGGTGTCAGTGGATCTGGTAATTCATGTGGAAGATCTCCGGGTAAATTTTTCAGTGAGGTAGGGGGGGGCTGTATAGTTCAGCGCTTTGAAAGTGAGACATAAGGTTTTGAGTTTGATCTTTTCATTTATAGAAAGCCATTTGTGTTGTTTCCTTGTTGCTGAGATATGTTCATTTCTGGATATGTTTAGGGCAGCTCTGAGTGCATTGTTCTGCAGAGTCTTAAGTGTGTTTATTACCATTTTGTTGGCACCTAAGTAAAGACCATTACAATAGTCCAATTTGGAGCCTATAAGAGCTCTGGCTAGTGTGAGGCAGCTTTCTGAAGACAGCATAGGTGTACAAGCTCTTATCAGTTTGCTGTGTAGGCAGTGGTTGAGGCGGTCACATTTACTTGTTTGCTAAGGTTGGAAGTGGCATAGAAGTAGAAGCTGAGTGTTTTTACTGCTTTGGCATTCGTGATGTTGTTCCCATCTATGTTGAATGTGTTATAGTTGGGGCTTAGTTTATTTAAGTTAGCTGTGGAGCCTACTAGTAAAAGTTCTGTTTTATCATCATTCAGGCATAGTCCTTGGATGGCCACCCATGCCTGAATGATGGTGTAAATCGCGTTCACACGACATACATCTGTGTCATAGGAGCCTGCAAGAGGTAGGTGTATCTGGGTGTCATCTGCATAATTAGTGTAGGTGACACCCAGATGGTCCAGCACATCAAATAACGGCTTTGTAAATATGTCATACAAAGTGGGCGAGACGCAGGAACCTTGGGGCACACTGCAGGTGATGGGCATGGGGTCAGCTGCTGCGGTAGGCGAGAAGACTTGCATGGTCCTATTATTTAGGAACGATGTATCCCTGTGATGGCTGACTTGGAGAAGTAGGTAGCTGTCGCCAGGTGATCACATAGTACCTTGTGATCAACCAAGTCAAACGCCGCTGACAGATCCAGAAGGAGCAGGATAGGAAGCCTGCCTTTGTCTTTGAGATCGTCAATTTGACTTTTTAAATCAACAAGGGCAGTTTCTGTCCTGTGCTGCAGTCTAAAGCCGGATTGCCGAGATCCCAGGAGTTTGTTGGCCTCAAGTCATCCTGGATTTGCAGATATGCAACCCTATCCAGGATCTTTGACAGAAATGGGACCGTGGTGATCGGTCTGTAGTTCGTGGGAATAGTGGGGTCTAAGGTTTGTTTTTTGAGTAGTGGAAGTACCAGGATTCCTTCAGATAGCTAGGTACTATACCACTGGAGCATGATGTGTTGATAAGTTTGGTAATGAATGGCGCCAGGTCTCTGGCCGCCTCTTTAATGATCTGAGCTGGGCAACTGTTGCCCTGGCAATTAGATGGTTTCAGGGAGGTTATGATTTTTTGTATTTCAGGTACTGATACATTTGAAAATTTGAAACCGAGAGGCTGTGAGGTAGGTGGTAACTGGTTTTGTACTTCAGTGGGGGGCAAGGTAGAAGCTTGGTTAGTAAGTAGTCTACGTTTGTCTGCTATTTTGGTCTGTAGACTAGCAATTTTATTTGTGAGAGCATTTTGGATGTTCGTGCACCAGAGTTTGTCTTTTAGGCATGTGTCCGTGGGTGGGTTGGGCGTCTCCATTTCTCGCAAAATGGTGAAGAGTTATTTAGTTCTAGAGCCTATTTGATTTATTCAATTGTTGTAGGTGTCATGTTTGATATGGATAATCTCTTTTTTGTATTTGGTGTAATTGGAGACTAGGTTGGTTTTGTTCTCTGGTGAAGGTGTATGTTTCTAGAGAGTTTCGAGTTTTCTTTTTTCAGAGCAAAGCACTTTCAGCTCAGGGGTAAACCATGTGTTCACAGGGCCTCTTGGTTTCCCTTTACGGAGTTTAAGAGGTGCTACTGAGTCAATTGCTTTAAGCATGGATGAGTTATAAGCATCTACAAGGATTTTAGGGTTGTTTGTGTTTGATAGTGCGCTAAGGGTTGGGATAAGAAGGGGCATGATTGCCTCAGCCGTAATATTTAATTTGTTTCTGGTAGGACACAAGGGTGCTATGGGACATGTTTTGTTATGTGTTGTGTCATATTGAGCTCAAACGTGATAAGATAGTGGTCAGTCCATGTTTGCGGTATAATATCATTTACTGAGATATTGCAGTTTAAGTCTGCTACCCAGACGAGTTTCCTTCCTTTCTCATGAGTAGGTTGTGTAATTTTTGGAGTAAATCCATGTTCAACCAATGCGTTGGCTAGAGAGGCTGCAGGGAGGTCGCTGGGACGTTGTAGCCTAGGTTGAAATCTCCTAAGATTAGGGTTTGCAAGGTGGTTTTAACATTGTCAGAAAGTAAGGTCATTATGTCCTCTTCGAAATCATCTAAGGGCCTAGGAGGTCTGTAGATTAAGTGGATAGAGGTGGTGCTTTTGTGTGAGGTTTGAGTTTAGCTATTAGTTATTGATCAAATAGATGTGTTAAAAAGTCAAGTGCAACAGATGTACATAAAACCTATAAATACAATCTTTTAGACTTAAAGAAATGATGGATCACACAAATGAAGTAGACTTGAACGTGAAGCCACTGACAGGTGTCTCAGGATGAACATTAATAAGACAACATGTTTGTCCCTCCCCTGATATGACAGACTGGTATCTATCGTAAAACAAGGGGGGTCTGGGAATCTCTCTACCAGCACAAACACAGCCTAATGACCTGTTTTTGGGTGAATAACCCCTGGGAGAGACACTACCAAGTCGTTAGCTCACTGTCCCTTTCACAGAGAAGAAATGTCCCTGCATATCAGTCTTTGTCCTGCCCTGGGGCAGTCCAGCACCAAAATACTAGGCAATTCTCCTCTGAACAAGAGTACCACAGCAACCGATACACGTGTTTCAGCCTTGTCCGTGAGGTGAAGTTGTGCCTCTATAAGAACAGTGAGCAAGGGGTCCATGTCTGGATCGCCCTGGTAACTTAGGGTGAGACCTAAAGTTCATTTATGCAAAACAAGGGGGGGTCTGGGAATCTCTCTACCAGCACAAACACAGCTTAATGATCTATAATATGAGACCCCAATCGAGACATTGTGACAAATGCAATCATTATGAGCAAAGAAGAAAATAATTGCCACAAAGTATTTGTATTCTGGCATGTGATTAGCAAAAGCACATATTAAAGTAATGGAGCAACAATGAACGTATGTAATAATTGTATGTGATTCTGGCTATATGCTGATATTATGGCTTCCCATACTCATACAGCAACCAGCCAAGAAGATGAGCAGTTCAACCAAGCACATGCCATGTCACTGAACTGCCGTGAACCGATATGTGGTCTATAGACTGGGCAGATTCCATTGCCAACTGTCATGAAGCCGACTATAAATAACACAAAACAAACAAATTGCTTCACCAAAGGTTTCAAAGAGCTATTTACAGAAGTGGGGGAAATTCGGGAAATTCTAACCAAACATGTCCTATGTAAAACCTTGATAGCTTTTCCTGTATTGCAATAGTTCAAGCCTTTTAAAAGGGGAAACACCCAATGGAAAGATTGTAATATAAGCTTCAGAAACAATAGGATGACTTCTCCTTTCTGGTAACAGTTCAGATGTGTAAGTGTGAATCTGGGCTGAAGTCTGACATAGCGGGTACAAACGCTAGCACACCACAATGAATGACACTGGCAGGGATAGGTGCCACACATTTTCAAAACTGAGGGGGTTTGATAAAGTATCACCACTAAACCACCCCACTAAAAAACTCATCCCTCTGCTTACACCTCTCAAACTCTATAATAAACACAACCATTCATCTTCAGCGCAACAAACCAAATGCACTTCACTACACCACAACAATGAAACAAACCACACATAGGGCCTTATTACGAGGTTGGCAGAATGGGTTTACCGGTAATGGTGCCGGTAAACACATTCTGCCCTATTACGAGGTCCCTAGCGGGACCCCCTCAGAACATCTGGTCAGACCAGACGTCCTTTGCGGGTCCCGCAAGGGGACCAGGGAGCTAATAACGGGCCCGTTATTAACAGGCCCATTATTAGCTCCATCCCCATTCCCATTGAGCCCTATAGGGGCTCTATAGGGGCTCAATGGGAATGGGGATTGTTTTTTTGAATGAAGAATTACCGGGTCCTCCAAGGTTGGAATGTCCCGGTAATTCCTCATTCACAGAACCCGGACCTGGACACGATTTTGGAAGCAGCCATGGCGCTAATAGCACCATGGCCACCTCCAAACTCGTAATGAGGCCCATAGTCTTGCACAACAGTACATGACACCCACCGACCGAAAATTCACACCCATGCTCAGCGAATGGTGTAAACTGCAATGAAGCTACCAAAAGTACATCACAGCTCTTACGCTTTTCCCCACTCAGTCCTACTAACTTATCTTACCCTCTTTCTTTTCAGATCTGCCAGAGCGCCAGGGGACCGCTCAGGTGGTGATAGTGCACGGTATACATATCCTTTAACATTCATAATAATCAGTATTGCAGACCTCTCATCTCAGATGGACAATCATCACCTCAAGGCAACAGTTTCACCAACGTAAATCGTATCCTTTCTCACTTAGCGGACACACATCTATTGCTCTGGAAGTGGCAGGGTTATCAGCTTTTCCCTACTCCAATATGTATTCACATTGACCTTTACACAGTCATCTCTTGGCTCTTGTTTCTGTCACTTCTGACAGTTGTCTTGGCATGTCCTGTTTAATTCTGTGTGGATTAGCTGGGGATGCCTAAAAATGTTAACTGGCAAAGAAGGCATCATGCTTCTAGGGTATTGATTTAGTTTTATTGTGCATTAGTTTACACAAGAATACATAAATAATAACAAACATATTCATTCACATTCAATTATCTAATGAATGCAAATACTATATACTTTCCAGACATTTAAATTAAAAGCAATACTCACTAATAAAACATATTTAATTTATACAATCTTACACAAATCAAATTCAATTACAATTTTACAGTATCTCCCAGTAAAGGGGCAACATTCTGCCAGACTCTATAAAGTGCAATGTGCAAATATGTGTAAGTGTTTAAGCAATGGGACCTGCTTAATTGTTTCTATTATTGTTCTGTTTTTTTTCATGTTCGACAAAATCGCTCTTCTACAGGAATTTTCAACATAGAACCAATTACATTCAGAACTGGCAGACAGTCGATTCGAATCAACAGAATAATTCTTCGGATAACCGGTGAGGGGCATTGGAGCAAATATGTCTGAGTCTTCTTATAATCAAAGAAACAATGAAAGCTCCCTATAATTATTAATCAGAAGCAGATACTGGCCATTGCATTTCCAATCCGATTCTCCCAATTTCATCATGAACATTCTTTTCAAAGTATAAAATGCACTAGACCAATCAGGTACCCAATTGATCTGTTCAAAAATTCTGATCACAGTAGAGGTATATTGGTCCATACTTTTATTACAACTTATTTTACCAATTAACGATAACAGAGAACATTTAGGATTAGTCACAGATGTAATATATAATATACCCTGCTTCAAAATTGCCATGCCATATAAAGATGTTAGTCCCAATTCAAGTCATAGTATCGCCAAAGACACAGACAAAAGAAGGAGGCCCAACATCTTCTTCCAAAACTTCCCCTCCATAATATCATACTATAATATTATACCACTTCCTATATTTGAAATGTAAAGCCTCCACCCCATACAAAATAGCAGGGCAAAAGCACTGCTTATACATTCTAAGAATACCCATCAAGGTATAGCCTGTGGTCTACTTTGAAATCTTAAAAAATAAAGAGGTCATTAATTGGGCCTGCCTTCTCTGAGCCTCATAAATTGATTCATATACACCAATAGAGGAGAATTCAACTCCCAAGTATTTATACACATTGACATATTCAATCACAGCCTCATCTATTATCAGAGTAGGATGCATAAAGATGGTACAAGAGTAGAATATCAATCCTCACCTGTACAGAGGTCGCCTCATGAAATAATTTTAACAGATATATCAGGTCTTCTGGGCAACCATACCTCTCGGGTTTCTGCCACAGTTTCAGTCTGTTGATGATATCGAACACACATAAAAATCAACAAAAATAACATATAGAACAGGATTTCCATGCTTTCTTGCCCTACTAGTTAGTAGGTCCATGAGCCTCAGATTGTGTTTAGTAGAGGAGCCTTTTCTAAATCCGGTCTGAAATGTATCCAAAATCATACTGGATTCCATCCAATAAAAGGGAGGCAAAAATGTTGCCCGTTACGTCCAACATGGACAGTAACCGGTAATTAGTCAAAGAATTGTGTAAGCCCTTTTTATAATTGAATACTAAAATAGATCTTTTCCAAGAGGAGGGAATAATTCCCCACAAAGCACTTTCCGCAACAGAATCACTAGCACATCTGCCCAGAAGTCTGGATTCAATTTAAGGGCAGAATGTGCCAATCCATTAGGCCTCTGAGCATTCATTTATCGAAATAGCATTACCCAAGTAGATATCGTACATCCTACGTTCTTCAGACAAATTACTCACAAAAAGTTTTAATATGATCACATCATTGGGAGACGTTAATTGGGTTGATGAGACACTTCTTACTAAACCCTTCAAAGTCAGCCAACATACTCCATTTTTATTTAGTATTGCCTCTAACCAAAACTGAGTATACATCGTTCTGACTAATTCTAGTGCCACCTTCCGAGAAACTGTCATCACTGGAAAATCCTAGTTATCACACGATGTTCATTTTTTGGTGGGTCTGATCAACATCCCACCTGATCCACTGCCAACGACTATACATGTACCCCTAGTACCACAATCAAATGTCTACTCTCTCTACCCCTTCTTATCTTCCCATGTTTTAGCCTATTTTCCTATCATTATGCTACTTTTCACTCTCTCTCAACATTCCCTTTTCTGTTCTTCACAGTGCCATGTTTGGTAACCCCAAGTGGGGCCACACTTTCACTATGCAATTGTATGCACAATCCTTTTGCTGAAAGACGCTTACAGCGGTGACGGCACAGGATAAAAGCTTCTTAAACAATGTACATAACTTTTTAATAGTATAATAGATCACCTGTTAACAGGAATATATCCTATTCTGTTCATATCTCACCTGCACTCCACACAATAAATGGATTAGATGCTGGAGCAAATTATAGAAATAGACTGAGAAGCATATTTGCTAAATAAATGTATCTTACAAAATTAATACCTTGAACAGCGCATGTTCTTGGTTTCAGATTGACAAATTGTTCCGCTGCGTTATGTTCATATTATTTTGATATTTAGACCCAGTGGAGTATCCAGCATGGCAGGAGTAGAGGCCAAACTGTGGGAAAAGTCTTATATTTGTGGAGGAGAATCTGTGGCTCCCAAAGTATGGCCAGTGAAGGAACAGAGAGATGGCCAGCACAGCCCTTGGACATCACAATACGACTTTAGCCTAGAGGTTACTGGGAGCACAGAGTTAAATGCATCACATGAATGCAGGTACCTTTACCTTCACAACTGTGCACATAACAGGTGTTACAATTACCGCAATACAGGTACTGATGTTACTTAATGTTGCAAGATGGAAAGCAGAAACGACTCTGCCAGAATTGCATAATATGCATGCAGGATGCACAGAGACGGCTGATGATCCATGTATGTGTCTACCTGGCCCATAGAATAAACCCACTTAAGAAGCAGAATATAAACATTGTGAAGTCCACCAGACATTCTAACATTCCTCATCATCCACACTATTGCTTCTTAAAAACAAGCTACAACAGAGCTATAAAATAGTGGTCTGTACTCCCTGGCATCTTAAGCAAACGTCGCTTTCCATTCCTTTTCATATACATGCAGGACTACGAGTACCAGTACACAACACGTTGTTAGGATATAAGTCAGGAATGATTGATAAGCTGACACTTAACAGTGGACTTGAAGTGTATGTGAACACTGCAGCACAGGTTTTCTTGCTTCCTGGTGCTCCCTTTCAGGTTATGCAGGAACCCAGTTGCACGGATGTACATCATCAAATGGCCTTATTTATTTATTTGCTTGTTAGGCGCTTATACAATAAGAAAATACTGTTTCAAAGCACCAAATACATTAAACATACAATATATAAGAGAATTGGGGGGTGAAGAGGAAAACAGGATGAACCTACCTATTATGCCTTCTGAGTATTCAGAATCAAGTGCAGCAAGGTAGAAGGCAGATGGTCAGTGCTGCGGAGTCTGAGCTCATGGGTGAGCCACAAATGAGCCACAGATGAAGTGCTGGAAATGTTGAGTGCTACACGGCCTGGAGCCACAAGGGGTTTAGTGTGAGCCACCAGGGCAGTGGGTGTAAGTGCAAGTGCAGATAGACAGAAGCTGGGCCGATTGGGTGTGGGAGGTCAGGGCCCAGAGGATGAATAAGGGCCCAGGACACCAATCGCAATAACTGTGGAATTAGCAGGTGAGAGAATGGAAGGATGAGGTAAAGAGGAGAGTCGTAAGGAGCTTCCGGAATTTAAGAAGATCATGGTCAAGGTGCAGAGGGAAGGGGAGGCTGTGTCATAGGATGGAGCCAGCTGAGGAAAGTGAACAACCATCTGCCATCTGTTTAGCAAAAGGCTTTACACACAGAGTTAGAGGCAGAGGAGCGTAGTAGTCTAGAGGGGGAGTATTTAGTAAGATAAAGTTGAAGATAGAATATTACCTGATCTTTCATTTCGCTACAGTGCTACCAAGAAAACTCTCACTCCAGAATCATATTGAAGAAAAGTTCTGAACCAGACTTAAATTATATAGATGTCAATCCAAAAAGAAGAAAGAGAACCATTTTAAGACCAAATTCTGTCAGGAGTCACTATCGTTTGGACTCTGGTCACTACGCCTCCCTGTAAAAACGCCTGGGGACAGAACACATGGACCTAAGTATGTGTCTTTTTGTTGATTTCAATTTCTCTTCATTTTCAAAACAGGTCACCACCCTGTTGTAACCGGGAAAACTTTTAAGGCTGCATCAGACAAGGCTCAATTACATATCTATGCTTGTAGACGTGTAGCTAAGAGGAGGTGCCGCCATGCGGTATTTTATATTTTCTTATTTGTGAAATTCCAGTCATTATTTGGCAAGCTTGCAATGAACAAAACGACTGGTTAAAGTTCAAAGTAAAGTAGCTTGAATTCTGAAATGAAAAGGCAGCTCAGTGCTTCCTGGATAAGGAGCCCACAAATCACTTTGCAGAAGCATTGTGTTGCGGCTGGTGGTGTTCACTTTCAAATGCCGAGTCATTATGCATGTGAGCGAGCTCTATCCTCTGAGCAAAGGAAATGGTTGACTTCCGTATACACTTACATGCAACCCTGATCATCAGATTTGTGAAGATTTAATGAATCTATTGTATATTTATTTCTCTTACAATAGTTCGTACCATGCTGGGAAGAAGAAAATAATTCTCTGAAGCAGACGTACTGGCGCCGACGGCAGACAGATGTCAGAACGGCAACCATTTGCTGGTGTTTTAACAATCACTATGATCTTGAGCTCCGTTTTTGAGGAGGAGGGGTGGGGGCGCAGAGGAAATGAGTCTTCCTGTTAAGTGGCTGACAACGACGAGGAAATTAGCACACAAGACGAGAGGAGGAGCCCATGACAGCAACAGACGAGACAGATAAGAAAAGTCTGCTGTCATTTTCACCACTTCAAACACAATGTAAACAAGCTTTGGCAATGCCATCCGTTTGGGCTTTGTGTAGACGTTAGAAAGGCACTTTCTAGGCACTGAGTTAGTGGTATTAACTGGCCATTGATGGTAGCAGGGGCAAAGTGGTGTGAGTACCTGGGCATCTAATTTCAGTGCCAGGCAAATGCCTAATACTCATCCACAAGAATAAAACGGTTGGCTTTGCCAATGCGTGTTTCTAACAGGACCTCACTGAAAGACATGCATATTGCTTATAAATGGAATGGCTGAAGGGAGACCTGGTTAAGCCATTTTTATTACACCAGTAGCGTGTCTACAGCTCTAATTAAGTCATTCAATCTCAGAAGACTGCTTTGAAAAAGCACTGGTAGGCATTTCGAGCACAAGGTTTGATAGTAAGGCTTGGTTAAAGTGAACTCAAAGACTTTCCATGAGGAGGTGTTTGGTGCACAGAGTGGCAGGCACTGGGTGGGAATGGCCATAGGGATTAGCATGGCCATGGGCAATAATTGGGTGGGTAAATAACCAAACACCTACAAGCTTTGTATTCCTCCTCATGCAATTTCTCCCTATCACCACACTTTCTACCTTTGGCGTCCCTCAGGGCTCCAGTCTTTCACCATGACTCTTGAACATCCACCCGGTCCCTCTGGCCTACCTGATCTCCTCTTCCTCCCTCATTTCCAGTGTTATGCAGACGATACACAGCTCTCCTTCAGGCTACCATCCTCTACCTCCTCCTCCTCCCTCATACCTCATACCTGACTGCCTGACTGCTATTCAGACATGGTGCTCTGCCAATGCTCTCGGCCTTAATGCCAGCAAGCAAAGATCCTACTCATTTGGACACCTGCTCCTTGCTTTCCCCTCTCTCTGGCCAGACTCTCTGGGTCCCATCCCCTCACCCAACTGTGAGGCAAAAAACCTTGGGATCATCTTTGACTCCCCTCTCTAGTTCTCGCCACACATCACAGAACTTGCCAAAAAGTCCAACTTCCAGCTCCACCTTCTCAGGGTCATTCTATCTTTCCTCACCATCCATCAGACGTTCAATGTCTCCAGAGCCCTGCTTCTCTCTAAGCTAGACTATTGCAACAGCCTCTTCCTCTATCTGCCTCATTGCTTCCTTTGCCCTCTCCAACTAATCCAGAATAGAACTGCAAGACTTATCCTTGGAGTCAAGCCCAGCGGCCTTATCTCTCCAGCCCTAAAATTTCTCCAATGGCTCCTGATGACTGCAAGGATCAAATGTAAGACCCTCTGCATCATCGAGAAGGTTGTCTGGGGCCTGGGACCTCTTTAAATCCAGCTTTCCCTCACTAAATACCTCCCAGCCAGAGTCCTTCAGTCCTCAGGCTCCAACTCTCTGCAGGTCAAACGCTTCTCCAAGCAGAGAATGGGAGGTAGATCCCTCTCCTCGGCTGGCCCCTCCCTCTAGAATGGCCTCTCTTCCCCCCTTCCGACTTGAGCCAGATCTTCTAAAGTTTTGGAAGCTTCTCAAGACTTTCCTTTTCTCCTTTTCCTTTCCTCTCCCATGCTAACTCTCCCCCTGCCACTGTGACTGAAGACTAGTCCCTTCAGAGTCATACAGGGTCCATATCAACCCTCACCAATCCCTCCTGCATCTTTTGGCAGCACTTGCCCTCAGTCTCCCTTTCCCGGACTAGACCTACTTGGTCCTCCCTCCCCACCGCACTCGTCCTCCCTCTCCCCCCTTTTCTCCTGGCACTTGCCACCTTGGCGGACCCGGCAGTTCCCGCCCCCCTTCCCTGGGGGCACCGCACTCCTGCACTTCTCCCTCCACCAGGGTCAGATTGGCCCGTCTGCCACTCGTCCGTGGTCGGGCCAAAATCATGTGTAATCCCTGGGGGCCGGTTTCTGGCCACGCCTGGGCCAGTTTGAAAATAAAGAATTAATAAAAGTGTTTTCTTTTTTTAAACAAACAAAAAGCACCCGCAGCGGCATAATTCATCAAAGCAAGGTAACAAATGTTACCTTGCTTTGATGATTTATTTGCATGCATGATGTGTGCATCATAAATTATGATGCATGCATCATTCACATGCTGCTGCGGTATGCGGCCAACTTTGCACCAGACCTGCAGATGCACTTAACTGGTGCGCTGTTAAATCTCTGTTACCAGTTTAATGGTACCCACTACAGAACAATTGCTCATTTTTCTATAGCGATATGATAGCTCAGGGGGTTTAGCGCTCGCTGCTGCAATGTGTGTGATCTGCAGGTTGCAGGTTAGAATCCCAGCAAGGCCATCTCAGCCTGTCATCCTTCTGAGGTCGATAAATGGGTACCAACACTGGTTGGGTGATATTGTGTGCATATGTGTTCCATAAAAAAGCGCTTAAGCGTAAGTACCATAAAATAACATATTATCATTTGGCCTTGGAGGTCTGCTTGCATTCGCAGTAATTTGACAATATGGATCTATGCAAACAGATATTAATGATACATTTCGTGGTCCATTCTTGTATGAAAGGTATATCACATTAGTGAGATTATAACCATATTTTTCCTATTTCCTAGTGTACTTAGGAACAATGCTATTTGATGTCACTTCCCGTTTTCTCATGGGGTGAAAGGTCTGTACACTAATGCAATAGCTTTAGCTTATAGGTGACACAAGCACCACCTAATAGACCAAACTAAAAATTGTCTTTATCAGAAGGCAGAACATAATTGCAAAAGGCACACGCACACAGACACATGCATAATTCTTGGAAGGTACTTTCTATGGATTGTTGTACCAACCAAGGTATGCAGAGTCAAGGTGAACATCTTGAACACCCACATTTCTCATATTTATAAAAACAGAAGCTTTCTTTAAGTCGGGCATGTTTTTGCCCAGTTGGTTCATTAGCAAATTCCCTACAAGTCGTCGAAGGCAACCCACCGACTCCTGAAGCACGCAACATCCATAGGATGCTTTGTGCTAGTCTGAAAATCCACATGACTTCACACTGTTTCTTTGTTTTATGCAGTGCTCATAAAATGGGTGGCAAGGAACTGCAGCAGAAATTGCAGACTGAAAGAGGACCATTTTCTCTGTGTCAACTCCAGAGTTCCTGTGTTGTAAATGGAAACAGATCAATGTGCCAAAATATGATCTATTTTTGTGAAACTGCAAATGATATGCACATAAGTGCAAGATGGAGGCACTGCCGAGATGCCTGTTCGACACCGGATACCCAGTGCTAGTGTTCTTATGCAAAAATGACTCCTCATACCATTCAAAAATAAATGTTATCTAGTACCCCACACTGTGGTTAATCATGGTCAAACTATGGTTCAAGCCATATGGGGCTGTATGAGGTACTGCCTGCACGTGACATATTGTGTTGACTGTGAATATGGAAGATGCTGTTGCAGATGAAAATACTAAATCCTCGATTATAGCACATCATAGGTTCTCCACAAGAAGAGAGGCACCGGAGAGGTACACCTTGGTTCCCGTGTTAACATCGCCACACTCCTGGGATGGCACTCCCCTGGGTGGGTCTGGAGCCTGGTGGAGTAGGGTGACCAAGCCTTCTGGACCCACACTTCCCGCTGCCTGCACTTCTCGGGCAGATCTACAGACGCTTCATACTTGACACGTAAGTTGCTAGTTGACTGGAGTGAACAATACAATGGATATAGGTACTAAACTTATAAATGCCCAATCTTGCCATAATAAGGTCTTCAAGTCCCTTTCCTTTGAAAATGATGACAGATCATCTTTGTTGGGCACACTTGCTTAGGCCCCACTAAGTGCCAAGTAGCACACGCAAGGATCATTTTGCCAAAGAAGGACAGTTCACTGCAATGGGATAGAGCACACACATTCTGGAGCCCCGTGCACTAAATGAACAAAAAAAAGCATTGGCAAAGTCAATAGTTCAGGCTTTGTAGTAGGCATGGGATAGGCATTTTCCAGGGACTTCCATAGTGGGGTTACTTGGCCTTAAGATATCAACAGCGACCACATTGTGTTAGTACCTGAGCATTTTATTGTAGTGCTTTTCAAATGCCTATCTAATGCCAATGCAAGATTTCCAGGGACTGCCACAGTGGGGCTAGTTGGCCATAAAATGTCAACAGCGACCACATTGTGTTAGTACCCGGGCATATTACCGTAGTGCTTTTCAAATGACTGTCTAATGCCAATACAAGAGCCGACATAGCTGACTTTGCCAGTGCTTGTTTTTAATAGGGATCTATGTAAGGAACAGATGCAAAGGCACACAAAGTGCTTATACATACAGTGGCTGAGAGAGCACTTGCTTAAGACATTTATATTACATCAGGAATTAGCATACCGATACAGATAAGATATTTCATTTCAGAAGACTGCTTAGAAGTAACATTGCTATCAGCTTAAAGGCTCACTGCTATCTAACAGAGATCAGGGGATGTGCGTTTTATGCAGGGAGGGAAAGGCTGTGTGTGAAAGTAGCAATAAGCAGCGGCAAGGCCATGGGTGGTTTATAAGTAATTATAGAGCTGAACAACTCCCATAAAATATGTTTCCCTCTTCACATCCCTTCTCTTGCCGATCTTCACATCCCATGGCAACAGCTGTGCTTTATGGGAAGGGCTTGCGGGACTCCCTTATAGCAAAATCCCGAAAGAACTCAGAGTGGGAACACTTATTTGATACCATAGTGTAACCAGTAGTTCAACACCGCGTGACTCTAATTAAGGTCGGATTGATCATACACTACTAAAGAAATGTGCATTCAAATATATTGATATACTGCCATGTGTGTGTCTTTTTGCCATTAGCACAGATGAAGCTCTATTCCATGTTGTGATACTAGAACGTTTATGTATAATTCTGAGAAATCAATATTTTTAAATAACATCGAACTACGTGTGAACATTGTCCTCTGCAGCAATCTGGAAAAACAATGTACACAAAATCGAAACGTCTCAAAGATCCTTTGTCCTTCAGCGTTGTCAGTAAAACCTTAGTAAATTAACTTTCAGGCCCTCATGCATTTATGATGTCACCCTTTAACTCATGCTTGCTCCCACACATCATCATTTCCTTGACATGCAGCTCCATCTACACGTGCTGATGAGTTGCCTATGGATTTAAAAATAAAAAAAAAAAAAACACCCATCGAAGGGTGGTCCTCCCCACATTGATCTGAATATTCTTACCTTCAAACATTTTCAGTTTATCAAAAATGCGTCTCTTAGACTACAATCGAGGTCTACTGAAGTCTGTGGACATAGTAGAACATCGAGGGTGAAACGTGAATGGAAACCTTTCCAAAGAGAATCATTCCCACTCCACTTTCCTCGGAGTGAGGGGTGAATATATCATAGATCTGAGCTGCATTCTGTGAACACCCAGGCGATGTGTAAGAGGCGCAGCCATGAAGGTGGTTGGGTCACTCCCTCCTAAAAAAAGGAAAAAGACATCACCCTAGCAGTGATATAGTGGACAGCATGGTTTTACATAGTTGTGATAGATGGGCTGAAGAGTAGAGGTCCCTGAGTAGGCCTGAGTGAACTTGGTAAAATACACCCAGGCGGGTCCCTCTAGTCATCTTCATACGATTTGTCTCTTCCGCAGAAATGGGATAGGTCTCTGATACCAACTAAACATGGGTCAACATTGTGGCAGACTTCTGGGTTGCAATTAGCTGTCCAATCAGGAGCTTCACATCTCTGGTTCATCCTTCTAATCAGAGCGCTCCCAAGGAAGTTCAACTCGCTCTATAAGGCCCAGCTCTCTACTTTTTCCTTTGTGGGATTTGCTTGGCTTTGTGGGAAGCGGTAGAAGAGGGCAGGCATACACTTATGGCGGGTTTGGCAGTGTATACAGCATTGGTGCAGGGGAATGAGGAGATGTGTGGTGTGCCAACTGTTTGGTGGTGTTTTCTTTTCGTGGGCTGTCTTGGTCTATAATATGTTTTTGCAGAAAATGTGTGTGCCCATTAGTTTTAATGTGCTGTTAGTGTGTTATTGTCCCAGTAACAACAATATTTGCATTTTCCCCTTGTGCCTTTTCCCTTTTGTGTCCTCTTTTAAAATGTAAAGGAGACCAATAAAAGTTACCTATCCTTATCATTTCCTCCCAAAAAAACACAAGAAAACAAAAAAAGTTTACACTTTTCCAGTTTCCCTTCGCATGTTTGTTGTATTAATCACGTCTCATGGCTTGATGTTCTTTTGGTTCATCATGTACTCTTATTTTAAGTACTATAAGAATTATTGTAGTACTACAATTTGTTCACTTGCTCTAATCTTCTTGCGTTTTATTTTTTTGCATCTTGTGGGTGGATTGTATTCACACTTTTTTCACTTTTTTTTTGCTTTTTTGGAGCAACACACTTTACAAAACAGATCAACAGTCTCTTCAAACGAACATACTGAAAGTTGGCAGTGAGCACCCTCGACCTCCATATCTCTCATCCTCCCCACCTCCCTCCACCAGTGTTCCACACTTGTATAACACAAAACAGTCTGCTCTCCCTAAAGTCTCGCCATACGTGGCTTGAATGTCAAGGCCGGGAATTCGAGATCATAATCCAGCAGGAGTGAACAGATAGCTTGAAACTGGTGGAGCTTTCCCTCTTTTGCAGCCGATGCCCTTTCTGCCACCAGAATATCCCAAATCTTGATCCACCAATGCCCCAGATCTGGGCCATCTGCCGATTTCCAACAACGGGAGGTAGTAATCTGCACCGCCAGCAAGAGGTGGGTTAGTAGCTTTGCTTGAGCTCCCGACTTTGGGTATCTCACCTCGAATGGAGCCCCTAGTAGCAGGGTTTTCAGACACATCGGGAGTGCCTGCACGTGATCTCATGTATGGTTTGCACAATGTTCTCCCAGGAGAAACGTATCCGGTTGGTTTTCACACTTTTGGGTTCTCAAGGTCTGCTTTATTTCAGGATGTTCTCAAGTTTGTCATTTGAGGTTTTCATGGCATGTCAGAGAAATGTCTGTTAAAGAAGGATGTAGGGGAGGAGGAGCTGCATCTTTCCTTGCAGAAGGTGTAGGATTCCTCTAGGAGGAGGTGGCCTCAGCAAGTACCCAGGTTTAGAGTATAGCACAGTGCCTGCCTGGGTGGGGGTGGGGGGACATCGAGGAGGAAATGATCTCCACCTAGCAGAGTGAGGGTGTTTCTGAGGTTATGAGAATTCTGAGGCTAAGGACCATCCTGTGAAGGTGATGCAGCAGGTGATAGACCTACAAAAAGTGTAGGAAGAGTCATTCTAAGAGGTGCTCAAGGAGGTGTTTTATTTAGTGTGCGGGCAGTTGATTAACCAGAGGAGCTGGAACATGTAATGGTGGTGGCCAACCTGAGGGGGCACATGGAGTTCTACCACCCTGCCCTTCAGATAGGGCATTGCGGGGGATGAGGCAGTCTAGGGAGAGGGGGAGGGGAGACCACACAGGTTGATTACCCACCTCTGAGAGTTTAGTGGTCGGATGGAGACCAGGAAACCTGTGGGAGATGCACTGTGCCAGCATTTGAGAACATTAATGTGTGTTATTTTAAGTATGTTAGCGTACCTGAAAACCTTTCGCTTTGCCTGTACCCTGTGAACCAAACATGAACCTTAGTGTTTGGCTGAATTTAGTTGGAGAACCTGATACTATTAAGGCCCATGAACAGTTGGAGAATGGGAGAAAAGAAGTGATTGGCTGAACTGTGTGAATAAACCAAATCTACCAGGGTGGCTGGGAAAAGTGGGATAAACTGAGTGGGTGGCAGTGCCTTGCTCGGGAAACTAAGAACCATAAGGGGTGGTCACACGCTGTGGGAGAACCCAATAATTATACTGGGCATGTGCACCCTCTGTATGAAATCCTGAGAATGTATGTGGGATGCTGCACCCAACAAGACAACTTGACAATGTTTGCCAAGTGTTGTGATCATCATGAGACTTTACACAGATTAAAAACATTACTGAAACAATAGGCAAGAACATTTAGAAGTAACTGATCAGGGCTTTTCATTTACTACTAGAGCTTGCATTCAACATTATGCTTGCCCCGCAACTTCTACAGATAGGAAGGAGCTAAAGACCCTCCTCCTCAAGGACTGGCTTGTCCCTAAAACATAGGTCCACTCACCCTCCACTGCCCACCCTACCTGAGAATAGATTATCTTCTCCCAACTGTTTCCTAAACTGATTTCTTGCAGCCAAAATGGCCATTATCCCTCTACCGCTGTTAGCTCCCTGAGTCCTTGTTTATCTGATTTCCTCACTGGGTTCATCCCATGTGATTGTAAAGCTCTCTGTTGCTTCCCAAAGCTATGTTTGCACTCAATACTTACCCTAACAAATAATAATAATAATAACAATAATAATAATAATAATAACAATAATATTAATATAGCTATCTTTTTTTCCCAATTGTCCACACCAAAAAAAACAGCTCACTCCTCTTTTTAGTGCCTGGCAAGCAACGATGAACAAATAATCATCATTCCAATCCAATCTGAGGTGTTGGCATGGGTAAATATAATTTCACAGTCTTGTGCATTGAATTGACTGTTTTATTTTCATAAATGCCAATTTCTCAACATGTGTCTATGAAAACATTTGTAGACCGGTCGTCCAGACATTCTCTCACCATAGGGTGAACCTCACTCAGGGATACATTGTGGTGGACAACCACCTTGGTTATCTTCTTGCAAGGTCATAGCATAGAGCACCCATTAGACAGCAGCTGCCATTGATTGATATGGTGTTAAAAGTGCCCAATCTAGAAATTTGAGTTGCATTAATCTGTGATTGATATCGATGTGCTATTTATATAGCACTTATGCTATAAGTGCTTTAAATGGAACATATACAGATACAATATCACCCAACCAAAGTTGATACTCATTTATCGACTTTGGAAAGATGGAAGGCGAGTTGGCCTTTCTGTGTTTCAAACCTTTGACTTGCAAATCACATACAGATCACAGCAGCAAGCGTTCAACCCGCTGAACTATCTTAGCGCCTGATGGTGTTGAACTACTCAGTAGCTTATCCTACATATGCACAGTCAAGCTCCAACGGGTGGCCACTGAGGTCTTCAGTGGCATTTTGTGACAGACCTGCAGTTGACAGAGTGCCAGTTCAACCTGATAAGCTCAGCTGAGATGAGAGCTGATCTTCTAGGACAGAGCAACCCTTGCCTGTTACAGTCCCAAATTTTCTGATAAAGCCTATGATCATTAAGTGAAATATATGCAAAATGTGCCTTGCCAGTTTGTAATGTAGCACGGACATTTCATCCATTGTCCACTGTAGCAAATCCCACCTTTAAATTGTAAGGAAAGCAACTTCACATAATCACATATATGAAAGTCGAACATTAAATAAGCAGAATTGCAGTTATATGATACAATGCCTGAGGAATAATGCTGTATCGGAAACTTAGAAAAAAGTGGAAGGAAATATCCAGGGAGGTAGGGCGATACACCCAGGTGCAGAGGCTTAACGAAAGGAGAGAGCTCACGACAAACCAATGTTAAATGTGTTTTGAAAATAGATGTTTAAGGGAAAAGAATCAGGAAAGACACAATCCAGTAGCAATAACCCAGGAGAGGGTAAACCATAGTTGGCATAAAGTCACACAAAACCCAGGGAAGATTAACCCTCAAGAATATGAATACTACAAGGTGAAATACTTGAGGGGGATAAAGTATTCCAAGGAAAATTGTCATACGTCTTGCATTAAAGACACCTTAACACCCACAAGTATATTGGAAGAGCTGCAGGAGCTCATGAAGGACATCTCAAAAGACTATTAGGGAAGATAACCAAAGGAAGTGCTTATTCGAAACAGAGATATATTTGAATTGCAATAAACCTAGGATGTAAGGTACCAAAAGAAAGAGAAAGTCACTGGAAGAAAGACGAAAAGAGAACGACCAAGAGATGAGAGGCATTCATTTGGCCCCCTTTTTCAGTTATTCATGTCAGTTGTAGGGTCAAATAGTTAGGTTCTGGGCGGAGGACAGTTATTTTTGAACTTCCTGATGACAGACGAGCACCTTAGTTGATTTATATAGTGGGGGCATCCCTTTAGTAATATGGACAGATAGGCCTTTTTACCCATAATCTCATTAAAGAAAAGTGACATGTCCTTAATGTGTCTGACTCCTTCTTGTGACCCACCACAGCACTTAGATGGATATTTAAAGGGCAGGGGCACATGTCACATAGTGTGGCCAGGACCAATCACTGCCCCCAGTGCTGCCTCAGTGTCTTCTGAGTGTATTCTCAAAATTGACCATGACAGATGGCAATCAAAAGAATAGATTTGGGTTGACCGAGGGACAATAATGTATGTTCCCAATTTGTTGTACAAGCTCTGTTCCTGATGATTGCAGATGGCTGCTCTGGTTTTGTGGCAGCATGGCTGTCAGACAATGGAAGAAGAACAAGCAGGGTCCGGATCCAAAGAACTTTGGTCTCTGTCATGTGCGCTGAAACAGTGTTTTCTGCTGCACACTTGTACAATTTGAAAATGGCCAAAGAATGGAGTGTGGATTGTACCGAGAGACAATCATTTATGTCCCCAAGTTGTTATTTTGCTGTCAGAGTGCTGCCCCTGGTGCAGTGTTGGCATGGGTTGGGGGATTCAAAACCTTTGGCAGAATTAGCAGCAAGGAATCTGCATGTCCCAGACCTTGTCCAGTTATTGAGCCCTTGTGTCCCAATCACTCGATGTTATCAGGATCCAATCATGGCCAAAGTACTGCCTATGTGTTTTCTAGGGTGCAGTCATAAGACTGAGAAGAGAAGGCATCAATGGAGTAACTTTGCTGAAAATGTTGGGGGGACATGACAACTGAAAGAAATGGGCGAGGTGGAGATGAGCGAATGGTGCCTCCGAGAGATAACACCAAGCTACTACACCACATATACATACATACACACACACAATTCATACCCATTCTTCATGGACGGCATCAGGGCCTTTTAACCTTTTCAAATGAAAGAGGCATCAGTGTTGCTGAAATTCTGGGCTATGTGGACTTGATCTGGTTGAACTAGAAAGTTGAACTACAAGGTTATGGCAGGACAGGACCCGACAAATGGTGCTTGGGGGGTGGAGTTGCACTTTTAACAAAGGTCTGGCCATTACTAATAATTTAACACATTTCATTGCTAGCACCTGAATTTTATTGCATACATTTTTAGGCAATTGAAATCATGATGGTTGACTTGGTACTTGCACGTCAATGGAGTGAGTAGGGAATGAGAGACAGAAGACATCTCATTCTCACAGCAGTTCTTGTGTGTTTCCGACACAGAGAGTCAACAGCTTTAAACATTTAATTTAAGCTGACTAGAATAGTGTCATTAGAATAGTGTCATTAGAATATGTTAACATTTAGATGCATGCACCCACAAAGTTGCCCTACTCCTATCGACTCCTGCAGTCTCGCAAAGTCCCATGACGTTTTTACAGACGTCAAGGGGCAAATACAACTAATAATAATGATTTGTTATTTTTTGTATTGCTTTCGCCAAAGCACTGTGCAGAGAATATATTTATATAAAAGTATCACCCAATCAAAGTTGGTACTCGTCTATCAACCTCAGAAGGATGAAAGGCTAAATTGGATTTGGGATTTCAATTTGTGAACTGCAGATTACACTCAGGTTATAGCAGTGAGTGCTAAACCCGCTGAGCTCTTGTACCAGCTAGCCAGCAGGGGCATGTTTTCTTACTGTGGCATATTTCTTTTTAACCAGCATTAAGGCAAAGCCAACAGAAGCATGTTCTTACGTGGGGATACGCCATATATTGGCAGAGCCAGGAAAGCATGAAAATGTTTTGTTAAAGTATTATTACTGGCATCATGGGCAAAGCAACCATGAGTATTTTCTAATGTGGGAATACAGGCATATAAAGGTGCAGCAGAAGGGACATGTTTGGGCACAATCAGTTTGAAAATGTTTTTTAGACATGCATAGTACTGGCATACAGTGAGCAAAGGCATTATGAAAATGTGTTTGAATATGCTCCTGTACATTGTTGATGACTTGGCATCTAATGGACTTTTTTCATGTCTCACCCTACAAAACCGATTGTAAACTGTGTGACTTTTTACCTAATGTATCACAGAAAGTGTACGTTAACATTCACCATTTTAATCCCTCTTTGAAACATTTTTGTTGGGGGAGAACCTCCTCCGAACCCAATTTAGTTGGTTCGCTCTCTCTCGCTGCGCTCAGTAGCCCCTACGGATTCGGCTGTTGGCAGAACAAGCCCAGTTCCCTCTTCGGGCTCAACTTAGCATGAGTCCTACTACATTAGCTTGAGGCTCCACTTGTAACACAATCCTGGTTATGCCCCTGATGAGTGTGGGTTAAAGATGCATTCAATGGGTCGAAGGCAGGTGTAATATTTATTCAGCCTCCCGGGCTCAGGGTGGGGATCAACAGCACAATAGGTTCACTCATTACCAGCTTTTAAAACTGCCATCCAGCCACCCTCAAAAGTTTGTGGCTGGCTCCGACCCCTGCCTACATTATTCTTTTCCCCTCATTTAAAGCATTGGAGTGTGGTTTACATACTTTGCAAAAGGATAGGGTCCCGGCTGTGAACAATCTTGATACTATCCCGCTTGCAAGCTTTGTACAGACTATCGTAGGTGCAAGTGGTTTACACAATCTGTACACTATTCGAAGCAGGAACTATGTGCAATCTACCCCAAGTGCGAACTATGCACAGATGATTCCATCTATGAGCTCAGTACAAACTGTCATGTTCGAGCATTATATAAATAAAACAGGTGTTAGCTAGTGCACGCTGTTTATCCAGATGGGTGTATTGTACTAATCACTTCAGGTGTAGGCTCTTGACAAACCTGCTATCCAATGTGTGTTCAGTTCAATTGACCCCATGTTTGAACTGTATTCACACATTGTCCAAATGTGACATCTCACTAGGGTTAGCCGGGGCCAGTCCAGCAGCCTGGGACAACCAGCGTGAAGGACTGAGTTGTGCAGGTCATCCGGCCCCGAACATGAGCCACCTGCAATCATCAATTATGTAATGAGTCAGCGCGAGCCTGGCTGGGCACCACAGCCAGGCTTATGCTGTCAAATTACATAATGGATTATTGTGGCCCCCCATCCCTCCTGCCAAAAGATGAGGGGACAAAAAGCCATGCCACAATAGTTGGGGGGGACAAAACCACCTGTTTCCCCCCTATAATTACGCCCATGGAAGGCATGCAGTGGAAAATGGAACATCAGTCCCTATGATAGGCAAGAAATTGTGTCCTCAGGTTCTGGTGAAAGTTCTTTCTCTTGATGCCATGGTAAGCAGTGCTTGATGCTGGTGGCCAGATGGTTAGCAGATATTGGGTGAATGGCAAGAATGTTCCCGATCTTGAGACGTTAGTTCCCGGTCACATTGTGATGATGTACCCTGATCCCTGCTTTAGAATTTCCTTGGTGTGTTCCAGGCAATACTTATTTGATTGATTATGTTGAGCGAGCAGCTGAAGAACAGAACGTAAGACACAGAGATAATTTATGCACCTATGATGTTAATGAGTGCTGCGATATTAGTGGCAGTAGGGTAATGCAACATCTTTTGAAGGAAAAACTGGTTGCCTTCATGGAATATGCCCATCCACTAACAGATAAGTGAATTCAGCCAGCATGCACATCTCCGCATTGTGTAACATACTGAATAGTTTGGCAAAAGAAAGTTAGAAATGGGACTTACATCGAGACCCCATTTTATTGTAAAGAAAGACGATGGGCCTCATTACAAGCATGGCGGTCTGGGAACTACAGTACCGTTAAGCATGCCGGTACCGTAGTTCCCGTTCCGCCATACTACGTGCTACGTGCTCTGCTCACGGGTGCCATTTCACCCGCCAGGTTTTTCTTGGCGGTTGTAATGGCACCCGCGAGCAGAGCACATTGGATGCACCGGCACAACTCTGAATGTGCCGGTGCATCCGATGTCCCCATCCCCATTCAGCCCTATGGGGCAGAATGGGGATGGGGAGGCCCTTGATTCCGGCACCCGCAAATGGGCAATTACCGGGTCAGCCGAGCTCGGCATGACCCGGTTCTTGCCCATTCGCAGGTGCCGGAAAAAATGCAACTCCGGCAGAAAGCCATGGCGTTTTTAACGGCACGGCTACCACCAGAGTTGTAATGAGGCCCTATATGTTTCCCATAAGAAACTATTCACCTGGTCTTATTCTGAAATCAACACTGTCCAAAATGTAAAATGGTGTGGTGTGGACTCAGTGTTGGATGACTGTAGCATTTACACAATTTCTGGATAGAGGCATTTGCTCTTGTATCAGCAGTCATTCATACAATTGTTATAGAATCCTCAGCAACAATTTGACATGGAATATACAAGAATGGCTCTGGCTCAGTGGAAGACTCAGCATTGGTTTTTATCTTCCATGGCCCTACCACAGGTAACCAGACCATGAGTTGACACTGCTCCACCTACTGTCTCTCAGTAGATTTGTTGATCTATGGGATGCCAGGTCAACTGCAATATTTGATATGTGCCTGGAAAGCTCATTTTCAATGGCTTGAAACAAGTGTGGGAGCTGGCAATAGTACTGAGACCAAAATGATACAAGAACTAAAGAAGTATGGGATTACAGATTGCATTTTCAGATGGATCCAAAAAACTCAAACACCCCAATTGAAATATAGAGATACACTTGTAGAAAATATATCTGCAGTCTTGTTCTTCCGTTGTCCTCTAATTTTCCTACACCTTCTTCTTTTTGATTATTTATTTCTTTTATCAATGTTCCTCTATTTATGCTACTATAAAATGTGTTCAATTTTTGAAAAACTTATTTTACTCTCGTTCATAAACCATTTGACATGTATGAGGTTAAGCCATCAAAAACATATGTAACGTTTTTCGTGATGAAGCTAATGATGTTTGTGTAATGTGTATTAAAAAATATTAAACACAACCAAAAATAAAAGGGTTTAATTTAAGGTACCACCTACATCACCTTAGTAGCAGGATTTCCCATGTCTCCCTTGGAAATCTTAGACTCGAGTGGAGGCATTGAAAAAAATGTATACATCAATCAATGAATACCCTGAGGAGGTGAACATATTTGGCTAGCAGGCAGTCAAAGTGTGTCTCCTATGTTACTGTGCATGCATCTTTCACTATAAGATCCAGTTGGGGACATGCACCCTACTTCTTTGATCTCCACTAAACACTCCAAGTACTCCCAGCCACAGTTCTAAGTCTGGGGTGAAAATACAGCCCCAGAGAGACAGAGATGGAGAGGCCATGCTAGGCCCCTATTGTGAGACGAAAGCTGGCTTGTGTAACACCCATTGGAAAATGCAGACGATTTCAAAACATTGTTTTCCGATATAAGGCCTCGTGAGTGAACAAAAATGGGCCTATGTCAACTTAAGTAAAATACAAAGACACTGAGTTGAATGAGAGTGTGCCTTAGAAATGCATTATTGTAACTATGTCCAATGGAGGCAAACCAAAAGAAACATGTGGTGCGGTAGCTGCTGACTTTGTGTAAATTGGGAAAAGGGACCTTTGACAGATGTAAAACTGCAGCAGTGCACGTGGAAAGAAAATATACATTTTAATCACTGTGTATTTGGAAGATAAATAGGAGGAACGATGCCTGACATTTAAGAAATAAAGGCAAGTGATGGATTGCGTTTATCAGGAATAAAGATACTTAATTTTCATCATATAAAATGACAGCCTGCAAAGAGAATGGCCAAAGAGAAGGGCCTCTTTCGTTTTTGCAGAAGTGAACACTGGGTTCCTATGTTAACTGTGGCCTATCTGTGTGCATAAGATTAATAATTAGTCTACTGCTGTTCTAATATAGTAGAAAAGAAATATTGTATTTATGAGCAGCAGGCTTAGGTGTAATTCAAAATGCTACATGTTAAACACATTGTGTCAATATAAAATGCTATTCTTTTAGTAGCTTGTTTTCCCCCATTGCACTGTAAGGTATATGCCTCTGAAACTTTGACCTCGAGACCTTTGGCTGAGAACCTCTAGCAGAAGAAGTTTGAGTTTTCAGTTTAAATGCTAAGATATACAGAAGAGTAGATCGAAATTGTGAGAGCTGCAGATGACACAGCCAGCATAAATTACCTTTCAGGTCAAGCCTCCCCATTAGCTGTGCATTAGTGGCCAATAGAAATTACCTTTTCAGGGCTAACTCGACCTCAAGAACTGGCTTCAGAGGCACTAATGGATGATCAAACATTGTGTATGAAACTGATTGCTGATAAGCAGATGTTTGGACCAGGTGACGATGGAGAAATGCAATTTAGGAATAGGTGGGGGGTATGTGAAACTGAGGGACCCATGTGATGTCTTGCCATATCATTAACATTGGGCCACCTTTTCTTTAATTATAAGAGAACCGTATGTCTCAGTGAGCCCATCCCGGACTCATATTGAACGGGAGAAAAAGCCAGTCAGGACCATGTTAACACAGATTTTGGGTGATGATACAATTTGAGTTATCAGAAAAAATATGATTCTGGCCGTCCCATAATTCTGAGGAAATAGAAAGTTGGTGTAATGATAGGTTATTGGATTAAGGTTTGAATGAGGAAGGGGCTCAGGAGTAAATCGATAAAAATGGTAGCTACTCCAAGGAATGGCATGCCAAGATATAATTACTATGTTCCAACTGAAAAACCAAAGGGTGGGGGAGCCCCTAAAACCTCCTTCATAGGGCTAATGGAACTCAATATCATACTAAAGTAGAATGAGGATGCATTTAGAATACCACCATTATTTTTATTTAAATTTAAACATTATTTTTCTTTATAAAGTCTCCATAGTTGGCCTGTATTTCATTAGCAACACATTGTTCACACAATAAATAACCATTTTAAAAAACATCACAATTTACATGCATACAGAAACCTCATAAAGTGCAAAATGCAAGAAGGTGCTAATATCCACCACAAGTATCCTCAGAGTAAGGATATATAATAAGAAAAAACATATATATCCGCCATAAATAGGCATAGGTAGACAGTACTATATCACCTAAAATCAGATACTTATACATAAGTGTAACATTTCATAGAAAAAACCCATGGTCTACTAGGCGAGACAGCTTGGGAAACTGATGTCATCCAGATTCTAATAGAGCTCTCCGAAGAGTATAATTAAATTCCTGTTCCTCCTAGTTTCAACATCTCTCCTATGTTAGGGAATGTTTTCTTCAGGACAGGTTATCCTTATTGGTATTATTGCCAAATGTGCATGGAAGGTGTTGGTTCTTTAAAGTCACTCAACATTCATCCATGATGTGTTAGAGATGCTGGATCGCTTGAGTTACTTTATAGAACCAGCTACTGCCATGCACATTTGGCAAGAATACCAATAAGGATAACCTGTCCTGAAGAATACATTCCATAACATAGGAGAGATATTGAAACTAGGATGCAGGGAGATTTAGTTATACTCTATTAGAAGGCAGTGGGAGTATTGGGGGGAGGGAGAGGGAGAGAGCTGGCCAATCCATAGTGTGTGTATTTTTACAATAATGGAGTGTCACCACCCCTATATCTTGGCAATTTCCAATATAAGAGAAGTTTGCATGAAAACAACTAGGGAGAGAGACAGGACTGCTGCCTAATCCACTGGGGCACCATCTTGCCAGGGGAAAAAATCCAAACCAAGAATGACCTAGAAGGAGGGAGAAAAGGAGACCCAGGGTTTTGCTTGGAAATCTCTGAGACCTAGCCGAGAGAGAGGCCTGGGGCTGGAGAGACCTTGCTGGTGGATAGAGGCTTGAGGTGTGAGCTGCCTGCCTGAAAGAGTGTCCTAGGATCTGGCAGACCTCCTGAGCTATGAATAGAGATCACCCATGTAAGTAAATACATACCAATTGTGTCGGAAGCTGCTTTCCCTTAGTGGGTGAAGAGGGGGGGCAAAACTGGGTAGACTCTGGCCACATTGAACTAAAAAGTTAACTCAATGAATTCTCTATAGAAGAACACTCTATCCAGTTACATTGAATCATCTTGGAATCTGTCTGTTTAACCCTTACCTTTGCATTGGTGGGTGCTTTCCATCAGTGGGAGCGGGATGAAAGCGTTTATACCATTAGAACAGTTAACTACAAATATTATTTAATTAATTCCCATTGTGTCATTTATCACAGGGTGATGTTTTTATCAACATTCAAAATTGACAAAGGATTATCCCAGTGCACTGTAATTGACTCTAGTCTATATTCTAATTGGGTAACACTGCTGTTCAATTGAATGTGCTAGTGTCCTCAAAACAAAAATCCCAACACCTGGAATTCCAATCAAAAACAAATTGAGCAAAACCAATGTTGCTTTTCAATCCAAACCAGAATTCCAATGCCTTGCATCTTCATTGTTGGGGTGGTGCAACTCAAAATTCCCAATTTCTTCCCTTACATCCCAAATCAGAATTCCAAAACACTGCGTTTTACCTAAATAAAAAACCCAAAACGATTTCCCATTGTGTTCCCACTCCCTATACCTTTCCTTCAGATCAGAGGGGTAATATCAAATTGATGCTTGGAGGGTGGGGGTTGCTGGGGGAAAGGAGCATTGTGCCAGACTAAGCAATCACTGTGTGTTTTATATTTTTCCTATTTGCAAGAAATCTGATGTAAATTGTGACTGCACCACCTTGCTTGGGGGAGGAACTCCCTGAGTTGAGTGAGCATATAATAAACTGTGACAGGAGGTGTGAGATCTACTGATATAGTTGGTGGTGTGTGACCTGCTAGTTTTCTATTTTGTTCACAGGTTGGTCCTCAGAAAGTGATGTGAGGCAGACAGAACAGTGATCTGATTTCAGTGGTTATAGCGAAAGTAATATTCCTTCAGTGTAGCCCTTCTATGGGGACTTACATTTAGTACAGATGTTTCCTGCATCCCTATGCAGATGTAGTCAATAGGGCACTTACAGCCAGAAATCATATTGATACAGCAGATTCTACACAGCTGTTTCTTACAGCAGAGAGACATTGAGGCTCTAGCAAAATTCCTGCAGACTGTAAAAGGTAACTTGCATTATGTAGGCATATTCCCTACAACCAGCTACAGGATTTGAGAGAACACTATGCGTGTCACCACATCTCACCTTTAGCAGTCCAGGTCGAGTGGGCAGGAGTTCAACCCTATTTCAGGTGAGACTGCAGATATTGTGGCTATAGAAAGCCTCTTGGGAACCAGAGTCTAGATGTAGTGAAGTTCCAGTAAAACAAGCAGCAAACCCAGTTTAAAGCAAGCCACAACCCTCTCTTAGCACCCACTCATTTATTAAAATTCTACAGTGGTGAAAATACTGAACACAACTTTCTTAGATATCACAATATTATTTCAATGTATACAATTCTAGTAATACATTCTTCCACACATGCACTCTCAAAACATTAGAAACATAAACAGCATATTCCAAACCAGTTGTGCAAGATGCCGTTTCATTGACATAGACTGCCTCATTTTAATGTGGAATGGCAGCAACCACAACGTCTTTTGCACAAGACATTATAAAACAAGCATTGGTAATGCCAACAGTGTAGGCATTTGTGTAGGCATGGGCAAGGCACTTGCCAGGCACTGCCATAGTGGTATTAAATGGCTATTGATGGAAGCAGGTGTAAAATGGTGTGAGTACCTGTGCATCGAAAAACAATGCTTATTTTTATCAGGACTTCAGTGATTGTCTACAGTGCTTATAAATCGAGTAGCTGAAGGCAGACCTGCTTAAGACATTTTTGTTACACCAGTAGCAATTTTACAACTCCAATTAAGCTATTAACTCTCAGAAGACTACTTTGGGAAAACACTGGCAGGCAGTTTGAGGACTAAGTTTGATGGTAAGGCTTAATTAAAGTGAGGTCAAAGAGTTCCCATGAGAACGTGTTTTGGGAGGGGAGGGGAAAGAACGAGGTGGGAGTGGCCATAGGGATTATCATTGCATTAGGTAGTCAATGGGTGGGCAAATATCCAAACACCCACTTTCTTCGTGTGCCTCCTCATATGCCATTTCCCCCTAACTGTAAAATAGGCCAAACTAAAAATGTGAACCTTAATTCCAGTTACTCCAAACTGGGTGTTCACATGATTATAACACATGTAGTTCACATAAAATTTCAGAACTCAAATTAGGTACTTGAGTAGCTAAAGGTGAACATAAGAAGGCAGTTTGCTGCCTTTTGGGTATTTTCTATGTGCAAGCTGACCTGAACCGACTGGTTTATCACAAAACCGACTGGTTTAACTAATCTGGAAAGTGCGCTTGGGCTCAAGCATCTGCACTTACCTTGGTAGAGTCACAGCTATGAATGGAATTTTAAAGGCCACGTTTATCACTGGACACCTTGAGCCTGTAGAGAACTTAATATGGATAAGCCTATAACACACTGCTACTGTACATAGATCGGGTTCTCTCACATGTACAGTAATGTGCAGTGCCTGTCTCTTCCAGTTCATTGTAACTCACACTTACACACACCTCTTTGAACACCTTTGAATCCATGACGGAAAATGCTGCATTTGGGGTTGTAGTTCAGAATACCTCTAAGAAAGGCATTGTGACAAATCAACTTTCAGGGCCCCAGTGGTCCAGGGATTGTACCCCGGGATCCCCAAAAGGCCTATAGAGTCAGGGTTTGCCCAGAAGCACTTTAAGATAAGATAGCAGGACCCTTGAGATGGATTAATACTCCAACACCAAATCAATAATGACAGCTCAACGGTTTTGCAAAGGGAATCTGTTTAACGACAAGTACAAAAAACGTGGAGTCTCATGAATATCAGTGGATGTGCGATCTTCTCTCTTGCTTCACGACTCCAATGAACTTCATAAAAACACATAATTTATACTAAAAAAGCGTCATCACTGACGTGTAACACTTAAAATTTGGCATGCAATTCTATTGGTTCAGGAAAGGTAACTATAATATAGGTACTATATCTGTATATGGTAACGGAGTAAGGGGATTGGGTAAACACTGTCACCTGGGGCATCGAAGCACTTCCCTTAAAATCGCTATTGTAGATGTCACTAAAAGTAAGACATCCCATTGGTTCTACTAACTATAGGACCATAGATTACTTGGTCCACTATGATTGGGCTGGCACCAACCCCACTCATACTTTTCCATTTTGCCAAGCAGCACGCAGAATGGTGGGCCAAGTCCAGGTGCCCCTTAGCTACCCGGCCTTCCTCCAATTATTGTTACAATCAATCATCACTTTAGTGACCATGTGTCAATTATTTCACTGTGGTTGGCTTCGAGACTGCATCTCCAGTCTGGAAAAGTTGTGCTATCTTCGCCTGGACCACTGCCATTCGTAGGTGTGAAAGTCTCACTTCTTCTCGCTTGGCTGGTCAAGTGATTCAGACACCGTGAATTAGCCTCTTCTTCATGTAATTCATGTATTTGATTTTCGTTTCACCCACCACCTGCCTCCAGTTTCTTATCTTGACCTTTCTGAAGCAGGATATTCGGTTCTTAGCTTCAATTAATTGTGGCTACTGTTCGTCTATTCTACTGATATGACTTTGGCTTTCTTGGCACGATTTTCCTATGCTGAGTTTTGTTTCTGACACTTATTCTCGATTTTGCTAATTATGAAGCTCTCCTTGTGTGGCCTTTAGTAACCTTTGGTTAATTCTGCTTCTTGTGCAAAGTGGAAGTATGCTTATATAACGTGCTTCGGTTGAGGTAGATATGTATAGGTGGCGCTTGCCGCACTATCTTTCTACTAAGCATAGCAAGCCCCACGATTTGCTTAGCTTTCTTGCGGTTCCAAGCATATGTACAAGCGTAAACTGTTTGAATATCTTCATCATGTTTGCAACTGAAGCTTCTTACATTTGACATTGTCTTTTCGCTTTAGGTCCACGATGTTCCTTGTTCATGGCGTTTTGTTTCTTCACGTCATTATCTGGTCGTCGTTTCTTTTAAATGTGAGTTAGTCCGGGTTCTCGTGTCGTCACCATTCGTCTTCTATTAAGACCTTTTTGGCTTCTTCAGGGACTGTACTTAGACGATCTTCATTTTGTTTCATTTTTTATATGGTTTTCTCAATGGGTATCTTACTGTCCATGGTTTGCTTGGTATCGGTACCTCAATAGGTTTTGTTCTTCCGATGGGTACTGGACAGAGCCCCACTGTGGCTCTCTGCTGATTTATTTGCTCATCATACGTCACATATTGGGTGTGAATGTTCCTGGTACTTCAAAATGGACGGTTGGAGTGTGGGCTGTACTTGGGACCTCCTCTACAGGATGAATATTGATTTCTAAACCATCAATCAGCCCCACACCTCTAGTACACCAGAAGCAATTTGAACAGATTGGAACAGAAGTCAATTATAAACCTCCTTGTCCAATTTGGTAACGTGGACAAAGCGGCAGGCTTATCTCTACAAGGTTGTGGATCGTTGGTTAGTAGCAACACAGCGAAAATACAATTACTACCCAATGATAAAAGGGACTGTCCAGTCAAAGTTTTATACAAATATCTACTTTATTATTATTACAACAGACAGTTCTACAAAATACAACCCACCCTGTAAAGGAACACAGGGTAGAGAAAGTTTCACGAAGGAAAGGGATGCACTCTGGATACTGACAAGAGGGTAGTCGATAACTCAGTCTTAAAAGTTCAACGTTATTTGCTTTCAGCACCAAGGGAGCAAGGGGTCATTAAGACCCAGTAAGACCAGTAAAACCGAGATTCTCCTCATCGGCTCACCTGCTCCCTCCTTTCCCGTCACTCTCTGGCTGGCCTCTCTTGGCCCTCTTTCTGCTCCCACCTTGAGGCGAAAAACCTCGGGTCATCTTTGTCTCCACACTTTCCTTCTCTCCTCACATCTCTGACGTCTCTAAAAAGTTACACGACCAGCTACACCTCCTCAGAGGTATTCTTCCTTTCCTCTCCTTCCCCCAGAAGCTCACTGTTTTGAGAGCGTTTGTTCTCCTCAGGCTGGACTCCTGCAACAGCCTCTTTCTAAATCTGCCTGCCTCTACTCTCTGCCCTCTGCAACTCATCCAAAACAGGACTGAGAGACTTGTCCTTTGCCTCAAGCCCAGGGATCGTATCTCTCCAGTAACTGAAATCTCTGCACTGGCTCCCAGTGATGGGGTGGATTAGGTTAGGGTTGCTATTACTCACCAACCCCAGGTGCACTCCGGACCAAACTTCGGCAGTCGAGTCCACTTCGGTTGCAGGTTCAAGTGCAGCAATTTGACAGCTCTGCAGCTTTCAGCGGCTAAGAAACAGCGATGATTCCCAAATGGGACAGTGGTGATTTCTCCACTCATGGTGGATTGATTAGGTCAGTTTCACTGCAGCAGGATTCAGGGACAAGAGGGTCACAAATGCAATGCACATGCAAAGTTTGTCACCACAGCTGGGCGACACGGTAACCGCATATGCTCCAGTTCTGACGCACTCGTCTCACTTCAGCCATGGGAACGCCAAGTGTACAAAATTTGGTGTGAGGGTGCCGTGAACACAGAGCTAGCGATATACCAAGTTTCAATGGCCTCCTCGTAAAAGCGCCTGTATCAGGACAAAGGGTCTGCGTAAGCTGGTCAACCCACTGGTTGACCCAGGGACACTTCGAGAAGGCTAACTTGCAGGTTTTGATGAAGGTACAGAGAATACTTGATTCCAATATTCTAATGAGTCAAAGCATCTTTGCAGACCTTCTAGGATGACCAGATGCAGAGGGGTCCCATGGGACGACAGCGGGCTCAGGGTGCCAAACCTTCCAGTGGGTCACCAGCGGTTCCTCGACTCGGCTTCTTAGTTTCAGGCTACTTGGATCCTATCCTTCATTCAGTGAGAACTCCAGAGATCGACATGTATGGGTATACCATATGTGGAGCAATCACGGACCACGCTGGTCCCAGGCATTCACAGCACTCCAGACTCTCTGGCACCCAGGGTGTGTATTGCAACCAGACGTTCCAGCCCACATCCTGGAGGCTCACACACAAGGCATGCAGAAGACCGTGAAAGCTTGGTGTTTCATGGGAGAATGCATGCCTAAATAAGGACTGATCCGGGTCAGCTTGATCTGGGGAAGGGGAAGGGGCAAGATGGCCAAAGGACAGGACAAAGAACCTTGTAGCATGGCCATTTTGGAGCCAGGCCACCTATTTGTGCCAACCACGGTAATTGTGGCTTACCTGGCAGGAACGGGTTAAAAATACATTAAAAAATAAACTGCCATCAGCCCTGTCCGTGACACATCTGCACATCTCCTAAAAAATCCTTCAAGAGTATCTAGGGCCTTTGGAAATAACTAATAGACCCAAGTGTAGTGTACTGGAAGGTACATTGTACACTTGTTACATGTTGCAGAAAAGTTGCAACATTGGAACGGACTAAGGGAAACAAAGTCAACCAGTACTGATTGTCTTAAGGGCATGTCAGTTTCCCCATAAGAAGTGAGTGAAAAACCCAGAGGAGTGCAGCAGAAGGCTGTGCTCCTCTAGCAAAGTCAGACTATGGTGTGAAAAATCAGCAACAAGTTGGGGGGTAAACAGGGAAAGGAAAAATTACCCATAAAATGGAAATCTTTCCTAACAATCCCTACAGCCCCCCCACCGGCACTTGATGTGTGATGGTTGCACTTACCCTTGCACTTGCCACCAGCTGGCCGCATTTTTATCTATTGTCTTATTTATTTTACAGTTATACTATATACTGCACTGCCCACTCCTCTTCCCCCACACTTTTCCCTTTCCCCCTCTCCTGCACTTGCGCGATCTCAATGTCACCTGGCCTAGTGAGATCGTTGTCTCTGTCTTCCCTCTGTTCCCCTTCACTTGCCTCGTCGCGCCTTGAACCACTTGTGCATAGACACGTTATAAATGCCATATCCTATCATATCAAATGTCACTAGGGGCCTTCAGAGAAGGACCAGGGGTACAGAACCACAATGTACCTTGTGCTTACAATGTTCTTGATGTTCGACAGCGTCGAGTTGGTTCCAGGATGCTTTGCAGCTCCTGCTACAGAGTTCAAGATGGGAGACTGCTGTGGGTATCAGTCGGTAGGCAGTTCAGCAAGCGTGGCATGACAGAAGGCTGCAGGCTGGACTACATGGCAGCTCGGGGTCAAGAAGCATTGTCTCTGTGCTGGTTGGTGTATCTGGAATGCTGATCGAGGGGTCTCAGATGGCTTTAATGACTGCAGTGTGACAACAGCAAGTGATGCAGTTGGTCGTGGTTGGAAGGCTGGACTGCCTCAAAAATGTCCTTAAAAGATAGATGCTGGTTGATGCTTGTTTGGCACTTCTCCTTGCTTCTTTCCAGGGCTTGTGGTATTCCTTCAAGCTGGATGGCCCAAAGCTGAGGAGAGTGTTTGCAGGCAACAGCCTTGTCCTTTGTTCAGAGGCTCTCTGGCACTTCCCAGCTAGGGAGCTTGCTGGCAGATCCTAGCAGGACGTGCTGTGTGCTGGCTGGATACCAGTTCTGGAGCTGCTGGACGGGTCCTCTGAGTGTGGCATCTCCCTCTGTTCCCTGGAAGATGTTTAGGGGAGGGATACATCTTCCCGTTTGGAAATCCTGGCCATCCTACAGTGGCAGAAGATGTAAGACAGACTGTACCTTCAGCCAGGGTCCAAATGAGTCCTTCTCCTAACTCCTTTTGAAGTCATCGGATGATCTGCTAAGTGAGGGTATCAGCCCTCTTTTAAAGTCAAAGGGGTCCCAGTGACTGGTGCAGGCTAAGCCTACCTTAATGAACCAATCCTGGGTCCCCACCAAAACTCTTCTGTTATGCGTGAGATCAGGACCAGAGTGCTTTGCAACAGGAAAGGTGAAGGGTGACAATATATGATCCTATGGCCCTCCCATCTTCCTGTATGTTGTAGATCTAAGTTTCTCTCTGGTTAACTGAGCCCTCTGTGGCTATTGATCAAAGCACAGGTCTCCCTTAAGGTTTATGATGAGAGCAAACTCCCTGTCTTCCTTAAATCACATACTTTTCCCTTCTGAAAGAGGTCTGCTCTGCAGGGGTTGCCTATGGTAAACAATGGACCCAGACATGCCATTCACTGCTCTTCATACAGGTTGCCACATTGTATTTGTATTTGTATTTTATTGAATTTATATAGCCCTTTAATCCAAAGTTCTGATTGAACATTGCATTTCAAAGAGGTGTTAGCCCCTTTTTTCAGTTGTCTGTTCTGCGACCAACCCCTTCGCAGGCTTGCCCTAATTATTTCTATTTAGTATGCACTGAAACCAGCAGATCTATACATTAGGAAGGCCGATCCATGGAGCCTTTGATATTTTAATTAGGCTGCCCATGGCCGGAGGAAGGTGTGCCTACCCCCTTTTCGAGATGCTTTGATGTACCTGTGGCTGTCACAATCGAGCTGAAAATGACAGGGGAGGAGGGCGCCTGTAGGCTGTGTCCTCACTGAGTACACATGAATAAGCATTTTGCATGGTGTGCAGGGAAAATGTGTGCGGAATGGCCTCACACATTTTGTTGATCTCCCATCATTCATTCTTATTACCAAAAAATAAAAAATGCTGAGGCGAGCGCACACTCCCCGTGCGGATGGTCGAATTTCTCACGGGCATAAAACGGGGTTACACAGAAACAACAACCCTGGCTTTCCTGGTGATGCCTTCACATATGCATACCACAGAAAAGTGAATTGAGAATGCCACTTTGCATTTTCCACTGTACGCACACACACACAAACATGACAATTATAAAGGAATTTGTGTTCAGACACAGCTTCTTTTCTAATAAGAGGCTGAGCCGGTGTGGGGGAACGAGATGCGGTACAATACAGTGCATACCTTATTCTCCATTGCTTGAATGGCAGTTGTACGAGTGTGAGCCCTCATTCACCTAATTCAGCTCAGAATTGCCATAAAGTAACCTTACAGTGATATATATATTTTTTTCTGGCAGTTGTGAGCTGAAAAGGCCGTCGATGTAACTGACTTTTATTTGATGTTAAATAAGTATATTATCGCACCATGTGTAATATTCTTTTATATGTATTCATATTAATGTTCATATAGGTTCTTGGTTTTATTTTGTAATATGATTAAAGGTGTTCCAAAAAGAAAAGAAAAGGGATACCTAAATAAATATTATTTGTCCTGTGAAATACTAATGTTGTGCATTGCGGGTGCTGTGCTGCGATTTTTCAATCTCAAAGGAGCATGGGCGAAGCCCTGCTCTTTCCTGGATATTTGCTAAGGGGGGTAGCAGTGGAAACCTACGCAGACCATCTGGCCCCACCCACACAAAACTGAGCACATATCTTTTGCAAATACAGCCATTTGGCGCAGTTCTGAGAAGCTCAGTTTGAGTTAGCTGCGCCTGAGTGGAAAGCTTTACAGAGAGAGGGTTCCATGCAGTTTCTGTATGTGTGACTTCATGATACGCCTACAATAAGAACACCTGTGCTCCGCATCATGCCTCGACTGTTCACTTCAATGAATCTTTCATGACGCCTGCACCCATTTAAAGTGATGGCATTTAGTCCTTGAACCACCTAAATTGTCTGCATATGTGAGAAGAATATCTAACATGTGCCTGGCCTACGTTTACATTCTGTTTGTCAGGCTTGGCGTCATCTTCTAAAAAGGTTTAATGAGGCTTCGATAAATTCTTGCTGGGCAACTATATCTAGTAGGTTGCCACGCGCCTCGGGATGAGGTTGTGTCTTTTGTACAATGGCAGACTGAACAGGTGTCCTGCTGGTATGTTTTCAAAGAAGCATACAGAAAAGCTACTTTTCAAGCACCTTTTGAAAGGGTTTCCTGGAAGCAGTTCTGTCCTTCAACTGGAGAGACGTGTTTCATCTGCTGCAGCTGCTCAGAGGTTAAGAATATAAGGCAAAGAATGTTCGCTTTGTAATTGGTGAGAGCTAGGCGTGAATGCAGGCACGTTCTAACAACTAGGCGTGGGATCCAAGACATATTGCAAGTTAGAAATGTACCTTTCAGCGGGAAAGCAGCAAAACATTCCAAGTGCACAGTGCGCAAAAAGTACAGAAATGCGAACTATGTCTAAGGGGAAACATATATCCCGAACTTACACGTGTATCTGATAGTGCCACCTGTTCATTTGCAATGCAAAATAGACTTGGCTCACATTAAGTAATCACTCCATGTTCCACTGCAAGTATTCTGATATGTCTCGGGTGGAAAGCACAGGGGCAAGGTGCTCCCCTTGGAAGCAAGACGACACAGAGCAACAGAGGTATGATCCCTGGGTCTGTGCTTAGAAACCTCTGGGTATTAAGCGCGTCATAGATAACCTATCATATCATGCGTGTTTGGATCATGTTTAATGGCAGAATGTCATACATGCTAACATGCCCCATTCCATTTGGGAGATGGTTGTCAGGAGGTTTTCTCCCCATTCTGGGATGCCCTCCATTTATAAATGGAAACCCAGTGCAATAAGTTAGAAAACTGGAATGGACTACAATCTCCCAAACGAAATGTGTCAGGTGGTCATCCACGGAATGTGCCTTTACTGTATTTTGTATTCGTTTTAGAACAGTACATTATATTGAAATTAAAACTCAGTCAAACAGCAACTAATTAACATTGGGCCTCATTCCGAGTATGGCGGTAAGGGATAGCGGCCTCCGGTAACGAGACCGGTGGCGGTAATCCCTTACCGCCATACTCCAAGTTCCCTTTGCGCCCTCGCCCTTAACGCCTGCTTTGAACAGGTGTTAAAGTCGAGGGTGCAAAGGGGCCTCCAAGCCAATAACGGTGACCGTAATGAACGGTCACCGTTATTTGCATCTTCCCTATTCCCATTGAGCCCTATGGGGGCTCATTTGGGAATGGGGAAGAGCCTTGGTGAGTGGGGAATTACCGCCCCGCCAACCTTGGAATGGGGCGGTAATTCCGCCATCCACCAAGGCGCTGCCGGTCCGGGTACGGCGTCAACCAAGGCGTTAATAGCACCATTGGTTAGCGCCGTACTCGGAATGAGGCCCATTGTCAATAAATGTTTGCATCAATTAGCTAAATGGATTGATCGGCTATCCATGAGAGGTTGTAAATAACAATATATTCTTTCCAATTTATATGCATTGTTAAAGATAATGCCAGAAAGTCCACATGATAAAATGTGACAGCTAACTAAACATTCCGGAACATTCTCCTTAAACCATGAATCAAAGACATGCACGTTTGCAACACTTATCTGCCAGGACCTTCATAAGGAGAATTGGAAGAGAAAAAAAAAAAACAGTACATACTGTGACAAAATACTTCGAAGGTGACGATCAGGGGTGGGGTGATAGAATACAGGATCACGGGAAAAAAGGTGAGGAATATGAGACACAGAGGGCCTCATTACAACTCTGGCGGTAGCCGTGCCCTCATTAAGGGCAAGGCTTCCGCCGGAGTTGCCTTTTTTCCGGCACCCGCGAATGGGCAAGAAGCGGGCATGCCGAGCTCGGCGGACCCGTTAATTTCCCATTTTCGGGTGCCGGAATCAAGAGCGTCCCGATCCCCATTCTGCCCCATAGGGCTGAATGGGGATGGGGGGTTAGATGCACCGGCACATTCAGAGTTGTGCCGGTGCATCTGACGTGCTCTGCTCACGGGGAAAAACCTGGCAGGTGAAACGGCACCCACGAGCAGAGCACGTAGTATGGCAGTCTAGGAACTACGGTACTGGCATGCTTAACAGTACCTTAGTTCCCAGACCGCCATGGTTGTAATGAGGCCCACAATGTTAGAACTACAAATGATTTACACAAGGATGGTCCAAGCAAGCTCGAATCAGCAATCAATTTGGGCTATAGTCCACCTCACCCATGCGCTAGGGTGGCTATTTCAAGCTGTATCGTCCTGGATTTACCACAAAATAGGGTCATCACACCTTCTCTGGGGATGATCCCAGTAAATGTCCTGTGTAGGAATTCCTCAACCAAGGCCCACATTTCAGTTTAAATCTGTTGTCTCCCCATTGGATTGAAATGCCTGGCAACATCAAATTGGAGTGATTTTATGTCTCATATGTTGCACTTATTTTACTTCCTGTCCATTCAGTTGTAGGCAATTACTAAGGGGGGCAGAGTGGGGTTAGGGCATTGTCACATCCTTGCTCTTAGTGGTACATTTCACTGAGTTAAAGCAGACCAGTGCAACGCAGCAGAGGTCCAATTAGTGAAATGTGTGCCCCACAGACGGTAGTGCCAAGAGTTTTGAAAACCCTTGTTGCATATTAGCCCAAATTTCTGGTGCACCGTTTTTAGCAGGTTGCTATTATTTTTCATTTTGTTCAAAGTGGTTGGTTGAAAAGCCAAGTCGTGAGCTGTTTCCTGAAAGTCAGGTGGTTCAATTGAGTCAGAGAGGTGTGAGAAGGGTGTTCGACAGTTTTGTGGTCAGAACTGAAAAAAGAGGCTCCTCCTTGCCGTTTCTTGTTAAAGTTGTGGACTAGTAATAGCGCACTATTGCTGGGCCTAAGAGTTCTTGGGGGTGTGTATTGTTGAAACTCACTTCTGAAGGTGAAAGTAACCCCTCTCTGGTATGAATGATGGGTGTTACAAAAGGTTTTGAAATGGATGTTTTATTTAATGGATAGCCAGTGGAGAATACGTAATGCTGCTGTCATATGTTGAAAATGATTCAGAGAAGTAGTCTTGCTGCTACATTTTGAACAATTTGAAATGTCCTCATTAGGTAATATAGGGGTCTGAGATAGAGGCTGTTTTCATTGCCTATTTTGAACAGAACTAGAGAAATTATGGCCATGGCCCTGTGGGTGAATGTTAAGTAAGGTAAAATGGAGCGTAGAATGCACAGCTCAGAGAAAGAGCTTCTAACAATAGCACTGATGGCTTTGAGCTGTGGATCTAGAGTGAGGGTGTTGTTGATTGTTTTACCAAGATTCATGACTATGATTGATGGGTTGAAAGCCATCTCACCAAGAGAATGGGCTAAGCCAGTGCTGACTCATCAGGAAGCACAGAACAATGATATTTGTAAATTATGACTCAGTTTATTACTGGTTCTCTCATCCCTTTACACTTGTTTCCTAAAGGCTACTTCTCCCTTCCTCGCCATGACCAACCTTCTCTTTCAGGAGATGCTGAAAGAATGGCATGCATTCTTTGAATGAGTAAGCAAACTGAGTGATTGCAAAAGTCATTTGTGAGGCTCACTGAATGTAAACCTATAGTTAACACCACTGTGCTTTGCCTATTCCTACAGACTACTAATTCTTCAAATGTCTGAGGCATTTGGCCGCACAAGACTTTTATGACATATCAAATGCCTTTAATGTTTCAGTGACCCAAAAGAACCCATGGTTTCCCCACACAAATGATGTTAATAAGCCAAACAGAGGCACCTGGTGATCCAAATGAATGTATGTGTTTAAAATGGGGGAAACAGTGTGTATGTAGTGGATCATACAGGGACCTGCATTTTATTTTCAAATGTCTGAGTGTACAGGATGCCTTTAAAATGGTGCGGATGGTCTATAATCCCTTGTAGGCAGAGCCAAGGTATATTATAATTATAATTATAATTCTTCTTTTATAAGGCTCTTAATACCAGCGGGTGGTTTCTAAGTGCAAGATTGGGATTCAAACCTGTGTGGTGGTGTGTTGCCTTGCTTCGAGACAAATGCATTGGCCATGAGCGATCCTTCCTTCCTTTCTCCCCTATTCCACTCAATTGTCGGGTTGCCCTATCACCACATTATCTGTCATCTGCAAATGGCCTGTGATCATTGAAGAAAAGGTAATGTATGGAAACCCCCAAATGAATGGATTTGCGTTATACTTCCTTTAACTTGTACTGAATGGGGTGATGTATTTAACTCTTTCGCTTGTGTAGAGGAGCAGCCGAATGCCTCTACAGGAAGTCCGGCCCCTATTCTGCCTATATGTTGAAAATCGGAGATTGTGATACGTGCAACACCAGTAATGATACATATACCACAAAGAATCTTTGAGACAAGGTATCCGTTGAGAAGACCCTATGAGAATTATCCCTGAAAGGCTGATGATCTCCTGAGAAAAGCGCTGGAAGAAGTATGAAGATGTGAAAAGGAGAAGCTGGTGACGTCATGAAGAATGAGTGTGATGCACTGAGAAGGATGACCAGAGAAGAGAATGCATAGGTGATATAGAATCTGATGGTGAAGTAAAGACTCAAGAAGATTTGAATGTGCAGAACGAAGATTGCATGAATGTGAAGAACACTGAAGAAAATAACTGTCCAGACACTGTAACGCAAGTAGTCAAAGTATTCATAAGGCTGGCTCTTCGTAGTATACAGACTGCAAGCAGTGCCGTCAACATATATGTATATAGAGTTTTGGACATTTGATGATATATTTTAGTAAGTGTGTTTCCATGAAGGAAAATGGATTTGAAGCTGCGTGTGTTGTAGCAAAGAATAGGCTTGAATTCTAAGCAGGATCAGAGAGGCTGTCTGGCTTGATGCCAAAGACTGGAAGCGGCCACACATTGGTTATCAGCATGCGAAGAACAGTACATGTGAAAAGCCAATGCATCTCTTATTAAAGTTGCAAAGAAGGAACACCATGGATGCCAAGTTTCTTCATTAAAGACGAATAAGTGCTATAATACGAGCAAATTCACAGTCTCTGATCACGTGAGATGAGGATGAACATAGATAAAGAGCATGGTGCATCGGACTGAAGATAGCAAGTGCTCACACTCCTATATATTCCCATAGACGAGGAGCTACTACAAGTCCAAGTTCATAGAAAATTGTAATGGCAGACGGCATGAGTGATGTGAGATGGCAGGCTAATTTGGTGGAAAGATAAGGTCAAGTCCACCCAACAGCACATGGGGTAGAAGCTTACGTGCTGCTAGATTCTCAAATGGTCCAGAAGGGTACAAGCGTTCCAACCAATTATAGAGGGCCACATAACAAAGAGCCATATAGTTAAAGAGTCAATGAGGTGTTTTGTTTCTAAATATTGTTGAAGATGACTAGCACAGAGGAAGGGCATGAGTGGCCCACCTGACTATAGAAACCCAATCTCAGTCGCAGCCCCTATAGAAGTATACTTAGATGTTCCCCTCTAGCCAACCACGATCCCATGTAGGTTTTCTTAATTTGCCACGGAGTATAACATCACAAATGATGTGTTTTTGCTATAAAGGTTTTCTTTTTTGTAAAAGTTGTCGAGCACATGCTTTGCGACATCCGTTGATGTCCGTTGTCTCCCTGTTTTAGATAAGTGTTAATAAAACAGTGTTATTTGCCAACTTCCTGAGTCGGTCTTCTTGCGTGAGAAGCTATTCTCTCTCCCATCCATAGTATGACATGTTACCTTGAGTAAAAGCGCCTAAGGGTTCACTTGCATTGCAGCAATAACAGAATAGAGAGGAGTTGACTTGAACTGACAGTGGCTGATACACTGCGCATACTCTACACCTCAACTTTCAAGCAGTGGGTTAGTGCATTTAACATATTCAACTTAGGAACATATGCATGTGATACAATAGATGATGTTGCTTCACATCAGGAGAGATATTAGTTAAATATGTTTTGCAGCTTGAACTGGTGAACATACCTTACGGGTTGATGAAGGGAGCGGATAGAACCATCAGACAGGTCAGTAGACCACCTTTTGGTGTCATTCACTTTTTGATAATTAACTCTTTAACACATCGATCTTAATGACACTTTCTTGTATTTTTATATTTTATATAGTTCACAACATTAGACCACAGTTGCACCTGAAGAAGGGCAGGACGTCCCGAATTGCGTAGTGTGGTGCCCACAAGGAGCTCCACATTAGGAAGACTTTGTTTTGTTGGTGTGGTTCTGCTTAGAAGTGACACAGAACTGTGATTGTATATCATAATATGTATTGAATTCAATAGATATTGATTGTGAATTCATTATCAAATGTGATTGTTTGATGAGAACTCTTCCACAGAAGAATGGAGAGAAGTTATAAACCGTATTTGGGTTCACCAACCATATTTATGTAATTTTGGTTAACGTCAGGATAAACTGTATGAAACTGTTATTTTGATGTTGTACATGAGCATGATATAGATACTCTTTTTTTCTATGAATAAATATTTTTGACTATGATACAGTATTTGGTCATAGTTTTTGACCATTCTTGAGAGTGACTGGGTTATTCATCAGTTAGTCTGGTGAATTGTGTTGGTTATTCATACAATTCTCCCTCTGTGGCGAGGGATGGACGCGGAGCATCTGAAATCAAATGAGTGATAGAATTTATATATTAACACATTTTGAAGGATATTAGTTAAACAGTAGTGCACCCTAGTTAACCCAATTTTTGGAATGTTCTTGCTGCCATAATCCCCATCCTTCTGGACTCTCTTTAGGTAAATTCTTGCCATACGAAAAGTACATAAATAAGTTGACAAGTAGTGAACATTTTGGTAGAATTGGATAGGAAAGTGAAAACAACCCATTTCAAGGAGAGACAGTGGGCCTCATCACAAGCATGGCAGTCCCGGAACTACGGTACCGGTAAGCATTCTTGTACCGTAGTTCCCGGACCGCCATAATACATGCAGAGCACATCGGATGCACCAGCACAAATCTGAATGTGCCGGTGCATCCGACGTCCCCATCCCCATTCAGCCCTATGGGGCAGAATGGGGATGGGGAGGCCTTTGATTCCGGCACCCGCAAATTGGCAATTACCGGGTACGCTGAGTTCGGCATGACCCAGTTCTTGCCCATTCGCGGGTGCCGGAAAAAATGCAACTCCGGCGGCAGCCGTGCCATTTTTAACGGCACGGCTACCGCCAGAATTGTAATGAGGCCCAGTATTTTAGGGCTAAGACCCATTTTAAAGGAGTCCAAACATATCCACAATGTTACATTTAAAGGTGACCAGCTTGTATTGTGATCCATGATTTTTTTAGAGCTTGATCTCTGTTCAACTTGCTCACGTTACGACTAGTGGCAGCAAGTGCCACACCAAGATATTTGATTCCACACCGTATCCATTTTCATCTATTTAACTCAAACATCTGGTGGTGGCAACATTTATTCAGGGCCAGGATCTCAGTGTTTTTCAGTTAAATAGATTCAATGCTAATTTATTAACTGAATTAGATCTTCGTGTGAACAAGCATGGGGCCAGAAACAAATAGCTCACCATCATCAGCGATAGCCGAGAGTAAAACCTGGTGATCACTGAGCAGAATGCTGTAATCTCTGGGCATTTCCAACTGTTAACCAGAAATGGCTTGAGCATCGTGGAAAATTATATGGGGAGATGGTGCATGACCCACCATGATAAATTGAACAAGAGGGAGTCCAGTGCACGGATAAACACAAGTAATTTGGGGCCTGTGCATAACAAATGAATCAATTACATCAGATTAAATCATGGCCAAAACCCAACCATTGCAGTGCAGGACAATGATATATACATGACATGGATGTAATGTCTCTTCTTACTTGTTTTACACATATAAATGCATCTTTACCCTACGGAATATAGTTGTTTGCGACAACAAGGAATAAGAGCGCACAGGGAGTTGCTTTGATTGAGAATGATATGTTAACACATAATTCAGCCAACACAGGAGGTTGATGATAAGATAAAACCTTGTGCAATACTAATTGTATGTAGAACAAAAATGGACATTGAGCAAGTAGTCATTGGCACAAAATTCCGAAATACTTCCCGATTGTTATCAATTACAGGTTTTCATGAACCCAAATATGTCTCTCTCCACATAAGGGTGTCACCTGCTTTGATCTCATTTCCAGCATCCCAATAGGTTCCATGTCTTTTACTGGAATCACACTCCTGGCAAAACCTCATACATCTCCGAAGATAAATGTACCTTCAGTGACTAAAATGGAATCCCATTATCTCCATCTAAACACGTTTGATTCTCTTCTCTTATGCTATGCACTGTGCCAAAGTTAATACTGTGTCCACATTATTGACACAATTTATTTTTATTTCATCTACTGCCACCACCAAAATGCTGGACCTCATAGTGGAAAATTTCTTGGCGGGCACATTCCAGACTTAGCTACTGGATGACATTACTGAGTGAGAGAAAGAGCAGGGGCAAAATAACCTGTTGACAAATTCAATGATGGATCAGGAGGTGCTGGGGGTGCAGAAAGCCAACAGATAGTGAGTGGAAGTCTGCTTCAAATGAATAACAGAGACCTTTGGTTGCCTACTGTAGAGCGATTCTCCTGCAGGGCTGATCCGGCCTGGACACTCATGAATGCAGGGAATGTATAATAATGTGTGCAGTCAGAAGTGGCATTTGTGCCTGTTCAGTAACAATGTGCAACTCTAAAAAGAAGTTGTAGAAAAGGCTTTTGGGAATCTGGCTCAACAGATTGAACCACAAGTCAAAATGCAGGGGGTTCTGGAGGGGTCAACTTTTTTGATAATCGCTATGTCACAGAGGAAGGACTGGAGGAGGAACAACTCTTGCCTTCCATGCCCTTCAGCCCAGAAACCCTAAATATAACTCTTAGCACCTCTGCTGCCCTCAACACCTTTCCTACCTGCTGTGACTCTTGAACCAGCTGGAACCAACAAAATACACTCATGGTATCTCTCCCCTTGACATCCTCACCCATGGCTGCTTCCCTCACATCACCAATTCCTTATGTCTCACTTGAGCCCAGAAGTATCTCCAATTGCTGTCCGTGGTAGCACATACTCCATGCAACGCCCCTTGGTACTAATGAAGAAGAGCACACGTGCCCCAATTGTCTTCTACCGTTACAGTACAAATCATTGGCAGAAGCGAAAATACCATGGCATCAGAGGCATAGGCAAGGTACGGCCTGAGCCGGCAAGACCCATCCAAAATCTGTAAATGCCAATTTAGGAGCACTATGTGGGCCTTTACAGATGTCACTGTTGCTGTGGTGGACCCAAATACATTAGCTTAAGGGCCCACTTGTTAGACAATACTGGCTATGCCTCTGCATGGCATTAGGGGAATGGCAGTGCATATCGGGAAAATAAATGGTGCTCTATCGTTTTTACATAGGATGGATGTTTGTGTTATCTTTCAGAGTATACAACGGTACGATTGCTGGTCGGGAATGTCATTTACAACTATGTCAATGTCGGTGACATATTGTGAAAAATAAGATGGGACAGTATATCTGCAGCACAATACAGTGTGCACCTTACAGCAGAACGAGGGTCGATCTCTGGGATCATCCTTAGGAAACCATTGCAAACTTGAAAACAAAATAAATAGGCAACAGCACAGGACAGCATATGAGAGTACAAGTGGCCTTATTATGACTTTGTTTGTATCTTTGTGGTAAATCCGCCGAGATAGCACCAAACGGATTTAAAGTTACTGCCACTTGGTCTGGTGGAATTACTGCTGGATTACAAGTGGCGGTATGGTGGTAATAGTCCCCATTCATGGTAATTCCACTGAAATGGATGGATCCTGTTATCCAGAGGCAGCCACACTACAAAAACTAAGGACAACAAGAAGAGTCAATTGATGTGGGAGCACACCTTGTCAACACAAAGTCAACTAAAACCTATAGAGGTCTACGACATAGATCTCAGAATAGACCACCAGTGCCAGGGAGAATATAAAGTTATGAAGCACATATAGGAGCAATAGAACCACAGACAGAAATTGGTCCCCGAAGATGGTCTACAAGAATGAAATGCATTAAACAACATATTAAATGCCTACGTCTAAGGAATCAATGCTTAATTTTTATGATTTCTTTTTTTTTGTATAAATTGTAAACTTATTGAATGAGTTGTGAATACTGAAAATGTATAATTAATCAAAACAAACATATGTGAGTTATCCACAAAAGGTCCCTTCAGACGCCTGAAGAATCCCAAACCAGACAATATCCTCTAGCATATAACTTACCCCAGAGTGCAATTGGGGTTATTCTGGCTACAGGACTAAAAACGTCTATCACAGAAGCAGAAATTAAAGCATACTAGAGAACGCAATTAAGCAGCTCTTTTCCTCCAGCTTACCCCCAAACCCATAGTTCAGTGGTCTGGCAATGCAGCGGTAACTCTGTTACCATTGTATTACCACAGTTTTTGGCCACACCACCAAACTCAGAATGAGGCCCAAAGTGAAGTTTTAAAACCATATGCAAGTAACTGTATGCAACAAGAGACAAGTTTTGAAATGTACAGTGCAGTGATTTTTATTTTTATTTTTACCCTTGGCCAGAAAACACAGTAGCACCACTGTAAAGTGGTCTTGGGGCCAACACACGGATGTTGTTATTGGGTGTTGTATGTGGAAGAGCCTAACACAGCAACACTACTATCATACATCTCATGCCAAGGCTGCAGTATGCAATCAGTGCAGCAAGAAGTGACCACAGTGGTATGGTTCCATGAGCACCCAACAAAAATAATTCCATCGATCCACTAGACACTGCTCATGTGCCCACCCCCAGTTCACCTCGAGACCACTATATACTGTACTTGAGAGCTACATTTTGAAATAATACTCTATTCCCTGCTGAGATGCTAATTTCATTGACCGAGATCAGCACTATTTTTGTTCCAAAATCTTCCTGATATCCTGGCATTCTAAGCCTTCACAACAATTACTGTGCATGCTCAAGTCAGCGGGCTTGCTTTAAAGCAGGTGCAAACCATTGAAGGGGTGGGTGATGAGCTGATTCCATGTAATAATGTCCCCGCAAAAACGTTGCTGTTTTTTGCGAGACATTATTACATTGAACATGAGGGGCACACCCCTGCAACCCCTGATTTTATTTAGTTTTTTCTCACAAAGGGGACAGGGGACATCCCCACAACCTATCCCCATACATAATGTCACCATATATAATGTTACCAATGGCTTTTCACAGCAAAATTATTTATGGGGACATTATCACCTGATACCGATGAACTGAAGTGGCTAGAACCTTGTGTCCTTTGCCTTCTGGGTCCTGTTGACCTGGATTCGTAATTCCCTGCATTATTTGTTGTTCCAAAATGGAATGGGTCATATTATTGCCTATGTGACTGTAAGGTGTAGAGAAACGTGTAAGGTAATAAGGTGATGAGAGATTGTTTCTAGCGGATCCTGCTGATGACAAATGGCATCTTGGTCTCTGCAGAAGGCCAGGGAAAGAGGAGATATGTAATGACCACTGAAGCCTTTAGTGTGGGCTCAAGTCTCCATGTGATATGTTATTTATGATCAGTTACTAATTTAGCAAAGCATGTGATGCAGGGCTCAAGTCGAGGGTACACGTGGTTGGACGGAGTCCACCCACTGTTTTCTGAGGGTGGACTCAGAACCCCCAGCTGAAATGAGCAACAATGAATGGCTTTTTTGAATTTATGAATTAAAGCCGACCGCAGTCGTCAGGTTTGCAGGCCAGACACTTCACCACTGCACTATATAACCTGATGAAAAATAACAAAACAACTTAAGGTGAAATGCCCCTTTTCGGTACTGCATTTTCCCGGGAAAACATTTGTATTGGTTCTTGGAGTTTAAAACATGCACACGTTTTGGTTACATGTCTTTATAACCACACATTTTATGCAGAATACACTTATACTGAACATTTTACAATGAAAAACAGAACCGATTGATTTATTTATTTTTGGGGGGTGGCTCACCCAAATCCACATTTTCCCATCCCTAAAAATCCACCCCAACCATTTCCCCACAAGATGTAACCCTTTACCCCACCCCCACATACATTTTTGTTATGTTTTGCCGCTGTAAACGTTTTGGTAAATGTCCATGTCTCTATAAAATGTTCGTTATAAACGCTGTATACACTTTTAACATTTTCAAAAACACTATTAGAAGAAATTATCCTCTCTTGGTTTTGTGTGTGTGTTGATTTTATGAAAGGCAATTGCCATTTGTCCTGTGCAATTTGGGTGGTTATGCAAAGCCAATTTAATGAAATATGCATATTTGACCTTGATATGCTAATTTCTGGCAACGTCACATCCTATTGTGTTTGTTGATGAGTCACCCCTTTTTCAATTTTAGGACTTGACCCATGATGTGATGAGAATTACATATTGGAGGTTTATAAAACTCAGAGTGTCAGTCTTGTCAATGTCAAAGGTATGGTACAATCATGGGGAATGCTGGTTCGAATGTTCGCCATGCCCCCATTACAATCAATGATCACTGGCAGCACCTTATTTACATGGTCAATTCTCCAGTACACAAACATGTGTGATACAAGCCAACAGCTCAGCCTTGTTCCTGGGTTTATGGAAACAGTTAAAAAAACATTTGACCTGTGCCCACACCATTTCAGTTGGATTTAGCACTCAACACTCAAGCAAGCCCTCCCCCAGAAAGCACTGTCTCTACATGAATTCCCCGGTTGAGGAATACTTAGGGACCAGGTGCATTATTATCGGTTCCATGGTTAAAAATCGTGGCAACAATGACTGCTTACACAAATAATTGCAGCAAAAAGGCTGTGGTTTTGCCGCCGCAATCCATGTAATAGATGCGGGGGACACCTCTGCACCGATTATACCATTTAGGGGATGCGGGGGACACCCCCGCAACCCATGCCCTGCTTAAATGGAATAATGGGTACACCTTTACTGGGTCAAACCAGACAACTTTTTTGCCGCGATTTTATTACTGCACACCTTATTATCTGGGTGTTTTGGGTGTCCTGGCGAAAATACTTTGTTATATGTGGCACTAGCGACCTGCAGACACACAGGACCTCGGGATAGGTATGCCAGTGTGGTAAAAACAGCAGTGAATTACCACACTTTGGTACAACTTTGGTGGTGAGGTGGGCGATTTTACTCCAGCTAAAAGCTGGAGGAAAATCCACCACCAAAAAATCGGCAAATTGTCGGAATTCTACCAATGGTAATTTATCCAAACTCCCTACGGAGTCCTATGGATTCCAAAAAATGGGGACTAACCCCACCTACCACCACTTGTAATCCGGTGGTAATTCTGCTGGACCAAGTGGCGGTAATAGTAAATCGTTGGTGGTATTTCAGCAGATTTATCGGTGAAATACTACCAAACGTGTTATGAGGCCCAGATTCACAGCCCATACTATGTTATTCCTCATTCAAAATTGACTTTTACTGTCTTCCAAAATGAAATCTTGTTGAAACGTGTATACACAATAGTTTGTTGGTGAACAGAATCTCTCTGAATGTCTTGCCTTCTTGAGCCATTCTTTTACATGTAATATTCTTGTTAACATCACAAACATAGACCCTACAACACTCCAACATGTGTAACATTACTGTGCTGTTCATAAACACTGCACGACAAGCACATTCCGTCAACAGCACCCCCCCCCCCACCCCCCACCCCGCATCATGTTTCTGCAGAGTTGCTACCTTTCCCATTTACATGGGCAGTACTGGATTACTACAGCCTTGGTTCATGTTGCGTGATTTCATGGAATTCACAGTACGAGTTCAGCCTTCACAGACAAACTACTAACGCATGGTGAAAGCAATATCGTTTCAGGCGCATTACAAGTCAAACGCTTGTATGAACAGAGATTATGCACCTCGGAGAAGGTCTGCCTGTGCACGAATGCACATGAATGTTAGACTTCCATTGAAGTGACATACTGACATATTACTTATTCCAGTGTCGTTTCTTTTTTAAAGCTTTTTATGTAAAATGTACCAAGAGGCGTTGCTAGGGTTTGGCTGAGGGGGCTATAGCCCCTGATCTTTTGTTTATAGCCCCTGATAGAAGCTCAGGGGCATCCAAAAGGGTTGCTAGCCCCGACATTAGTGTAGCCCCGGATCTTTTGCAAAGCTAGCAACGCTGTGTATGAGTGCAAGTGCATACAGAGTCATAGAATAATATGTCGTTTGTGTATGACATACTATGTAAAATAACAGTATAAACATCGCCATAGTAAATAAAATACCACACACGGATTTCAATAAGCAATCACTTGTGCATACATGAGAAATGAAAATAGTCAGGCTTTCTCAATTCCTTTCAGAAACAGCAGACACAGCTGGAAACTGCTCAATAGGTGTGCCACTCCTAAATCCTATTCTTCCCCATAATCTTTAAATAACACCCACAATGTAAGATATTGCAAGCTATAGATATTCAAGGAACTTCTCCATGGCTGCCAACTCCCAGAGCTTGCCCCACCATATTAAGAACATGGGGCCTTCCTTTCTTTTCCAGAGCTGCAACAGCACATATTTGGCCACACTCAGAAGGTGTGAGCTGCGTAGCCACCGCTCTTGGCCTGGACATTGAGTAAAGGTCCCATTCATCAGTGTCACCAAGTAATATCTCTGAAGGGTCAAGGAGAAGGTGAAAGGTTGTCACGTTTTTATTTTTGCTAAAGCCTCCTTCGGATACATTTCGGCTTTGGTTCAATGTTGCCTTAGGTGTATCAAGTCACCTACAGCCCAATACCTTCACGGAACAGGGCTGAGGCATCTGGGAAAGTCTGTGGAGCTGCTGGGTAGTGAGATACCGTGTGCGTTAAAGATAATACATCCCTTCTTTAATAGTTATGTACTTTGAAGCCTTATTTACCCTCCACCAGATTCTCTGTCAAGTCTCCTTTGTAATGCCAAACCTCAACTCACAATTGTAGAGGGACATATCTGTGAAGTTTTCCAAGAGGTCATCTTGGCCTAAAAGCTTATATCACCTACACACTCATCTGTCAATGGACCTGCCTTCAAGGTACTTTTCCAAGGAGGAAAGTCTGTGATGTGCTAATGCCTTCAAGTTTGCTCTACAGTTCAAAGCACCCGAGATCCACCCCAAACCACAAGATGAGCACATTAGATTCTTACTCTAACCATAATACTGGTACCTGGGGGCCCTGGCCAAACCCTAATACCCTGGACGTTGCCCCTAACCAGGCTTTTCTGACTGGCAACAGATCTGGATCCATTTTAACTCGGAATGGGAAATTACTTCCCTGTGAGACCATTGATAGCAGTAGATCAAGAGGGGCCATAAGCACAATGTGGAGTAGAAGAAAAGTCTATGGTCTGTTTATTTTATATTGGTGCTAGTAAATCCACCTAACATTCTGAATGTTTCCCTGATGTGGCCATTGTCCACAGATATGCTGAAGGCAGTGGGAATCTCCAATGTTCCTGTGGTTCACCTGATAACATAATCCCTCACGGTCCCGCTGGGTACTGTAACTTATGTTCATGCTTTCCTTCTCAGTCCTTCTGCCGGCGATCTATCATTTGGTGGGGATTTATTGTGTGAGATTAGGTGCACTACCTACTGCACTCCAAGATAGGTGTTTCTGAGCGTCTGCTGCCTGAATATTGAATACGTTTTAGCAGCACTTCAAGTTACAACAGACGGGCCGGGGTAGCAAAGAATAGGGAACTGGTCAGATGATGTGCATTTTTTGACAGATTCTATAGCCCAGTCTCTGTGGTCTGTGCACAATAATTAAGTGGGTGCATTTTTAATGCTGAACTGAGATGACTACACATTCTCAAGTACCCTTTGAAACCAGAGATGGAAGAAGGTATTACTCCATTCATTGAATTACTTGTAGTGCAAAAAGTATCATCCCTACCACTAGTCCATGCAACACCCTACTATCGCTGTTCTAGAAGGTTGGTATAAACATCTACTGATTGGCAAAAGACTTGTGGGCAGTTAACTAAATAGTCATCCCATATTTCCCTGTCTCTAGCCCAGATACCATCCTTGCATGAATACTTCAAACAATAACCTATTTTACAGTGGTAAATGTGTGTTCTGCTTTTTTCTACCATGTTTTCAAGGAAGTTAAAGAAAGATTTAGATGATATCAGGTTCCTGGGAAAATCACTGCTGATGCAGTATGTAAATCATTTGTTATTAGCATCCCCTTCCTATGAGTCTTGTAAAAGGGACACACACATGTTATTGATGGCTTTGACTGTAAACAGGTATCAAAGCCTCCAAACATAACTTGCAACTGTACAGTAAAAGAGTACATTATTTGGGTAGTGATATTGTGATAGGTCACCGAGTCATAGAAGAGGCTTCAGAGAAGAGGCTGTATACAAAATTCTAAAGCCCCAAGTGAGTCCCGTGGAGTCCCGCTTTGCCGCGTTACTCTGCTCCTGCTGTTACGGACCTTTGTGGACTTTTGTAGTATATCACTACATTTACCAGCAGGCCTTCTGGTAACCTTTTGGAGGCGGGCTGTTAAAAGAAGAAGGTCGCGCGCACCGCGCGCGCACATCCAAGCGATTCCTGTGGAGTCCCGCTTTGCCGCGTTACTCTGCTCCTGCTGTTACGGACCTTTGTGTACTTTTGTAGCATATCACTACATTTACCAGCAGGTGATTTCTAATCCACAGAAAGCATACTTTTTAATGCACTTGGACTGATTAGTGAAGCTTACACTGTGTTTATTTACATCTATCTATGCCTTCTGGTAACCTTTTGGAGGCGGGCTGTTAAAAGAAGAAGGTTGCGCGCACCGCACGCGCGCACCCAAGCGAGTCCTGTGGAGTCCCGCTTTGCCGCTTCGACGCGGCGTCCGGGGCTCCACGGGGAGCTGAGATCCGACCTTCTAAATTGTGGCCCGCGTTAAGTTGCCTTCGATATTTGCATTCTTGATATCAAGCTTGGTGGCAAATTCTGCTTGACAGATCACATGACTCGCAAACCAAGCGGTCCTTACCGACTTACAACGGCTATGCCTCCAAACATACGCCAACGGATTATGTCCGAATCACAGTCGATCCCGGAGGATCGGCTTTCTGTGAGTGCAGTAAAAAACTTGTGCTCAACTCCTATACAACGTTCGGCTCGAGGCAAATTTAAAACAAAGGACAAGATGAAAACACCTGTTATGGACAATGTGGATATCCGGAAATATGGGTTCGGAATCGTGAGTAAACCTGGCATAACAACCTTGCCTCTCATGCATGTGCCACCAACTGCTTTATCTAATGATGCTATGTCTGAGAACCCTGCAATGTGTATGGATAAAGATGTTTTACCCACTATGGAAACTACCATGCATTCAGAGGAAAATTCCAAATCACCTAAAATCCCAATTACGTTGACAGATAGCATATTACTACAAAATGCTTTATCCGGTGCTCCGCAATCAGGAGTCCCTAAAATGACTGAGACATCTAAAGAAGCTGTAATTGATCTTGATGCAAACAACTCGTGCTTCTCGGCCAGAGCAGATGGCTCTAATTTATCCAATACCCCCGATATGTTCCAGCACTCTGATAGTAACATATCAGCGTTAGATGTTTCATATATCCCCCCAACTCCACGGAGAGCAAATAATGCTCCCCCCAGCCCAGAAAAATGGTCTCACACTCCTAAAACTTCAAATCTGACTCTAGAAGTTATGAATATTGCCCTCATGGCCCTTGCAAAGCTTTTTGAATCTGTTGATGGTTCATTGAAGTGTCTTACGGACAATTTCAAATCACTTGAAATTCATCAAAAGAAACTTAACTTAGATGTTAATCATAGATATGATGACATCAATGACAAACTAAGTTATGTTATCATTCAACAAAAAGAAATAGCTCAGTCTCTGGCCCAGAAGCAAGTGCCGAACACAAAAGACATTGTGACAGGGGTATGTGTGTTTACTCAAACAATCGAAGATCCAGATTGCCAAATCATAGAAGTTATTTTAGACTCTCAAACCCACTTGCCCTCCTCTATGTCTAGCTGTTCACATAATGCCAAACCAGCTATTCCATTTGTTGCAGGTGTTATAACAGAAAAAATATCACCAACCTCCACCCCGTACAACAATTAATAGATTGTCCGACTAAACAAACAGACAAAAACATGGATTGCACACATGCATCGAAATCCACGTATTCTGTTTTTGACATGATAGCTGCAAATGACGCAGATGATAAATCAATCAAGAAGAAATGTGGCAAACAACTAGATAAAAAAACATCAAAAAATGTAAAAACCTCAAAGCTGGCTGGCACATCGTCCACTAAACAATTTATTAATACTCTTGCAAAGGCAAACACGAGATCGACAGCGGCCGTGAGCCTCATAACTAAAAAATATGTCGCTCTAGCTAACCTGAAAAAAAACAAACAATTAGATTCCTGTCAGCCCTCAAAATCAATTTCAGATCATCCACCTCTTGATGAATTGATCAGACTGGCTGAAAAGGAGCAATCATTACAAGGTAAAACACCCAGTGCGTCCCCGAACTTCACACCTGTCAATTCGGGTGATCAGAGAAATCATAATAACGAGGCTGCAAAAGATATCGTGGCATCAAGAAAAGCCCTAAGGCACGAAATTGATTTGTATCTTGAAACTCGGAAATTTGAACCACCAATTTTTCCAATTATAACCAATGGTCCAACCAAATCATCATCGGCTATTCAATCTGAATCCATGCTAAAGGTGATTCCGAGCGAAATACCAAATCTTCCTGTAAAACGAGTCTCGTTTGCTGACTAGGTACACCATGTTGATGAGAAACCAATCCAAAGCTGTACGGCTAATAACATTATGTTGCAAACGGACTTGAATGAAATCCGAGATTCTATTGCCCGTCTGTGGATGCTTAACACTAGATCGCAGACGCTGTCTCCCTCAAGGCAAGACAAAGAAAGGAATCGTTCAAGTCCACAGTATTCTGATAATCGAGCAGCCGCAGCACTGAACTTCTCATCTGTTAAACCATCCTTGTTATCCAGGAAGCAGCCCGTAAAAGTGGAAAACAGACATTCTCTGTTACTTTCATGCCGACAAGAATTAGGTCTGTCATATAATATGAATCGACAAAGCATCCTTAGACTTTTTTCCGATGTGAAATCACTGCAGGAGATTGAGTCTGTTGACCTTGACCAAATTGAATTCCCAATTAAAGAAGATCTTACAACAGTTCTTATATGGTCACGGTCCCTAGTTATTCATAACATAATTTGGGCTGCCCGCGAGGATTTGTTCAATCTGGGATTCGTGCTCACGAATAATGAAAAGAGACAAGGTCCATCCAAATCCTGCCTGAAATCTACACCCAGATACCAACCATATGCCCCAAGAAATAATGCTGATTCAACTAGATTTTTGCACAAAGACCAAAATCATATGACCAGAGTGTAACTAGATAACAATGAAGAGCAGGTGGGGTTATCTGTAGTGAGTTGGAACACACAAGGCTTTACTCATCTCATTAACAACAAGGAGAGCATATTGGGTGATTATGACCTAGTTTTTCTGCAAGAAACATGGCTTACTATTGCACCAACTTGGAATAATTATGATATACTACTCATCCCAGCTATAAGAGCTACTAGAGGTAGGCTTGCTCACTGCAACCAACTCTCTAGCAAATATACAACTTTTCTCATTGCCATCTCCAAATCCCTTCATTCAATGCTCTTATATTACCGTTAGATCCCTCAAAATTGCTTGCTTTAATATTTACTGGAATCCTATGGGTATACCATCTGCTCAATTCTTTAAATCCCTAACAACTGCCTTGGAAAATGTAATGCTTTTACATGAAATTATACACTTGATTATTGCTGGTGATTTGAATCTGCATCTTGTAAATGGGGGTTCATCGAAAGATAATGAACGAGTACATATGTGGAACAAATTTATGAAGTCATGGAATCTTGTTATGTTAAATGGCACGAGTGCTGCTGACTCTCCTCCCCTTGCTACTTGTTAAATCATCGCAGCACAGTGATCATCATCCATTGACTTTTAAGATCAAGTTGGCTCTTACTCCATCTGTGGAAAGACAATCACTTAAAGGCCACTATGAAAGCAACAACTCTCTGAATTGGCTAAAGTGGTCACATGATTCATTAGTGTTCTATCGTGACCATTTACAGTCCTATGAAGAGATTCTGTTGGCATCTTCTAAAACAGATAAGATGGCTCCTTTTGATCTTATGCAATTATATGCGACACAACAAATTGTCAACTCAAAAGCAAGTCAAATGTCAGATAATATAGTTTGCATTAGGAAAGCCTTGTTCAGATCGCAAAAAAGACAAGCCTTGAAATTATCTCCATCTTTAAAAACTCATGCATTAAGATCCATTAAGACTGCGTATAGAAATTGGTTAAGAGAATACAGAATCACTAAACATCAAAATGATGGGGAACACATGCTAAATCAAATTAAAAGTAAAAATACAGCACTTACTGGCAGCTACTTAACTCTGTCACTAATGCGCCTCAACTCTCTTCGCATATTAAGGGAGTATCGGAAAATGATTGGTGTCTCCACTTTGCATCTTTGCATGTTGCTCCAACTCTGGATGAGACTCCGAACATGCTATCTATACTGTTTACTCTCGATTTTGATGAGGACGACATTTATTACTACATCAATAAAGCCAGCATGTCCCGAGCCCCAGGCCCAGATAGTTTGTCCAACGCTGTCCTAAAGAAGAATATTGATTTCTGGGCTCCGATTCTGTTTTCACTGTTCCGATTAATTATTAGTTATCAAGGAATTCCATCCTCTTGGACTCATTCGATCATTGTTCCGATTTACAAAAAGGGCAATAGACAAAATCCAATGAGCTATCGTCCTATTGTCCTCTTAGATGTTCCGGGGAACATTTTCTGCAGGCTGATACTATGCGAGTTAAACATCCGGTCTCTTCGCTATAAACGAAGAGACCCTTTTCAAACTGGTTTTGTCTCGGGTTTGGGCACCGCAGTTAACCTGACTATTCTTAATGCCATCAAATCTTCTTATGCCGTGCGGAAGCAACCACTTTATATCGCATTCGTGGACTTTCGCATGGCGTTTTATTCTGTTGACCCAGTGCTGCTCTTTCGAAAATTAGTGCAATATGGTTGCCCGGAGAAATTGATAAGAATTGTGAGTTTGTTATATTCCAATACATCTGTTCAAGTTAAGTTAAATGTGGAGGGCCTACTATCTAAAATGATCCCGACTGCCAGAGGTCTAAAGCAAGGGTGTATACTTGTGTCGACCCTATTTAATTTATTCTTACTTGACTTGGCCGACGATTTCATAGCAGCTCAATCTGATCCCCCGAAGTTGGAAAATCAAGCCGTCGCATGGCTTTTATATGCTGATGACTTAGTCTTGTTGTCTCAAACTCCCTCTGGGCTTCAAACATTACTGAATGTCCTTGATCGCTATGTCTTGACAAATAATCTCACAGTGAATGAAAACAAAATTCAAATTGTCTTTCTCGGTAACCATAAAGCCTCCTCACGAAGCAAATATCAATGGTCAATATGCAATAAAAAACTTCAAACTGTTTCAGAATATAAATATCTGGGATTATATTTTAATAACTTTAACTCTGAAAAGACGCTCGAGACAAGAATTCAAACCAAAATAGCAATGCTCATTTCTCAAGCAAAAATAATTCATGCCAGATTTGGGAAAGTTACCTGTTCACCGATAATGAGATTTTACCAACAAAAAGTACTACCTGTCATTACATACGGCCTAGAATCCGTGCTCCCGAGGACCTCTAAATTCTGGAACTATATAGAAGCAAATTTCTGGAAGACCATACTCGGGCTGCCAAAGAGAACCCCTAATATGCTGCTTAGGTTTGAACTCGGTTTTTTGTCAATCCAAGCTCAAGTAACTTGGAAAATGTGTGTTCTATTAAGGAAATGCATTATGGGCTTATCCAACCGAGATTGTCTAGCCATTCTAGCAAATTACCTCTTGACATCAATCCATTCATTCCCACTAAAATGGAGAACGTATACCCTGAATGCCCTTGCAGAGGCAAACATATCAATTGACCTTCTCATTACTAATCCGAATCGGGCCAAGACCAAACTTTATCAAGCAGATTGGATTGTGACCCAAGACAAATGTTTTAACTTAAAGGATTTTAACAGAAATCTTTTTGGTCATAAAGAATATCGCAGAATGGCAGACCATCTGGTTAGATGTCCATCAATAAATTTAAGACTGAAAATCTTACGATTTCGTCTCAATTCATGGCCGGTCAACGAAATTTTGCTGAGACGGGGACTTATAACTAAAGATTTGAGCTACTGTTGCTTTTGTAAAGATGAAACCATCCCTGAAACACTTGTTCATATCATAATGCAGTGCAAAGCCTTTGTACTGCAACGTTCCAAATTAGCGAAATGTTTGTCATGGAAATCTGCTGTCCGCAACCATGATGAAATATGGCATGAAATTTTCAGTTCGAAAAAAAAAAATCAATTAGGATTGCAACAATACAATTACTTGACTTGGCCTTTCCTTATGTGAAGAAGCCTCTTTACAATGCTAAAAGTACAAATTAGGAGCTTATGTAAAAGACAAAAAGCCCTTTCTTTGTATTGTTTGTTGTAGTACCTCTGTTGACTCTATAACATCAAATCAAATTGGTGAAAGAAGTTACATTTTTATTTTGAATATCACTTTTTAGTATGTTTTGTAAATATGTCTTGGTTTGTAGATAATGTTTTGTAACAGAAAATTCATTTTTTGTTTTATTATATAAATATTTGTAAAGTTGTAATTTTCAACTAAATCAAATAAAAAAAAAAAGCCCCAAATGATCACACGAATGAGAGACTTACTTTGCATGTTGGGTTACTGTAGACAATGGATTGATGGTTTTGTAGAATTAGGGAAGCCTTTGCGTTTCTTTATGAATGTTAACACGATAGAACCTTTGTAATGGTCACCAGAAGCTGAAGATGCATTCTCTACAATTAAAGGGAAATTTGGTAAAGCATCTGCTTCGGGTTTACCTGAATATAAGAAGAGATTTCTCTTGCATTGCCATGAGAGAAACGGGTTTGCTCTTGCTGTGCTAACACACAAGCACTGCCATTAAAGATGTATCACATATCACAGTAAAGAACTTGAGCCAGTGGTTCTTGGTAGGCCGCCTTGCTTCAGGTCAGTCGCTGCAGCAGCTATAGCAGTACAAAAATGTGGGAATGTTGTGTTAGCGTCCCTCCTGGAAATAGCAGCGCCTAACTTTGTGGTGTCTTTATTATTTAAAATAAAAATACAGCATATATCTGTGTTTAGAGCAAACAAGTATGAAGTACTATTTTTGAATTCTTCTAATATTAACCTGCCCCATTGTCCAGTGATTAGTGCAATGTCCATCCTCCCCACTTTTCAGGATGGTGAGACAAATTAAACAAAACCCCATGTTTTTTGGTGTTACAAACTCTCTTTTAAATGTCAAAATGATTTCACAGACACTCTTACACAATGCACACTTAATTTGCTTCATGGATGGCTCATGTTATCAAGATCAAAATTGTAAATATTTGGCGGGGCATGCTGTGTGTTCCCCAAGGGAAGCTGTGAAAAATGGGAACTTATGCCAGGATACTTCAGCACAAGTGACACAACATGTCACACTCACTAGAGAAAACATGATTTCAGAGCAATAAATTGTGAACATGTATAACTATTCTAGGTATGACCTCAGAATGGCCCATGATTTTGGACAGTTATGGAAGAAACAAGGTTTCCTAACTTTGTCAGTCTTGCTTATAATGGTAAAGATCTTAGTGATTCCATACTGTTCCCTAATAAATTAGCCATAGTAAAATGTGCAGCTCATCGCCCATCTGGACAATGAGGTGAGCAGTGAAAATGACTTTCCTGATTCTACTGCCAAGCTGGTTATCATAACTGACACCTAGGATGAATATATACTCCAATTGAGAAAGGTCCCCAAGCCTCATCCTTTTAGGAATCTTGGAGAACTAGCTCTAAATAAGAACATGCTCCCTCGAGTGAGAAATCCTATTGAGCTTGCAAATCGTGGACACCCCAAAGGACGTTGTTTGGAGAGAAGTACAAGGTTGGCTAGTGGACCTGAGATACCTCTGCCCCACTTAGTCAGGTTATGTCACAGACAAGCACATGTGCAGAACATTGGAATGATATCCACCTTGGGAAAACATTGTTTTGAGCCCTAGTTTGTTGCCCTAGCTCAAGACATGTGCAGAAGCTGTGTTCTTTGCCTCCAGAAAAATGTAGAGAAAATGGGCACAGAACACACCAGGAACACAGCCTCTATGCTTTTGGCCATTTATCTGCCTCCATATGGATTTTATTTCAGTTGCACCGCTGCTATCATTTCCAATGTATCCAGTCCCAGTTGATGTTTTCTCTGGCTGAGTGGAGGCTCATCCATGCAGATGATCCATTGTCATTACAGTGGCAACAATTCTCATTAATGATTTTATTCCGAGGTTTGGAGCCTCAGTAAACAGCAACCAGATGACTTACTTTGTGAATGTCATAACAACATAATTCCTCACTGCACTTACTGAGCAGCATATTCTCCAATGTATTCAACATCCACAGTCAGCAGGGGCAGTTGAGTGCCAGAATGGTGTTACTAAGAACAGGTTATCCAAGCGTTGTTCAGACACTGGATTGAAGAGACCCAATGCCATTCTTTGTTCTGCTCACTATTCAAAATACCTCAAAGTTAAGGCCATGAGTGAATCCCCACAAGCTACCTTTCGGAAAAGCAATAAAGCTGCCTTCATGTCCCCTAATGGATCTGCATATACTAATATCCATCTGCCAGATTATATTTTACTCGAGTATGTAAAGACTCTAATCTGCTACATTAGTTCTCTCCATAAACAGATGAAGGAGTCTCTTCCGAAGACATCAACTGAAGCATGCCATTCTGTGGAAGCAGGTGATAATGCTATGGTGAAGAATTACCAACGGAAATCTTCATTAGCACTGCAGTGGCACGGGCCCTTCAGGTATAATTGACAAACTATTCCTCCCTCACGCTTTGTGAGATCCCCACTATGGTGCACATGACAAAATACAAAAGAGATGTGGCACCGAAATAATGGGCAACATGAGATTAAGTTGCAACTAACTGTGATGTTCTGTTGTTTGTTCAACATGACACAGGCCCAGAAGAAAGTGCAATTTGTGTCATGTAGTAACCACTATGTAGGTTGAACCATGTCCCTGGTATTGCCAAAGGTACATAGCAGTGGGGGAAGGGGAACATGCCATTTTAACAGGAGCTAGGAGTCGGTATTGACCATCTACTAGGATTCTTACATAACCAGGTCAATGTCAGCCTGTGTTGCCCTCCCAAATGTTCACTTTGATGAGCGACATGCCTGAGCTTTTGCTGCAGATCAACAGTTCTTAACTCTCAATCCCATTATTCAGAATGAGACTGTACCTAATGATGTTTAGCCTACCAGTGAAACTGCCTGAACTGACACACATTTCCAATCTAATGCATTATTGCCGTTCAGTTTTGCACTTTAGAAAAGTGAAATGGGAAATGCAGCTGACCATCTGTCTGTTTCCATAATGGATCTGTCGCCACAACTACGGTGGATGTAACTGAGCAGAGAGCAAGGATTGATTGGCTTAATATGATGGTTGACATACTGGCGAGTTTCTTTTTGGTGGCTATAACAGGCAGATGCATTAAAGAGGAAACACAGAGAGTTAAGAATTGATGTTAAAGATATTGTTGAATTGTTTTGTTTTCTGATATCTACTTTGAAATTCAGGATCATCACAGAGGTAACCAACGTTTTCTTTAAAAAGTAATAATCCAACATAGCACATGTGAAGAGAATAGGTAGTGCTCCATGACTCAATAATGGTTTCACATTCCTTTTAGGTGATTACGCTCCTTGTGGTATGATACTGTTAGTCAGATAGATAGATCTGGGTTCACATATGTCATTCTGAATGCTTCTTTGAGAGCAATCACTTGTTTTCAATTCATCTGTTTACTTTACAGGTCACATCCAAATTCCTCATTTGCTTGGAGGGAGTAGCAATCAGGTTGCAACAGCAGTTTGAGGAGATATTCATTAGGGGGGTACAGGGGAAGTGGTTTATCAAATCTGGGACTGTGTGAATACAACCCTTTCAGCTTGGGGGATTTATCAGTGCAAAGGTTTAAACAAGTGTCTGGGTCAACTAGAATGTGCAGCAGGTCTTATTACTGGGGCAAAACTGACCAACACAGACCATACACTAATATCAGAGAACTTCACATAATTGCAACACTCAGCACAATAACACGAGGTATATTTCTTCAACTGATCCAAGGTGCTGTTTTGTTAGGAAGAATGTTGCAATTGTATATTGCTTGTGCAGAAGTGCAGGACTTTTTTTATTTTTTTCATAAAAAGTTTATTAAACGATTTTGTTTTTGACGCATACGCATCTTTACAAAATTCTTTTTCTCTTCTTTACAACATACATCGTTTGACATCTTTACATACAAAAAAACAAATATTTACAAGATTATAAAATACTTTTTACATTCATCCTAGGATGTTTTTGTGTTTTTCCTCCACTTGTGATTAAAAAAAGACAAAGCGTATCCAGCATATCAATTGTATATACAAATATGCTAAAGGTTTAACTTATAAATTCATAAAAGTTTCTCAAACAGGAAAAACAATTGCCAAATGAACAAGAAACAGCGCGTAACGCGCATAGGACTGCGAATCTTTTCAGAAATAATATATTTCTACCATACCAATTAACATGTTTTACTTATAAAATGAGACAAAACCTTAGAGAGAAAAAAGAGTAAAACCACAACGCTTCACATGTTCACTAGCTCTCCACCTGCCGAGTGATTGCTTCATCACTGATTTTCACTAATCGGACAGTTGCCAAAATTATCGCATTACAAGAACCCCACATACAACGATTCCAAATTAATTCTCTTGCATTTAAAGTTTTGATGGAATTAAATGAAGTAATAATTTTTAGTCTCTCAGCTTCAAAAGTTGGACACATGAGAAAAAGGTGTTTAAAGTTTCATTGAATTCTGGCATTTTACAGAATCTGCAAATGGTATCGTCTGAATTGATGCCCTTATTAAACCAATGTTTGATTCTCATTTTAGTATGTAGCAAGTCTAAACGAAAACGCATATATAATGCGCGAGTTTCAGCGCTAGGGGAGAGCATAAGGTATTGCAAGCGGGGTACCTGAGCATGTCTATATGTCGCGTATTCCGCGAAGGAGGGATATTGCGATATTTGTAGACAAGTGTCCGCCCAATCGTTCAAAAATAAGCGCCTGTGAGCAATATTGAGTCTGTTTTGTAAATCTTCTGCAGGAATATTGATGTTAGATAAAATAAACCGTATGCGCTGCTGAAAACATGCAATAGACCTAGGATGGGATTCTCTCAACATAGTGAGGAAGTCTTCATATAATGAGTTTTCCACAGGGAAACTCATATTGAGGTAAGTTTTCAGGAGTCGCCAGTTGTGGCGCAAAGCCAAAGAGTTTAAACCTAGTTCATGGCGTAAAAAGCATTAGGAAGATATGCCGGAAGGCATAGAGTTACTTTCCACAACTTCGCTTGTAATTTATTTAAAAATATTGGTAGATCTAATAGATTTAAATCAAGTCCATATAAGATGATGGCTTCTACCTTTTTGGAATAGAATTCTAGCAGAGGAACTAGTGAGAATTTACAATATTTACGGAAAATGATTCTCATTTGATTTTGCAAAGGAAAAACCTTTTCAGCAATGGCTTGTTGCCAAAAGACTGCAGAAGAGTTATTTGCAAGATTATACCCTAGATAAGTTGTCTGAGAGACAATTTGAAGGTATTTGGAATCTAAATGCCAATGAAACTTACGGACCTTGTTTTTGGAAGAAAGTACAAGAATGTTTGATTTGGAAGAATTTATGGTAAGGTTGTTTCCTCTACAAAATGCATTGAATACTTCTAATTTATTTTGAAGACCCGAGTGAGTGCTGTCAAATATCAGCACATCGTCAGCATATGCAAGCCAAGACAGGTGAAGCTTACCCAGCTTAACTACATTAGATTTAGAGGGATCCCAAATACCTTCAATGTCAGAGAGGTATAAATTAAACAGAACTGCTGCAAGATTGCAGCCCTGTTTAACACCAGTTGCTGTCGGAATAGCTTGTGTCAAGAGGCCTTTGTTGTTAATGCGTACTCTGACAGTTGTGTTGTGGTGTAAAAGCGCAATCAGTGCCACCAAACCAGGGGAAAAATTGAGTTTTGACATTTTATTCCAGAGTCTACTACGGATTACACAGTCAAATGCAGAAGATAGGTCCAGTGAGGCAATGAAGATCGGTCCATGTACTGGATTATGGGCTTCGGCAATTAAGTGTGCTAGTATGGTAGCATTCAGTTGCGTCCCCATGTTTTTTCTAAAGCCTGTCTGGACTTTGTTGAGAATATTCCTCGTTTTGATATGTTTCTCCACCTCTTTAAGTAAAAGAAGAGCGAAGATCTTGGCAGCAACATCAATAAGGGCAATTGGCCTAAAATTGTAAGGATCGTTCAAGGGGCCTTTTTTATGAAGAGGAATGATAATCGAACTAACCCAAGAAGGGGGAAGCGATTTAGTTTAGAAAATCGACTGAAAAATCTTCAAAAATACATTCGCCCAAAATACCGGGTCATCTTTTATAACGCACGGTGGTAGTCCATCAGGGCCTGCACATTTTGAAGATTTTAACTTTGTTATTGCGACAAGAATATCTTCTACAACCCAAGGACAAGTCTCTGCAATATGTGCCACTAGGTCAGAAATGTTCACTTGATTAAATCTCCCCGGAAGTAGGTATTCTTGTTCAAAGAATCTAAACCAGGAGGTACCGTCTATTGCAGATTCCAAAAGAGGCTGAGAGGAATTATTAGACCCCCTCAGAATTTTCCAAATATCACGAATGTTGCGCGTACAAATTAAGCGGACTATGTTCTGATTGCCAATAAGATGAAACGCTGAACGAGCCGCTTTTAACTTGTTTTTATATTTTCTTTCAATCGCCTTTTTGGCTATCATCCAACTGTTCCAATTCATAATGCCAAAGTTCTTCCTCCCCATACGTAATTCAGAATTCTTTTCTTTTTTAATTTAGCAAAGATAGTTGCTAAGATATTGGACGGGTGAGAAGGCTTATGCTGGCTCAGCGAGGAGTCACCTAAAGCCATAAAATGGCGCTGTATCATGTGAATGTTCCAAGAAAGAATGACCTGAGAGTGTTTCTCAGCCGTACAGGAATCAGGCCGCCAGTCTCGATTGACTAAAAATGTCAGACGTCGACAAGTATGCATATTCCAACAAATAGAAAGAAACAGTCTGTCAGAGTGGGCCAAGGCTAGCACTTGGACCCTATCAAAGGATTTGGGACGTATCAGCTGAGTGCCCTCTAAGATGGCATGATCTCCAAATGGAGGAAAACAAGGCTTAATCATGGATAAAAGACCAGAGAGGTATTTTGAGGTAATTATGTAATCAATGTTCGAAAAAGCATTCCCCTATGCCAAGTGAAAGAAGACTTTGAACAAGGTGTTTTGCTTATACATAGATCCCAATTGGAAAATAAATTACTCCATCTTAGGCCATTTGCATAAGCAGTTTTAAAATAGTAGGAGGATTCAGTAGGTAGAGCAGCATTAGGAGATGCATATAAGTATGCATTGAAATCACCACCAATCATTAGCTCTGCTGGTGGTTGTGTATATAGAGTGTCCATTATAGAATCGTTTAATAAGTTCATGGCAGCGACAATAGGCAGAGTATGAGAATTCCAATAGAGTGATATCAACACTACTCTCCTTGGCTCAACAATGTTTATGGTGACATCGAACAATAGAAACAGTTGAGTTGAAACACTGTGATTTATTACAAATCTAAGATCATTGTTAAGTAAAATACTAATTCCACCTATTGGGCGACCAACTAAAGGTTGTGAAGCTGCATTGTGAATGGCAGTAAAGCCATCTAATTGAAAGTTATGGACACACATGGTCTCTTGTAAAATGAAAATCGATGGTAGGCTTGCTATGTCAATCTTTGAGAACCATGTTAAAAGATTATTAAAGCCACAACAGTTCCAAGATTGGATGATGAGGTTTTTACATTACGACTTTGTAGGAGGGATAGAGACTAGAACAGCTGCCTGAACAGGAGAGTTTAATTTAGGCATTACCCCCATTAAAACGTTCAGAGCTGAAGTTAGAGAAGCGAGTTGTGCTAAAATGTTTACATTCTCTGATGGATCAGTTAAGGCACCCTTTGTGAGATTATTTTGTTTTATCAACGCAGGGGGTATAAATTCCAAAAATTGCATGGCCTTTTCAATGGAGGGGAAAGCTTGTAATTCCAGTCCCAAGAACAACAAGTCGGTTTTATGCTCCCAAATAAGTTTCGCAATAATGGGTGATAATACTTTGCAGAGCATCCGATTGTTGTTGATCAAAGGCAACTTTATCCAATCCACATCTTCTGAGATTAAATTACGCAAGGACGGGATTGTGTAAAGAGTGGTCATCAGGAAAGTGCGATTGATAGATGCCATGCCATTCATTTGGGGATTACTCGACCATCCAATTAAGGTTTGAGTTTCCTCAGGGATGTCATTAAAGGAAGCGAGACTGCTGTTAATTATAATTGAAGGAGATGCCGACGAGCGAATTGCAGCAGGCTGCATAAGGACATCCTGTCTTTCCCCCTGGGTTACTGTCGCCAGCATTGAGCCAGAACTTGAGGAAGTTACTATGGTCCCAGCCTGAGCAAGAGGTACTTCGGGCTCCAGTCTAGGCAAATTAGGCCTATGTTCAGATATGTCAGACGTAGAAGCACGCATTTCGCGGTTCTGCATGGGAGACCCCTGCACATCTAACAGTGTGGCGCCAGGAAAAGATTGATGAATTATTGCTTGAGCTAAAGTCGAGTTCGAAGCATCAGAAGCAACAACAACTTTCTTAAGATTACTTATGCCTGCGTGGCAAGTTGTTTTTTTGTTCGCCATGGGAAGAAAGAACGTATTCAAATTTGCCTGACGCGTGAGAGCAGGTGGCAGAGCGCCTGCATCACAAGAGGATGCACGCAATGCACCTTGATCTTCAAAAGTATTTTCCAAAATTGGTGAAAGAAGGGAAGTACAAGAGCCTTTCTTCTTGCCTTTTTGCGTTTTTTTGGAAGATTTCAGTTGTAGTGCAATTTGACTCTCTTCAGTTAATTTACTAGAGTTCAGCTGAAGATCTTCGTTTCCCATATGCGAAGTGTTCACAAAAGCATTTTTTTTTACACAATTTGAGGCTGACTTTTGGAAGGAGGAGGCTGCATTCGTGTTGGTAGCTAAGCAGTTCTTATTCTGTTTTGCCTTATTTTTGCGTTTTACCGCTCTCTGATAGGCTTTTTTCATTTTACGAGAAGGATGATACATGTGATTAGGCCCCTCAATATCTTGGGAGATCTCGTGTGAGTCAGCCAAGTCCAATAAGTTCGTGAGAACAGACGGACTATCAGGAGCGGAGTCAGCCGTGGTAATCAGCGGAGAAATACTCATAGATTCAAGCATTTCCAAATTAAATAATTTGGTGTTATACATAATTTGTTCGATTTGTAGAATTCTATCATGTAGTAGTTTGGCTATTTCAGCCAGCTCTGTCGGCGGAGAGATAGAGTGTGAGAGTACTTCGGGTTTAACAACTGCATTTGCAAATGAAGTAGGCATGCCATTCAACAATAGAGGGGCATCAATCATTTGCGTGGTTTGAGATATAGAAGCTTGCATTGAGGCGGACACAGGCAGACTCCTTCTTACAATTTCGGCCATCCGTTCAGGACAAGTTGCATGAAATTTGTGGCAGGCTTCTTGAGCCAACACAAATCCCTCGATCTTAGCAAGTTGAAGTGAATTAGAAAGCATCAAATCTTTTAGATCTTTTAGAAGTACATTTGTGAATTCGTGACCTTTGTCTAATAGGTTTAGAATTCGGGTAAGCACTCGGAAAGAGTGAAGTTCCTGTTCCACGAAATGGGAAGAATTCCCATTAATTGGAATAGGAGAAATTGAAGGTTGCGGATAAAGTGGCACAGTATTAAAATCCTGTGGCAACTGTTTGAATGTAGAGTCATGCTTGTAATTCCCTATATAATAGGAGCTCACTTATGGGCGAGCTACCTGAATTGCTAGGTGCACAATGAGTTTGAGCATTTATGTGAGAGGTAACAGGATTAGGGAGAGGAATGGTGTGAAAATGAACCTGTTCACACGTACCACATGAGGCTCCAGCTGGGGTGGAAGGCCCCAAAGACAGACTAATACGTCTTTCTAGGGCAGCAATTATACCAGGAGCAAGCATTGAGGTATCCGAAATGGGAAGCGGAGCGTTGCCAATCTCTCCTGAAAAGACCTCTACATTGAGGTCTTCATCATTAGCTGTTTTCAAAGAAATTAGAGTATTTACTTTTTCAGCCAACGCTAGCTCAGGCAATTGCAAACTATTGGGCAGAGGCTCAAGGATCTGCGAATCAGGGTTCATTGTAAAATTTTGAAGGACAGCAACATGTGTGGAGCTTGAAGGAGGGGCTTGTTGGCTAACTTCTGAGGGAGGAATAACCACCGTTTTTGGTTTAAGTGGCTTCATAATCAGAGGTGTTTTTACTGACTCTTTCAGGCATTTTCCATTCCTAAGGGTGGTAGAGGTGGAATCCATCCGGAGCTAAGCCTGAATCAAGTAGACTCAGAAAACCAAAGCAACAACCAGAAATAAGCAGTAGGCAAAAATACCCTGTGAACCCTCCAATAGCCTCGAATGTAGAGGAATCACACCTCAACCCAAGCTAAACACACAATGTCTACACAATGTCTACAGAAACTCACGGACATCCAGACACCACGCGCCGCGCACTGCGAACAGCAAACAGTCCTTTGCAGTGCTTCGCGGTGCGCAGCGCGGGTGCGCTGGAGGGCCGCGTCTAAATAGATGCAGAAAATGGGCGTCGCACGGCCAGGGGGCGGAGAGCAGAGTCCACAGGTCACCTTTTTGAAAAAAATATACAGTAGAAAAAATTAATAAATATATTGGGTAATATTCGAGTTACACAACCCACCGCACACAGTCCCCTCGGCACACAGTCCTTAAGCCTTGCGTCTTGCGACGGATGCAGGAAGAATGCACAGTCACCTGATTCTGCTGAGAGTCAGGCAAGGAGTGGTGTCACATGTAAAGACTTCCTCCAGGCACGGAAGGCAGCCCAAGTATAGCAGGAGTTGAAGGCTGAAAGGCGAAGTCCTGGCGTGAAGACAGCGAGCAGTACAGCAACAGCAAACAGTCCTTTGCAGTGCTTCGCGGTGCGCAGCGCGGGTGCGCTAGAGGGCCGCGTCTAAATAGATGCAAAAAATGGGCGTCGCACGGCCAGGGGGCGGAGAGCAGAGTCCACAGGTCACCTGATTCTGCTGAGAGTCAGGCAAGGAGTGGTGTCACACGTAAAGACTTCCTCCAGGCACGGAAGGCAGCCCAAGTATAGCAGGAGTTGAAGGCTGAAAGGCGAAGTCCTGGCGTGAAGACAGCGAGCAGAACAGCAACAGCAAACAGTCCTTTGCAGTGCTTGCAAGTGCAGGACTACTTAAAAAATGAGCTGCTAAGCTTCAAGGAAGATGCCCTGCACAACAGCTGGCCAAGGATTATATGCAATGATTCTGAACTTCCAGAGCACTGGTGGCTTTGCACTGTGAAACTACAGTGACAAAGCACTGTCAAAATACAGAGGGTGGTGTTGCAAGAGCAGTGTATGTACCTTCAAGGTGAAAGGTCCAGTATATGGAATATGCAAACCAAATCAGAAGTTTCTCCTTGGGTCCTGGGAATAATGTAACTGGGACAGGGTCACTCACAGAGATGTGTGGGGGAGAGTGCAGGACCTCCTCGAAGTCCTGCTTCTTTTCTGACTCCTGCCCCAGAAACAACCTTTGAACAATGGTTAGGTATTGGTTCTAGTTGGAAATGATGGTCCTTAAAATCACCTCAGCTGCAATGTCCTTGTAAGCTAGTAAAAGTTGAGGTGGAACTGGTCCTTAATAGAGTGTGTTGGGATGGGAATTGTGTCTGGAGGTAACTTTGCATGGTGAGCTACTGTTCCGGAAAGAGCATACAGGTGTAAAGTTGGTATCTGTGCCTTCCGTCGACATTAACTAACACAGCAATTTGATGTTTTTGGGCAGCAGAGATGAGGACGTCAGTAAGCTTAGACACAGTTTCAGCGTTGATGGCCCGAAAGTGTGATAAATGTTTTCGAATTGCTAAGAGAAATGAAATGGATGGAAGACGTAAAGAAGAGTGTCAAGGTGTTGGAAGTCGTTTTGGAGAAGACAGCCTTTGAAGTAGTCCGACATGCAGCCACCTTGAGTACACTCTGCAATGTCATTTGTTTGCCTGATTATGGAATCTTTGAAAAACTTCCCACACCACTACTGTGCGCCTAATTCCTTTCTTTGTCTTTTTGATAGGGATAATATTTTGCTGTCACCGGTTCTGCAGTAGGAGAAGTGAGGTATTCCTTTTCAAAGGACCTTTCGGACCTGTAACGAAATGATTACACGAGGAATTGAATGCATTTATCATGCTGCAGCAAATGCGGAAAGAAGTCTGATCAATTGCAGATTGATCTGGAGATTTTGCTGTCTTCCGGTTTTAAAAATATTTTTCTTTGTTGAATCAGATTGAAGTTTGGTGGAGCAGTACATGCCTCTCCGCTTGCCTGGTTCCCATACATGTTCCTTACGTAACAAAACAAGAAAAATGATAAAGAAAGTGGTTTCACGAAAGTGAAAAAAGACAGATCGTTGAAATGCGTTTTCCATTAATAAATAAATAATTAGGTACATGAAGTAACTTTTGGGGAAAATGATAATGGGGAATATGTTGCAGAAGAGATATGTGTTCATCTCATATGAACTGTGGCAACAAAATGCCCAGCCCCTATAATGGCATACCTCCTCAACCCTCTAGTTTCTGTCTTTTTAGCAGACCATTAATAGGTTATCCCTTTTCCTTTTTAGCTCAACTACAAACTTGTTCCACCACATATAAAAAGACCTATGCACTGAGCCTAACAAGTGCAGGCTCCACCCCCTCCAGGGTTATTGGAGCAAGACTGCAGGCCTGAGCTCAATGGAAAATAAAACAGTCTAAAGTGGACTGAACAATTGACTGCTGTTGTAAAATCGGCATTGTCACAGGGGTGGAAGACACATGCAGCTCAGCTAATTTCTGAAATTGAATACACTCCTCTGGAAAGGGATCCCTGACCTTCATCAGGTGATACTCCACCAGAGGTTTGCCAATATATGTCACTTTCATTCAGGAATATTTTGGATGGAATTGTGTCTATGATGAAAGGACCATTGTTTGGCAGGAGGCAGGACAAACGTGCCAGAAGGTCTATTCTATGCTCATAGGACCAGTGGTCTCAAAAGTTAACCAGGTGGGCCAGGTTAGTTAGAGTGGTCTCTTTATGAACAGGATGCTTGCAAGCCAATGAATAAACCACCTTTGTTTGCCATCAACCTACATTGAAGCATCGGGCTGGTTTTGTCTGAAAGGGAAAACATAAATTCGTTTTAAATGGGTAGAAAACAATCTACTGTGTTGGGTGCCCCAGATTGGGGAATGGTCACACCTTTCATGTGCACTTGCTATCTGAATTGCAAGCTGTGTTCATGAGATTGGTTACAGTTGAGGGCTCAGTTTGCATTTTGGCTGTCCTGTCCTGATGTTTCCAGTGTTCCTGTGCTTGAATCATCTTTTTTTTATTTCGCCTCTTTGGCCATAGCAGGAGCCATGACTCCCCCGGTGACTGACCTGGCTCACAACTTCAGGATCTATCACAATGTAATACTTGTTCGATTTTGCTCAATGACTACGCTGTGAAGTGCTATGCTGGCCCCCTGGCTCGATGCTGTAGTGTGGAGATGATGATGTTGCTGAGGTGCACAGAACTAAATAGTTCCCAGATCACTACTCTGTTGGGCTACACCGGCCACACATGCGAGTTCTGAGTGTTGGCAGATTACTGAATCATTGGGGATCGCGCTAGGTATACAGGCTGATGTTGCTCCTGGCAAATGTATGTCAGCAAAAGTCAAGAGCAACAGCAACCTCAAGTTTTCTATGGGATGAGCAAAGTAGACAGTAGTATGGAAGTGGTATACCTTGCTACTAATGCACGGTAGCCTCAATCCAGCTGCCTTTTTACACGCAACACGAAAGTGGCCTTCTTGCCACTTAGTCGGCTCACAAACGTATACGACCACCAGTTCTCTTAAGGCGCTCCAGCTCTCAGGGCCCAGACCCTCAGTACCTTAGAGAACATGGCAGGGAGACAGAGCACCCAGTCATCTACGGGCTGATGGACCACCGCTCTCGCCACTTCTCCCTAGCATTGGCCCGTCACTTCAAGCCTCAGTGGTCCTAGCCATCATGGGTGCAGGTTCCTGAGCGCCTGTGCCCCAATCTAAAAATAACAGACTTCTGCTGCTGGCCAACAGAGGCCCCTGACTGGTGGCTCAACATGTCATTGCCTCCTTCTCTCACCCTACCATCACTTCGGAAGGATGGTTTCAGCAAACCAGGGAAACACAACAGGTAATTCACGCTTAAAGTACCAAGGCCATCAGTCTTCGAGCTGCAATCCCCCAGTCACCATCTTGTAGTCAGAGCCATGTGCACTGGGGCTGCCAAATTCCAATCAGGGTAACTCGGCTGAGTATGGCCAGGGTGTCCACTGAAGTAAACGTAGTGCAGGTGGTTGCAGGTCCAAAACCCCCATTGTAAAAAGCTGGCCACCAGAGCTGTCCTGGATCATAACTACTCTGTTTACTGCTTGGCCACGCCCTCCGTACAGCATCATTTCTGTCTACGCTATGTTTGTAAGTTTGTGCAAAAGTGTCCCCTCTGTGCAATTATTAGCACCAAATGCAAAACACGGTACAAAAAGTGTAAAAACGGGAACAAGTGCCTTTACTCTTTTCCCACTTCATAGTGCCAACATTTGAAATAGATCTCGCAAGCAGATCCTTAAAACAGATGCATTCCATAGGTTTTACACAAGCACGAAAATGTGATGTTGGTGTAAAATCAAATATATTATAACGGTGGTATATGAATTAAAGGTGCAAGTGACACATGTGTTCTGGGACCCTACTCTGCCTCCATAAACCTGAACAATCCCCATGAGCATACAAATTGTTGAAGATAGGTGTTACATATTTACTGTTGTCTTTAGCACCTTTTTCTTTATGCTCTGTTTGACCGGAAAACAAGACAGTCGGGATTTGTATTAGCAAGAAAACAGTAGTTTGTCTCATCACAAAAAGAATGGCCCCCTCAGTTAGAACCAATGATTACAAATGTACCACGACCTTGGAGTTTCCTAAGAATTTTTCTTTGCAAGCAACTTGTATTTTGTCTCATCTAAAAAAATGGCACACTGATGTATAGCCACTAAGATGATCTCATCCCCTCAACAAAGAATTCTAAGTCTCTTTCTACACACGCAACATAAATGTTCACCCATGATACAAAAACAGGGCACACTGATATATAGGCTCCGAGTACAATCTAATTCTGCTTCCAAAGATTTTTAACCTTTTTTTTGCAACATATATTTGTTTATCACAAAACCATGTTGCACTAAATTCTTTCTGCTGGATATACTATCGTTCTGCCTTCTAAAACTCACTCTTTGTAAGCAGAAGGGTTTTTTTTTCTCATCACAAAAAGATAACAGATACAGTAACAGCCATTTAATGTCATCTCATCCATATCTCCAAATAGTTCACTGTTGTTCTATTCCAAATTCTGACAAGACATATCATGTAGGTCGTCGGTCCTTGGATTTGTTGCCATTTGGTGACTTGTCATATATGATGGCACACAAACTGCTCACTGATTTATAGCCAGCATATATAATATTCTCCTGCCTCGAAAGAACGGTAACATTTCTTTTTTAGAAAGAACAAGTACTTTCTCTCATCACAAAATAAATATGACACACTGGTTTATAGCAAATGAATATACTATCCCCTGAGTACAAACAATTCTAAGACTTTTTTCTGCAACAATTATTTTCTCTCTTCACAAATAAGGTCACTGATTTATTGCCATTGAACCTGCTCCTGACTGAAAAAAGGGGAGTTTTTCTCTTCAACAAGTATTTGATTGTGTAGCAAAAGGGTGCAGGCACATTTGCAACCGCAGAATGTAAATGCCTGCATGCAAACTCTTCTTGCTCTAACAAGAAATGTTGCATCTCTTAATGTAATGCAAGGTTGTCACTGAAATTATCTCTTACCCCAGTCATAGTTAGTAGTCACAAAAATATGGCCTATCATATTACAATTTTCGACATTCCCCTAAACTAAATCCTATTCTACTTTTCTTTGTCTCCCTCTACACAATCCTACTTTAAATGTTTATCTCCCTAAAATAAAACCTATCTTCATTGTCTGCATCTTACTCAAATAAAGCCTGACAATGTTTCCTCTGCCTATGTCTATACAACACGGTGCCCAAGATCGAACTGTGCATGCCATCTTTAAACATGTCATGCCTGAAACATCCTACGTGATCCCGAAAAAGATTTTGAAAAGTCTGATTCAACTGAAATACCCAATAGCCTGCTGTTTCGAGATATGATTGAATATGTTCGCCACAGCTTAACTGGGAACTAAACATTCTGATCCAAACAAAGAATATCTGTAATTGTCATTGTAATTATGAATGAACTCAAAATGCAAACATACTGGTCCCGATTCCCCAATACCCACCTGTGGAGCAGGAGCTCCAGGTCGCGTCCCTGCAGGAGCAGTGGACTCGCGGAGGATTGCATTCAACCAGCCAGGAATACTGGTAAGCGCAGATGCACCCGCGCAACCTTTCCAGAATTTGTCACTTAATCCTGTGCATCACTGCAGAAGAGTGACTCCCAAAGCCCTCAGAAGGAAACCCCTTCATGTGCTCAATTTCAGCCAAAACGACCAAAGTAAACCCCTCGCCTCCATTAAGGTACACAAGGTACCTAGGAGTTCAAAGATGGCCGCCTGCGACATGCCTGCAGCCCCCCTTGCCTAACGTGGCCACCAGCAGCCTGCTGATTGGCTACTCGGCCTACATTACCCCCATTGGTTGCCGGCAGGCGAAGCCGGCCCACTCCACCTAAGGCCCACGGAGACAAGGCCATCACCTGTTTTACGCCTGTTTGATGCCGTGACTGCCCAGGCGCTACATTTTTTTTAACATTTTTTATTTGATTTAGTTGAAAGTTCAACTTTACAAATATATAAAAATAGTCGTTTAGTAGTAATATACAATACATTTGGTCATACTATTATATGCACAATATGTATAATATGATAATAAATATTAGCAGTATACACATAATTTCATCATGCTAATTGTACAAACGCTTCTTAAAAAGAAAGGAGTCAACGAGGACCATATAGCAAAAAATAAAATCTACATATTTTTTTCTTTTTTAGGCAAATATTATGTATACTATGAACTTAGTTACATTGTTTTCATTTTGCTACGATAAGGGGCTTCCCCTCATAAGGAAAGGCAGCATCAAGAATGTGAATCATTGCAATTCTAACAGAAATGTTTGCCGACCCAAAGATTTCGGCCCATACTTCATCATAAGAACGATTGGCTACAAATCTTTGCGAATCAAGCACCAGCCAATCATATCAAACACTGCCGCTCTGTGCATACATGTGACTTCTATCCGCCTTAACGAACGGTCTAATCACACTGTGCAATGTATTAATGCAGCTAGGCCCATGGCGTTTGATGAAATTATCCAATATAACATCCAGCTCCTTCAACGTGTCTACGGATCTTTGTGCCTCATGCTCCAGCCAATCAAATCATGCGTTGTGACCCCGCACCTGCAAGTGATTCCTATCAGTGTCAACAAATGGTCCAATCACACGTTGCGATATATTAACGTGGCTGTGCCCATGCCCATGCTTTATGAGGACATCTGCATAAGCCAAACTGTCCAATCAGCATGTGTAGCCAGGAATAATCACCCCACCCACAAAAAAATAGTTTACATTGATCATTGCTATCAGTGCTTGTTAGCGAAAGGTTATCCAAGTAACTGAAAGGACTTTTAACACTTTAAATCATTAATGATTTTTCCTTTTTACCCACTTTTCACCTAATCTTCTTTTCCCTTGACTCAGTTTGTCCATTTTTTGTGTTACTTTTTTTTCTTTTTCTTTTTTGTGGCATTGTCTTTTGAGTGTTGTCATTTATGTTGTTTTACATTTCCCTTCACAAATAATGTGCACATTTTCCTGAATTATGCCTGTATTGATAAAAGACCAAGTTCATATCTTAGAAGCATATTAGGAGTGCTTTTTGGAAACTTTAGTATGCTTTTCCAAAATTTAGCTTCTAGCTGGTTCCAGAATTTGGGAGTCCTGGGTAACACAGATTCCATTCCATATGTGCTAACAGGTAACACTTTTTGTTGGTAGAAACTCATAATGGGCGTGCAAGTGAATTTTCCAAAATTAGCATAAAAAAGTTTTGCTTGAGAGATCAACCTTGTTAGTTTGGATCGGGTTGTTAATTCAAGTGATTTATCTGAAATACAATTGTTAAAGTTCATCCCCAGATATTTAGATTCTGATACAACTTGCCACTTGTTACTACATATTGACCATTGAAACTTATTTTGAAAGGACGATTTAGGTTTACCAAGAATGATGATTTGTGTTTTATTTTGATTCACAGTGATATTGTTTGCTGAGACATAATGATCAAGCACATTGAGAAGAGTTTGTAGCCCAGATGGAGTTTGGGAAATCAGAACTAAATCATCTGCATAGAGGAGCCATGCTATAGCTTGGTTTCCGAGCTTTGGGGGGATCAGATTGAGCTGAGGCAAATTCGTCAGCTACGTCCAGTAAGAATAGATTGAACAAGGTTGATGCAAGTATGCATCCTTGCTTCAAATCTCTGGCAGTTGGAATTGTTTTAGGTAGAAGGCCTAGGTAGAAGGCCTCCCATATTTCGCTTTACTTGTATAGATGTGTTTGAGTGTAACAAGCTCACAATTTTTATCAGTTCTTTAGGGCAATCATATCTCAGCAGTTTCCTCAGAAGCAAGACACGGTCCACAGAATCGAAAGCCATGCGAAAGTCCACAAAGGCAACATAGAGTGGTTGCTTCCGCATGGCATAGGAGAGCTTGATGGCATTAAGAAGTGTAAGATTAATTGCAGTACCAAGTCCTGACACAAAACCAGTTTGAAATGGGTCTCTTCGATGGTTTAGAAGAGACCAGGCTTTTAAGTCACGCAGGACTAGTCTGCAAAAAAAAATCCCGGGAACATCCAAAAGGGCAATTGGACGGTAACTCATTGGATTTTGCCTATTTCCTTTTTTATGAATTGGGACAATGATTGAGTGAGTCCACGATTTCGGAAGTTCTTGATGACAGATGATTATCCGAAATAATGTGTGTAAAATGGAGGCCCAAAGATCAACATTCTTTTTTAATACAGCATTTGAAAGTCCATCCGGCCCTGGAGCTGCTAGCTTTATTGATGAGGTAGCGAATGTCATCCTCATCAAATTTAAGATCGAAGGAAATAGAGAGCATGTCCAGGGTCTCAGGCAGGGTTGGAGCAGCATAAAGGGACGAAAAATGGAGTTCCCAGTCTTTTTCCGACACCCCATTTATTTGGGAAGTGAGTTGTGGCGCCTTAGTGACAGAATTAAGCAATTGCCAAATTTGAGCCTTATGTTTGCCTTGAATATGATTGAGCATGGATTCCCCATCTTTTTGATATTTTGTGAGCTTGTATTCCTGCAACCAATTTCTGTGGGCAGTTCTAATGGATCTCATAGCAGCAGCTTTCGGAGCTGGTAATAAGCTTTGCACTTGTCTTTTCTGTTTTTTGAACAGTGCTTTCCTAAGGTAGACTGCATTGTCAGACACTTGAGTTATATTCATTTTAGCATTCTGCTTAGTGGCATATAGTTGCATTAAGTCAAAAGGAGCCACACTATTCATGTTAGCAGATTCAAGACCTGCTTCCTCACACATTTTTAGATGGTCACGATAACACACTAATGATTTATTTTACCATTTCAGCCGATTTAATGACTTGTTAATTTCGACCGTGCCCCTGAATAATTGTCTCTTCAAAGCCAGAGCAAGAGACAACATGAGCTTAAAAGTCAGAGGACGATGATCACTGTGTTCAGATGTTTTAACAGAAAAATCGGTGGTGTGTTCGAAAAGACTTAGTGAGACAAAAATGTAGCCAATGGTTGCTTACTGTTTTTGTCTGAACCAAGTCTCAAGAGGAGGAGAGTCAGCCACACTCGTACCATTCAGCATCACCAGGTTCCATGACTTCACACATTTATTCCACATTTGTGATCGTTCTTGTTTTTTGGATTCATCCCCATTTAGGAGATGTAAATACAAATCTCCGGCAACAATAATATGTGGAATACCATGTAACAGCATAACATTCTCCAAAGCAGTTGTTAGAATTTTTAGGAACAATGCAGTTGGACTACCCATGGGATTCCAATACAGATTGAAACAGGCAATTTTGAAAGAACTGATGATAATATAAGAGCTTTGAATAAAGGGGTTAGGAGCAGGCAGTGAAAAAAGTTGTATATTAGCTAGAGTGTTAGTAGCAGTAAGTAGACCTGACATTGGCCTTCCTCTGGTGGCTTGTATGGCTGGTTCTAATTGTGTGTCATAGTTATTCCAGGTTGGGGTAATAGAAAGCCATGTTTCCTGCAGCAGTATTAGATCATAACCACACAAGAAACTCTTGGGGTTGTTAATGAGGTGACTAAATCCTCGTGTGTTCCAGCTAATTACAGACAAGCACACCTGCTCTTTGTCCTATTCTAGTTATACTCTTGTAATATGGTTGTATTCTTTCGGCCCAAATGACTCCGCACCAGCATTATATCTCGGTACATAGGATTGGAATTTTTCGGTAGACTTAAGGCATGATTGTAATGGGCATTTTGTATCAGCATTAAGTGATCATGAAACCCAAATTAAACAAAGCCTCCCGTGCAGCCCAAATGATGTTACTAATGATCAAAGACCGGGTCCACACAAGGACTGTGCTAAGATCATCCTTATTTGGAAATCCAATTTGGTCTATATCATCAGACTCAATTTCTCTCAACATAGACATGTCAAAGAAGAGTTTCAGGATGGTCTGTCGGTTCATGATATAAGAAAATGTTAGATCTTGACGACAGGTAAGTAACAAGGAGTGTCTATTTTCCAGTTTGGGAGTGATCTTTTTTGAGGATGGTATGGTCTGTCTGGAGGACAAAGGGCCAGATGGGACAGCTACGCAAGTATTTGTATATTGCAGGAATGATTGAATTTTGTCAGAATTTGTTTTTGGTGGAGACACACATTTCGGTGTTGAATTGAGCATCCACAGGCGAGCAATGGAATCCGTAGTGTCGTTGGAAGGTCCAGTGTTATCATTTGCTGTGTCACAAGGGGTTTGACGTGACGGTCAAAGATACACTTTTAGACTTGCTTTGTTTAGATGGTTGGTGACCTTGAGCCAATTTAATCAATTCATCTAAGGGAGGGTGATCTATGATTACTCTCGGGGAGTGACAAGATTTCAAGTTAGCTAGGGCAACATATGTTTTTGTTATGATGCTCGAGGCCGCTAAAGATCTGCTATTAGCACGTGTTAGATTATTGATGAATTGTTTTGTTGATGATGAAACCACCAGCTTCGAGCCTTTAACATTCTTTGATTTTTTTTGTTCGGAAAGCTTTTTTGTCTTTGTCTTCACTGCCACCTGATTTGCAGCTCTCAAGTCAAAAACAGAATATGTGGATTTAGAGACTTGATCAGGATTTAAGATTTTTTCTGTGTGATTAGACTGAGGATCGTTATGTGGAGACATATTAGACTTCATTGCCACAATTTTTTCAGTTATGATACCTGCAACAAACGGAACAGATGGTTTTGTTTTAAGTGGATGTGTAGTTGAAGGTAATTGCTGGCACATTTGGGAGTCCGAAATAATTTCTACAATTTGGCAATCTACATCCTTAAATGTTTGTGTGGACGCATCCACACATACCATGGTATTTTCACAAATGCAAATTGTTTCTGGGCCAGAGACTGGGCTATTTCTTTTTGTAGATCAAATGCGTTATTTAGTTTTTCATTAAAGTCGCCTCGCAGACGATCAACACCAGTGGTCAATTTCGTTTGATAAGATTTTAATAAATCGAAATTGTCTGTTAGACTTTTCAGTGTGTTATCAGCAGACTCAAATAATTTGGCAAGGGCCATGAGGGCAATATTCATTACCTTGAGTGTCAAGTGAGATGTTTTAGGAGTGTTAGAGGTTTTTGCTGGAATCATTGGAACGTCATTTGTTCTGTGAGGGGTTGGGGGAATGTATGAGGCATCCAACACTGATATGTTGCAGCTAGAACACTGAAACATATCAGGTTATTGGGATAGATTAGAGCCGTCTGCTCCGGCCAAGAAACAAGAGTAGATGGTGTCCAACTCAATTACAGCCTCTTTGGAGGTTTTGGACGTAACAGGAACCATTGGGCATGGAGCCCCAGACAAAGCATTTTCTAGAAGCATACTATCTGATAGAGAAGTAGGCATTTTGGACATTTTGGAATTTCCTTTGGCCCGTGTGTTAGCATCCAAAGCAGGCAGGACATGATCACCTGTGCAAGCATCAGGGTTCAAAGCAGCGGCGCCATTATTCGGAATTGATGGTGGCGCATGTGTAGATGACAAGACCTTTGAGTTGACATTCCCCACATTTCCAAATCCATATTGTCAACATTATTCAAAGGAGCCATTTTCTTCTTATCTTTCACTTTCGGTTTTGCGCGAGAAGAACGATGAATAGGAGTCGAGCAAAGATTGATGGCTATGCCATCTGCAGGCCGATCTTCATACAGCGACAGTGACTCGGACATTATGCGTTGCTGTATGTTGGCTGGCATGTCAGTTGTAAGACGGTAAGGACCGCTTGGTTTGAAAGCCATATGTTCGGATGCGAACTGTAGGCAGCTAAGTTATGTGCCAGTTAAGGTCTCACTAATTCTGTGCCCAAGCACGAGGGAAGGCAAAGGTAAGTAATACAGATCACAGAAATAAGTGGAGGCAGCTCTCAGAGTCCTGCGGAGCCCCGGACGCTGCGCCGAAGCGGCAAAGCGGGACTCGACGGGACCCGCTCGGGTGTGCGCACGCGGTGCGCGCGGCTGTCTCCTTTTAAGCACCCGCCTCCTATAGCATTGAAACAAAGCCTGAATAAATGCAGAAAGAGTATCAGTAAATGGGACAGTTAGTTGAATGCAAGAAATTGCACTTTCCTTGAGCAAAAGTTCACCTTATGGTAAAGGGAGTCCAAACTTGCAAAGTCCACAGAGTTCAAGCAGAGGGCCGCTGCAAAGCGGGACTCGACGGGACTCGCTTGGGTGTGCGCGTGCGGTGCGCGCAGCTGTCTCCTTTTAAGCACCCGCCTCCTATAGCATTGCCACAAAGCCTTATGGTAAAAGGAGTACGAACTTGCAAAGTCCACGGAGTTCAAGCAGAGAGTCACGGCAAAGCGGGACGCGACGGGACTCGCTCAGGTGCGCCAGGCGCTACATTATCACCGCCCAGCCCAAAGTTGACTAACTCGCACATTCACTCTATTATACGTATGCATGACCGATTGGCATAAGAACGCTTGTATATGCCGCCTGACTGTTCCTACCAAGTCTCTAGCCTCGAGATTGGCGCTCCATCAACCCTCTCACAACTCGCCCCCACCCATTGACAAATGTGTGCGTACAGCTCCTCCTACCATCACTTCTAGGGATCACTATAGCCCTATGCTCATTGCTGTTCTTGCTCGCATGAATAGACCTATTGTGCATACAACTGTCCCACTGTGTCTAAGCACATTTTACGCTTTAAATTGTATTTACTGCTTGATTCATATGAATACCCAATGCATCTGGCATTCCTTCAGGAAAACCGAACGTGCCCACCTTCGCATTGCATTAGCCAAATCAAACCTACCTACTTGCGCACCTTTATAAACAAAGTCGACTAAGCCTACTTTCTCACTGCATTAGCACAACTGAAACGCCTATCTTTGCATTTTATTGGCATACTTGACCTAGCTATTGTTGCACCTTACTCGCATAGTTGAATCTAGCCTGTTCTGCGCTGCATTAGCAAACACTCAATTTGCCTATCTTTGCATTCCACCAGTGTATTCGACCTAGCCTAGCCTATTGTTGCACTATACCTGCATATCTGTATTTAGCCTGTTCTGCACTGCATTAGCAAATATTGAATCTGCCTATCTTTGCATTCTACCAGCATATTCGATTTAGCCAATTGTTGCATCCCACTTACATAGTTGATTCTAGCCTGTTCTGCACTGCATTAGCAAATATTGAATCTGCCTATCTTTGCATTCTACCAGCATATTCGACTTAGCATATTGATGCACCCCACTTGCATTGTTGATTCTAGCCTGTTTTGCATTGCACTAGCATAATTGAATCTGCCCACTCTGCTAAAATATAGACTAAGTCACACCCGCATACGCCTAATCTCCTATAATTGCCCACTGTGCCTACCTGCATTTGTCCTGCCACAGCACCTAGCACGCCGCTGCTCTACAGCCTTACCTATATTGGTTTCCCAATTATGTCCGCCTGGCTCATCCTCATCGTGTTCCCTTTTTGTGCCATGCCCAACAATACGCCATGCAGCAGAAACAGCTTCATATCACTTAGCAATGGACTAGCCAAACTCGGCTGCCCAAGACATTACCCTATCCCCTGTCCCACACCCTTCTCCCCACTCTGCCACCATTCCCCCCCAGTGCCCACTCATACCACACCATTAAAATTAGCGCCACATCAGACAACCCGCTTCCCAACCCCACCAAAGATGGCCACATCGTTACCAACCAGAACCCCCCCAAGCTACCAGAATACTGGCCTTCAGCTTACCCTTACCTTACTACCCGCAACAACAGACTAGGCTCAAGACTCCACACCCTACCTAGCACATGGCCTGCAACATATATGACTAATGCCTCAAAAAATAAGACCACCAGCGCTGCTAACACCGTCTCACTAAAATGTGCTCGACTCAATGTGAGATCCCTTGTTGCCCATCCCACTGAAACTGCTAACATCATCCGCTCAGCAGATCTAGACTTCCTTGCTACCACAGAAACATGGCTACATGATGCAGCAGGTCCCCATCTAACCCTTGCGGTTCCCAAAAATTACTCCATCCTTAGGGCCGACAGACCTAATGCTCGCGGAGGAGGTGTAGCTATCATATTTAAATCCTCACTTGACATTAGATCTGTTACCTCCCTTCCCCTGAAATCATGTGAGCACCTCACCATTAAAATACAAACCACCCCTAAGAATACTATCACGCTGGAACTAATATACAGACCCCCTGGTCTGACAGGTACCTTTGAGGAAGACATCACCTCTCTCATAACCGAGAATTCTAAGCCTCTCTCACCATTGACTGGCTCGCTGCCCACAACTGCAATATCACATGCAAAGCACCCCAACCTCTCGTATGGACTGACCATCTCCTCATATCATTCGACATCAGCATTAACAACCAGAACTACAAACAGCGCCCCCCAGCCTGTCTGACCAGAAACACGCGTAACATTACCGCGGAAACACTTATACCACTGGTTCTCCCTATCCTAAATACGCTCCCTGCCACTGCTGACCTTAATCTACTAGTAGTAAATACCTACAATGATGCCATGACCAAAGCCACTGACACCGTTGCCCCACTAAAACTACGCAAAGGCAAACCCAGAGCTCATCTGAACTCTTGGTATACACCTGAACTCAAAATACTCAGAAAAAAGAAAGCCAAGTTGGAAACCTTATGGAAAATGACTCCATCAGCCAAAAATAAAACCAATCTCATGAATATCTCCTCCCTTTATAAAAAGGAAATAATCTGCGCTAAGAAGGAAGCCTACAATGTCAGAATAAACAATGCAGGATCTAGTGCTAAAGAACTCTTAACCATCCTAAAGGAGTTAGAAAATCCTAACCCACCGACGGATACGTCTGTGAAAGACAAACCTTGGTGCACGAGAATCCAAGATGCCCTTGGTAATAAAATCACTGGCCTACAAACTAAAATTGAGGTCAAAAGACTACAACTTTCCAACAACAACTCCTCCAACCCTAGCATACCTAATTCCACCAATGACACCATTGGCTTCACATTCAAAAAGGTAACTATACCAGAAGTCCAAAAAATCATAACATCCCTCAAACCGTCAAATTGTAAAGGGGACAGTTGCCCCACACAGATCATCAAGGATGCAGCAAGAGACCTATCCCCGTTCATCTCCAAGCTAATAAACCTTTCATTCTCCACTAACTCAGTACCCAACAACCTGAATCAATCATGGGTTCTCCCACTTCTAAAAAGACTATCTCTAGACCCAGCCATTCCCACTAATTACAGGCCCATCACCACGGTTCCTTTCCTGCTAAAAATCCTTGATAGAGTTGCTTACCTGCAAATTCAGGATTACCTAGAAACTACCCAACTGTTAGGATTGTGTCAATCTGGCTTTCGACCTCAACATGGAACAGAAACCGCCCTTGTTGACCTCAAAAGTCAGATTGATGACATTAAAGACAAAGCAAAGGCAGCCATCCTTCTCCTTCTAGACCTCTCAGCAGCTTTCGACCTGGTCGACCATGAAATACTATGTAACCACCTCTCTTCCGCTGCCCATTTCTCCTCCTCTGATGTCATGTGGATACAATCCTTCTTGGCCAACAGAACCATGAGGGTCTTTTCTCCCGTGGCAGCAGCAGACCCTATCCCCATCACCTGTGGTGTCCCACAAGGTTCCTGTGTTTCCCCCACCCTATATGACATCTTCACAAAGCCTCACTTTGACAATCAATCTGGACCATCTGGGTGTCACCTACACCAACAACGTGGATGACACCCAGATACTCTTCACCATCTCGGGCAACTACAGCGATGATGTTGAAATCCTTTCTATCATTCAGGCATGGATGGCCACACTTGGCCTTTGCCTGAATGATGAGAAGACTGAACTTGTCATTGTGGATCACCCAAACTCTTACAAAAACGGAGCCCTGACTACTCCAACATCATCATCGACGGCAACACCATCCCAGTCGCTAAAAATGTGAAAAACCTCAGCTTTTATCTCGACTCGAATACCAACCTCACCAAACAAGTTAACACGACTGCCTCAGCTACCGCCTACACAGGGAAACTAATTAGAGCCTGTAGACCTTTTTTATCCACTAATAGCTGCCTCACACTGGCTAAGGCTCTCATACAATCTAAGCTAGAGTATTGCAATAGCCTCTACCTAGGTGCCAACCAATCTATTATCAACAAACTTCAGGTTCTCCAAAATAATGCGCTACGAGCAGCACTAAACATTGCCAGGCGTGAGCATATATCCACCATCAGAATATCATGCAAATGGCTCTCCATTGAACAAAAAATTGACTTAAAACACTTTGCCTTACCTACAAAGCCCTTAACCACATAGCCCCTCCCTACCTCACTAACAAATTCACCATGAAACCTGCCACCAGAATCACTAGATCTTCCAACACTCTATGCCTCACCGTGCCCAGATTCACCGCTAAAAGAACTGGCGGCTCAAGCTTCACGGTCCTTGCCTCTGAACTCTGGAACACCCTGCCTTTGAATATTAAATCGACTAAATCCTTCCCATTATTCAGGAAACTTGTCATTGGTTGGTTACTGACTAAAATCCTTTCCTAAATTTGACCCAGCCTGCCACAAAATTATATATATTGTACATGCCTCACCTATGCTTCAACTGGAAGTCTCAACTACCTCTGTCTGTACATATTGTACATTACACTACGATTGTATTACTGCAAATTCTATATACATTTTGCCTTCCAACCTGTCCTAAGTGCCCTTTTACTCCAGGGTCTGGAGTGCTATATAAATAAAATAAACAACAAACAAACAAAACAATCTGTGCTGAAAAAACAGGACTTGCGAAATCGGGCGCAAGTCCCTGTTTGTCGATTCATGGAACACAATGCGCAGGGCTTACCCGGGACTTGCGAGGAATCCGTGCCAGTCCACCACATCACTACGAGCTGACGAATGCCATGCACGAGACTCAAAGGGAAAGCCCAGCCAGGCCTGCGCAGTTACCTAAAAAGGAGGCGGAACATGTGGAATGAGGAAGAACAAGCAAAAATGTGGAGGCTACGAAGGACATTCCACCATCAAACAATCGCACCACCCATACGCTTGCAAAGCAAACGTATTCATGGAATTGAACAGGGAATTCCAGCACATGAAAAACCATGCACAGATTCGGAAACACCTATGCCACGCGATAGCATGCGTAAACATCAATGCACACACTAACAAATGCATAAAAAGCATGCAGGAACAACAAACGCATGGATACAGCCCCAATGAATGCACCATTTGTTGCAGCAGTCATCCTGGGACAATGCAGGAGGAGGATGGCCAGGGCCCGGATCTTCCACCCAAGGACCAGCCTTTTTGGAATGCTTGACAACCTCGTCTATGGCAGGTTGGCAGGTATAAGTTACATCCCATACCATCCTCAACCTGGACACAGAGTGGGAAGATTACCTCACATCACACACCATGTGCTCCCAAGCATTGAGCCCCTTGAAATAGGTGCTCACTGTTCTGCATTTGTTGGCCACTGCTTATTCCATCGTACCACAGCCATAGTAGGTGGTATCTCACAGGCCATGCAGTCACACTACTGACACCAGGTGTTGGCAATCACAACGGCACGTCCTTCTGTCTGCTATCGTATCTATATGCACAGAACACTGTCAGAAAGGCAAGCAGTGGTCCAGGATTTTTATGGAGAGGCTAGCACCCAAAAGTGCTAGGTGCCATTGATTGCACACATGTTGCTCTACGTCCAACTCGAGCAACAGAGCACATTTACCACAACCAGAAACATTGCCACTCCATCAATATTCAGGTTTGTGTTTGATCCAAGGGCATCATTACTGAAGTGTATGCCAACTGTCCTGGCAGCATACATGGTAGTTTCAGCTTCAGGATGTGCCAGCTACACCGGGCCCTGGAAGCTGGGAAGCAAGGCAACACATGGTTCATTGGTGAGTATGAAAGGCCACGCACATGCCTGCATGTTGCACACCGACCAAAAGACACTGTCAACAATGACAACCATTTTCACCTCTACAGGGGCAGTGCCGACCCTCTGAGCACATACATGATGATGCCCATACGCAACCCCAACGCACCTGCAGAGGTAAGGTACAGCACTGCCCATATTGCAAATCTGGGCATAGTGGAGCACACATTTGAAATGCTCAAGTCACATTTATGCTCCCTTGACCACTCTGCTGGTGTGTTGCTATATGCACCACCAGTAGTCTGCAGGAGTACTGTGGCAGCATGTTTTCTGCACAATGTTGCAACACCTCGTGATGCCCTGGTGGACATGGTGGTGGCACCCCATCCACATCCACAGTCGCACCGCTTGCGTTTTGCTGGGCAAAGGGCACATGGGGGGCTGCACGTACCCAGCTTGAGCAATCTTATTTCACCTAAACTCCCTCACCTGTGGAGTGCAAACGATCCCGCAGAATCACAGGTGCCATTCAGTGATGACAATGGAGCAATCCACTGTGCCCACAAAACCACCCTGAGAAGGAGCCCTTGGAAGTGCACATTTGTGTGCATCCCTTAGAACTAAAAGACATTTCATTTTCTGTTTCCAAAAGAAACACATTAAAGAGGGAGGACACCACTACCACCATTCCAACCATTTAATTAAATCACCTCTTTGGCACCAAAACCATATGTAATGTTAACCTAAATTCATACTGCACACTATCCCCACCGTAGTGGTCCAATGGGGCTCTGGCCGATTGACTAACTAACATACCTGTCAAATGTGTAAGCAGAGATAAATCCTGAAACATCATGTATGTGCTGCAAGCCATACATGGCCTCAACAATTTACATGTACACATTATACAACAAGCAGAATTGCATATAGCTGCACATCCTAGAATGTGTATGATGCACACAAACATGTCACTGTTGTGCGGTGTTGAAAAGCAGTACAATATCGACCCACATGTTACTCAACATGGCAACATGACCACAATAAACCTCAATCCCAAAAAACGATTAACAAGAGGTAATAGACAATTGTGAAAAAGAGTGTGACCCACCAGGATTACCACATCCAGACATGCAGCAACTAAAGTAGCCATTTCATAATGATTAAGATACATGCACATCTTACCTGTCCCATTGGCGTGCAGTCGACAGTCAAAATGTATCCCATGCAATATCCATCATTCCCTGACAGAAGGATCTGCAGACAATGAACAAAATGAAACAGAGTGCAGCTAACACATCCATGACCCAAAATGTCAAGACCCAAAGGCACCCTTCAGTGACATACAAAACATGCAAACAACAACTCACAAGACAACCATTAACATGTGTCCCAGCACACATGAAGCAACACCTGTTCACTGCATGCAAATCAAACACATAAAACACACACACTGACAAACCACAACATCACCCACACTGCCTGTCCCCCTCAGTGACATGCAGCAAATGAGCATATCACATATCCCCATTCACTAGACGATGGCACATACACAACACACGCATCAGTCAACATGCTGCATGAAAATGAGAAGACGTCACATGTGCAGGTAATTGTGCCCACAAAAAAGCAGGGACACCCCTGGAAGACTCCCAATGACCTGACAAGGCATGCCATCACCTGAGTAGTATTGGGACAGTGCAGTGAACACAGTCATGGGAGCACCTTTATTTATTTATTTATTTATTGGTCACTTGTTAGGCCCTTATACAATTAGCACAACTGCTTCAAAACGCCCACAGGGCAACAGGGTGGGGACAGGGGAAGGTAGACACTGAATTACAACAGAGATAAATAATAGAATTAACAGTACAAACAAATCATGAGAATAACTGGGAGGGAAGACAAACCTACTATGCCTTGTGAATGGTCAGCACGTGCAAGTGTAGAGGGGGTGAGGTAAGGGAAAAGGTGCTGAGGTCCTCAAGGAGAAGTGCTTGGAATGAAGTGCTAAGAAAAGAAAAGAAAAATGGAAGTGCAACCTCCCGTGGTTAGGCTGAACCTGAGCAAGTGCAGTATATAGACAGTGGCTTGGATGAGAGTTGTGGGGGAGTCAGGGCCCTGAGGATACATAAGGGCCCTGCACATCAGTCACACTACTGTATGATTAGCAGGGAAGAGTGAAGGAGAAGGAAGAGTAGATGAGGAAGGTCTTGAGGGTTTTTGGGAACTTAAGGATGTCCTGCTCAAGACACAGAAGGAAAGTGAGGCTATTACACAGAAGGCAGCCTGCCGAGGAAACTGATCCATCACCAGCCCTCTGTCTACCAAACCACTTCACAAGCAGGGAGTTGGTGCCAGAGGAACACAAGATTCTGGAAGGGGAGTATTTGGTCAGGAAGTGTTTAAGATAAAGTGGTCCCAGGCCCCAGAGAGCCTTGTGGATGATACAGAAGGATTTGAATTTAATCGGTGCTGAGACCATGAGCCAGTGAAGGCTGTGTGGGGCAGGAGAGATGCAGTCCCTTTGCCTGATGCCAAGGATAAGTCTTGTGGCCCTATTCTGGGTAAGATGGAGGGGTATCATGGTGGATGAGGGAAGATTAAGGAGGAGGCTGTTGTGGTAGTCTTGCCTATAGAGAACCAGTGCACAGGTAACATTGAATCTCTGGGGGAAGATGGAGAAGGGTACAGTTACTTTGATAAGGAAGATCTGAAATTGGGACTTCTTGACAATGTCCTGAATATGAGGGATGAAGGAAAGGGAGGAGTCAAAGATGACTCCAAGATTACTGGTTTCAGAGGAGAAGACTAGGGGGGAGCCCATGGAGGAAGGCAGAGTGAAAGGAAGAAGTAGGGTGCATGGGATCCAATAGGGAGACTCTGTTTTGCTTGCGTAGAAGCAGAGGTCATTAGCAGTGCACCAGGCGTGGATGGTGGAGAGGCAGTCAGGGATGAAGGAAGGTGAAAGTGCATCAGTAGGAAGTTTGAAGAGTTGTGTGTCGTCAGCGTAACACCAGAAGTTTGGGAGAAGGAGGCAATGATGCATTCCAGCATTCCAGCAGGGAACTGTATATGCTAAATAGGCAGAGCAAGAAAGAATGGAGTTGTGGGCGACACGACAGGTGGAGGAAGAAGTAGGGGAGGAGAAAGGGCCCAGAATCGGTTGGAGAAATGATTGATGAGGAATGAGCTAATTCAAACCAGTGCCCAATCCAAGATGCAAAGGGTATCATGGAGCCTTTTCATGAGAATGGAATGATTCACTGTGTTAAATGCAGAAGAGAGATCAAGGAGGCTGAGGACAATGGGGGATTTGGAATTGAGGGATGCAAGCAGTTCTTCACGGGTGATGAGGAGAGCAGTGTCCGTGGCTCTAGAAGTTTGGCATCCACACTGGTGGTCATCTAGACCACCAACAAGTTCATTAAGGACATTGAGTTGGGGGAGGGCACCTTCTCGAGCAAATTTTCCCAGGAAGGGGGTGATGGAAATGGGGCGATAGTTGGCTGGACAGGAAGGGTCTGCAGATGGTATTGTAAGGATGGGCTGCAGAAGGGAGTGTTTGAGGGAGGATGGAAATGAACCAGTAGCAAAGGAGTGGTTGCAGAGATCAGCAAGAGCAGGGGCGAGAGAGAAGATGTTGCCTTTGATGGTTCTGGAGGAGAATGGGCCAACCTGTTTTGAAAGGACCTTCATAGAGTTGACAACTCCAGTGACTTCTTCAGGGGAGACAGGAGCAAAGGAAGAGAAGGAGGAAGGAGGAGGGTGAGTGGTAGGGGCATGGGGGGAGGGTTGTGTTGGAAAGGTGTGTGATAAGAATATTCAGTATATCCAGTGTTTTTGAAAAAAAGTGACAGGCGAGTGCATTACAAAGGGACTGGGAAAGAGTTGGGGCAGACGATACTGCAGATGGGTTGGCAAGTTCCCTGCAGATTTTGCAGAGTTCAGCTATAATGCAAAGCACAAGAATGCAAGTAAACATATACTCACCTCTTGCACTATTCTTCTCAATGGGCGCATGGACCGCATGGCTACGGAGGACCGGGAGGCATGACTCTGCTGGCACTACCATCCTGCGTTGAATCTGAAGGTGGAAGTGGTGCTGGAGGCTCACCATGCAGTGCCCTGGCCTGGGGGTCAGTGGCAGCAGCCATGTAGGACACTGATAAATGCACAAGTAGACTGAGGGCTTGGAGGTCACTATGCACAACCTCACGGGTTGTGTGTAGTTCTTCCACGATTGTCTGCCTCAATGATAACATCTCTTGAGGGAACAGGGATTCCCTGGGTGCCCAACCCTCTGCAAGCAGGGATGCCTGCAGACACTGCAGATCTGCCCGTCGCCCCCTGCTGTTGGCCTCCATGTGCAGCCTGGGGAGCGGCATGTGGACTGCATGACCTGCAGCTGTTGTACCATCTGTGTTGCTAGGGCATCATGGAACTGGCCACCCTATCCAAACCCTCAGCCAAACTCTCACAGGCAGCACCCTATCGGTGTGCGGAATGCACCATCTTCTGCTTTCACACTGTCTGCCCAGCCTGCACATGCCCCCCACATGTGTAGGGCCCACCTGCCTGATCCAAGGAAGCATGGCCCTTACTGTGATGCCACTGTCTCTGGCTGTAGGACTGCAACCCTCCCTTGGCCATCTGCCCCAGAACCCGAAACCAATACATGGAAGTGTGGCCTTGCAGCCGTAACCATCACAGACAGGCGTGACACCCCGACTGGCTTTGTTAAGGCACCTGACCCACTGCAGACTCACAGGCCCCGACTGCTCCACCCATTGGTGCACTCACCTCTGCCATCATTCAGGACTGCACATCTGGTTCAGCATTAGAACTATTGGAGTCCAACGAGTCAGAATTGTTTGCAGCACGGTTTAGGGTGGTCTGTAGCACCAGTGGATTCTCACGGCCTGCCACGCCACATCCTCCACTGGTGGTCTGAAGCATCACAGACTCTTCTTCCTCCTCCTCTGCATCTGATGCGTACTCACATGCACATGAAAAGAAAAAGACATGTAGAGTCATGTGCAATGTGTCTACTGTAAACATGTGTATCACATTGCTGCCATGCAACAACATCCAGGCCATGCCACCATAAGAAAAACAGCATCCACACACTGTGTACAAGAAACTATCTGATTATGGCCTATTCAGACTGGCAACAACATTCCCTGCTCAGGGCCATGCTGCCAGTGGACAAATTGCCAACAAACAGGGTCTTTAACAAGCACATTATGGCCCATGGCACAGCAAACTGTTCACTAATACCAGTGAAATGGGCATTCCCATGTGGCTTTGTGACTTGCAATTACATGACATGGCAACAAGCAGACACACATATCCACAACCAAGTCCACATCCATCACATGCCACACCAATGTGCACATGGTACAGGGACTGTACACAATGGCAACATTCCGTAAATGTGTGAAAAAGGAAACAGTCCCAGTTGATGTATGGCTGTAAGAGTACCACCTAGCCAATGTCTATGAAGTGGAGAGAGTAAGTCAATGGAGTTGTAGATATGAATAAGGTACAGTGACCCACAAAATGGAGGGGGGCATCAACCTGTGGAGTGTGTGTTGAGTTTGGGAGGCTAACGGGGATCAGGCCTCACAATTGTCTCAGGAGGCATTGCCATTTGGGCAGCAGGGATATGCATAGTCCATACATATGCACAATCACTCAGGGCACACCATAAGGCGTGTTGGTTGTCATGGGTGTTCTATGTAGCATGTGTGGAGAGAAAATCTATACCCTGCACGGCATGAAGTATTACTCATATTTCGGACACATGCACATGTCTTGCAGAGCAGAGTCACTGACATCAAGGATGCAGCTAACAATAGGGCACATTGTGGTATCATGTTGCAGATGTTTGTGGGTTTGCTAGTGGGGGATGAGTACTGTCACATGGCCATGTTCAACTGATATACACCACATGGGTTGTATCCAAACTTGTGTACACTGGAGAAGATTCATTAACCACGACATGGTCATTCGAATTCAGCCAGATACGCACCATAATTATACATCTTGGTGATGCTTCACTACACATACTCAGGATGCACAATCTTGGTCACTCACCGGACATGTCCTCTTCATTTCACAGGCCTCCCATGCTTTGTACCTGCTGCAATAAAATGAATTGTCTCATAATCTTTTCATGCTCAGTCAGCTCCTCCTCCTCTGGTGTCCCCTGCTCAGTTGCCAGAGCAGAGGCGATGTTGGCACCCAGCTTGGACGGGTGAGGTCATTCCAGTGCTTCACTACCTGTGCAGCAGTGCGCTTCTCAAACCCTAAGGCATTGATCTCATTCATGACATGCTGCCAATGCACCATACAATGAGCAGGTGTATGTGTGCTCCCCGGTTGCTGGTATATGTCATGATGGTGCATGGTCACGTAGTCCATGAGGATCTGGAGAGTCCATCATGGAAGTTCCTCTTCATCAATGTGCCAGTGTCCTGTGTTGAGCCATGGGGTTGAGCCTGTTCATGCTGTGCAGGCTTTGCCTTCTTGCCACAAGGTTTTGGTGTTGCCACTGTGTGTCTGGGACCACTCTTGGGTCCAGATGCCGGATCACTAGAGACCTGGGGCATTGCATTACCCCCTGTCGCTGGGGCAGCTGCTTCTGCTGCACGTCCCTTACCCTTGTGGGCTGGGACAGCTGCTTCCACTGCACGCGTCTCTTACCCTTTCGGGCTGGGCTGGCTGCTTCCACAGCAGGTCTCAGAACCCCTCGGGCTGGGACAGCTGCTTCTGCTGCACGTCTGAACCTGTAGGCCCTTTTAATGAGGTAAGGCTTTATTGGATTGATGGGGATGCAGAATTTACTCTTACACCAATAATAAGACCAACCCAAGAAGTTGGCAAAATATAGCTGTTTTAATAGCAATTGTCCAAAACAGGGAGTACAACGGATATCAACAGACATCTCACAGCATATCTCTCAAAGTTTTACATGAAAAAAACACCTTTATAGCAAAAACTCATCATCATTGACAACATACTACATGGCAAACTAAGAAAACTTATCTGGGATTGTGTTGGTCTATGGGAAATATCTAGGTATACGTTCTATGGGGGATAGGATTATGATTGGGTATCTATAGTTAGGTGGACAACTATGCCCACCCCTAGTGCAAGTAATCTTCTTTGTCATCAAATACATGTTTCATTTGCATGAAAACTATAGGGCTCTTTCCTACGTGGCCCTCTATAAGTGGTTGGTTACTTTGACCCTTCTGGAATAATCCACTCGCTAGCAGCATGCAAGCTGGTACCCCAGGTGCTCGTGAGTAGACTTGACCATGCCTCCCCACTCAATTAGCCCATCATTCATCATCACTCCAGTCGTCTGCCATTCAAATTGTCTTTGAACTCAGCCTTGCAAAGTATCACTGCGCCTGAGAATAGAAGGGAGTGCGAGCACGTTCTTATCTTCAGACTCGATGTAGCTTGCCCAAAGTCTATTTCCATCTACCCCATGTGACAGGAGACCATGTTTTAGCTCCTTCTTCACATTTAATACTATTAAACGAATAAAACGTGCCACTCATAGTATTTTTCCATTGCACCTCAACAGCAGCTCGCCTCACTTCTCACGTTCATTTTATCTTCTCAAATAGATAACCAGTTTCTTGGCTGCCTCATCCCTTGAAACTGGGCCAGACAAGCCTTCTCGATTCTTCCTCCATCTTCAGCTGCTTTTCTCCGCTGTGCCACACTTTCAATCCTTCTGCTATTGAGGTCCTGGTTTGCTAAAATGTGACGTGGAACATCCAGATTCTATACACATGTATATAGATTGGTGGCACTCCCTGTAATCTATTCACTATGTATAGCCAGCCTTCATAGTTACTTATTCTACTTGCATTGCAGCATTGTACAGTTATAAAGCGACTTATATTTTCTTCAGTGTTCTTTGCACGTGTAATCTTCATTCCGCACATGAAATGTTACTCAACTCGTAATCTTTGTTCCGCACATGAAATGTTGCTCGACTCTTTATTTCACCATCAGATTCTATAAGGTCCATTTGCCTTCTCTCTTGACACCTGTTCTTGGATCGTCATCTTTGCTTCATGTGACGTCACCAATCTCTGCTTTCATTGATCTTTACACTTCATCTGGGTCTTCTGCTAAGAGGCTGTCAGCTCTCTGAGGATACATGAAGAATAGTGTTCTCAATGGATACCTTGTCTCAAAGGCTTTTCTTGTTGTGAGCATCATTACTGGTGTTTTGATTGTCACAATTTCTGGTTCCTACCCTATAGGCAAGATGGGGGCGGGATTTCTGATAGAGGCATTTGGCTCATCCTCTGCACTCCCGGCTCTGATTGATTCATCAACCACTCTCCCATCAGTTTTCATGTCTAGGCATCCTTGTCTAAAAAAGTGCTTTTTTGGAGTCCATATATTCATTATTCCTTTCAAAGATGCTGCTGATTTTACATGGTCGTCAACACTCCAAGTCATGTGGGTACATTGTCCATTCGGGTTACAATAGATCCATCATCTCACATAATTCTTGTGGTTCTTTGGATACAGAAACATTGTTTCCTCAGGTGCTAGGAAGCTTGCTTCATATATTTTCTGATTTCTTCATCTGTCAGTTCCTTGGGTTCAAACCCAGGCTCATCATCGCTCATGATCTTCATTCCTACTGTTTCCTTCTTATCTTCTTGCACTGTGTGATTAATATTCTGATCACAAAGAATCCAAACATGATCATCACTAATAGTGCTCCACGAAACTTTAAAATATTTGCCATCCATTGCGGAACCCATAAGATGATTGATGCAAACCAGCTGTCATCTGCAATATCTTCCACTTCATCTTCCATCATGGTATGCAAGTTTGTTAGCAACGTTATGGCCTCTGTCAAGGTCCCATTCTCGTCATCATGAGAATGTCTGAATGTGCAACATGATTCTTTGATTTTGGCACAAACACCTCCATCCATGGCTGTAATCATGTCCATGACATATCTGTTCTGGAGGGTCATCAATGTTATGGCTCTCAATTCTTCCTTGATAGCATTGAATCCCTTTATGGTAGTGTTGATCATTTGCAGGAGCTCCCATTGAGTGATTTTAAACCACTTTGCATTTGCCATCATCTGGATCCCTGGCATAAAGATAGTTCTAAATACTGCAGCAGTTTGACTGAACAACCTATGTTCATATGCAATAGAATCAAATGCTTCTATGGATTTCACTGAACAGTAATTCTCCCTTTTTGTTCGATTGAGAAATCCAACTGATCTCCTCTTCCTCATGTGAACATCTGCTTTTGGAAACTCTTTGGAATCACCAACGCTGGAACATGATTAAGAACTATGGAGCATGTTCCTCCCCAAACCCAGGGCAATTTCATATAGGCTCTGTATCCACAGGCCCAATATTGATCCATTAGGACGGCTGTCCCTGCTTGCATTTTAGAAAATAAGCTGTAGTCTTGCACCCTACACTAGCTCTCATGTACCTTTTGCCTTTTCTCTGGAAGCACCATGTCACATTTATCAATGGTATCACTGTCATTAGACCTGATTCATCTTCCACCCATGTCAGCAATTTGGCATGTTCGGTCCGTGACTTTAAACACTCATCACTCACCTTTTGTACTTCTCGCATGTAATCTGACTTCAATAAATGAGACGGACAGGACATCAGTCCCTCTTCTCATTCTTTCTTTGTTCTCACTCATTCAGAGACTAAAGTCTGAGCTTGTTCCCAGCATCCAGGTGCCCAAGGCCTTTCTTCCTTGTCAGGACAGTCCATTCTCTTCATTCCATCTATGGTCACTTCATCCTGTCCTGTCCCTGAATACGTAAGCATCTTGTTTTTCCATGCAGGCTCTTTTTCCATTTGGGTAGTCTTGATATAGTCATCCTGGAATGAGAACGACCATCTCGATCTCCATTGCAAAGTGGCCCAATTCCCTTGAAACTGGCCTTTGTCATGCATGCTGCAATGTGAATGAGACATCTGGCATCATACTCCGGGATTTCTTTAGCAATGAAAGTTTGGGCTGCATTCCTGGCATAAGGCAAGAGAGCACACATGTAGCAACTCTCTTTAGATGTTCTCTCTCCCACTTTTTTCATGTGCTGATACCACATGTTGTTACCCAGGTGTGCTGTACTATCTAAGTATGTGTTTATCCCATCATCATCTTCCTCTGTGCTTCATCTGTGTCTCGCTCTTGCAAAGTGAGTGCTAGCATAATATTCCAGAAGCATATCAGTAATGGTCCTCCCTGCAGGGGAGATCATCGGTACATGTGCTTTAGCAATAGGCAACCTTACATGAGCTGCTGGTGTGGGAAAATCACAAATGGGCTTGGTCTTTCAGTAATGGACAACTCTGCGTGAGTCACTGGAGTGGGAAGAATCAAAGGGATTTCTACATTGCTTGGAACAATGAAATAAACAGCATGGACCAAAAGAATCAGGAAAACAACAATACATTCTGAGCATGCATATATAATGCACCAATACATTAATCCCCACCAATTATGATTCTCCACATGTCGGTGAGTTCACTCCCTTTCCAAAACTGTAACATGTTCGACGTTCCTCACTGTGCCTGTATACTGCTTTAAGGAAAGAAAAAAACATTTTAATCAGGCAACTCTATTAAATGGTCAGGTAACTGCAGGATCTATTCAACTATCGGCACAAGCAGCCTCCTGATTGCAAGGCCATTTTTAGGATCATGCAGAAAAGTGTGTATAATAACACTGTGCCCAACAAGATCAGGATAACCTTGAAGAATAAAAACAAAAACAGCGAGAAGGAGCCTATCGGCATTGGCATCTGTCAGGACTATTGAATGAACCAAACAGAAACTCAGTGAGGAACACATCTGGAAACTGCTCATGTTTCCAGTTGTCAAATATGAACTCTAGTTTTGGCATATTTATAGGACGTCAACACTTTCTAAAGTCCAATTCAAAAGATTCCTGTGACTCAAGAACTGAGTTTACACTCCTGCTATAAAATCTATAAAGTGTGTCCGGAGTGAGCCACAGTCCAAATGCACACTTGCATTTATTTAATCAGCAACCTTAGCTTCCTTCTTCCTCATCCTCAATCGGGTCTGCACATGCTGAACTCACCAGCATAAGGCTTTACATTGCTCAAATGGATCCAAGTATGTCTCCCCTAGACTTTTACTACTGAGGGAGCAATGTTTTCCGCCAAGTAAGGACCTCTAAAGTGTGGCTCATGCCACTTTCTGGTGAAATTCTGTATTAGGACTGGATCTCCAATAAAAAGTCTAGGAACATGTAGTAATTCCAAAGCTGTGGCTGCTGAATGGTGTTCATCTGTGTCCTGAGACCGACCCCCCTGGCTTTTGAGTTGATCTGAAATGACAGAGATACTAGCGGTCATACATGTCAAATAAGCATGTAACTCATTTCCTAACATTTCTGCAGTCTTCTGGGCATCACTTCTGCTCCTCGATGGAGGAGACACAAGCATTCTCATTTGCCTCCCTGTCCCTAGCTTGTGGGGTGTGAGGTGGTGGTCCAACCCAAGCTGATTCCTTAACGCATATAATGCGAGGGGCTGGCAATACAGCAATCTCTCTCCTTGTCACTCTCTTACGGTGGCTACTATCTATCAGCCTCCTCATCAGATCACCTCCTTTCTCTCTGAGTGGGCTGACCTCTCCTCCTCCCTCCTGGCCTCAACAACTCCACTGCTCCTTCTTGGTGATCTCAATATCCATCTGGACTCTCCCTGTTCCTCCTCTGTACTCTTTCGTGACCTCTGTGCTTCCCACTTCCTTTCTATCCTCCCCTCTGGCCTGGCTCACTCTGCAGGGTACACGCTTGATATTTTTATCTCCTCTGACCTCCCCCTCTAAATCCCTCTGACCACTCATCGCTTCTGGAGCGATCACTCCCTCCTCTCCTCCCATCTCTCCCTCTCTATCCCCTAGGAGAAGCCATCCCCAACACTGTCACCTATCTTCTCGGACACACGGCCCATGAAGCATGTGTCAGTTGAGGCTTTTGCCGCCACCTTCTCCCAACCTTCACCTCTGACTGACTCACATCCTGACACAGCCCTTTCCATGCTCTACTATTCTATCTCCGATACTCGTGTTGCTCTTGCTCCTGTCATGAGGACCCATTTGAAGCTCAAAGCCAAGTGCAATTCTCAAATGTAAGTGCAGGGTGGCTGAGAGGAAATTGAGGACTTCTTGTTCATTCACTGACATACTGGCCTGCCGCCTGCTCCAAAGGCAATACTGACTCTCTGTCCATACTAAGAAGAGAGCACACATCCAAGCCTGTTTCTCTGCGGCATCTAATGACTCGGCTGAACTCTTCAAAATCTGCAAGGAGCTGGTCAACCCTGCTGCAGTCTCTACCTCTCCTGTTGCCCCCCAGGCCCTTTGCATGGCCCTTGCCTCTCACTTCATCTAAAAAATCAGGACCCCCTGTCCAACCTCTCGTCCCCTGCCCCTCTTCTCCCTTCTCCTTCTGCGAACTCTGGCCCTCCTGCAACCGCCCGCCACCATCCCTCTTGTCCTTTCACCTTTTCTCCCCTGACAAGATCTCTAGACAATTCTGATCTATGAAAGTCTCATCAAAACAGGTTCTTCCCTGTTACTCCAAAACCATCAAGGAACACAATGACACCCTTGCTCCTGCCCTGGCCAATTTCTGCAACCTCTCCTTTGCCTTGGGAGCCTTCCACTCCACTGTGAAGTACTCTCTTATGCACAACTTATGTAAACCCACAACCATCTCTTCTTGCCGGGCAAACTATTGCCCGATCTCCATCACTCCTTTCCTGGGCAAACTCCTGGAAAAGCTGGCCATCTCGTAGCTTAACCTTCGCTCTGATTTTGATGGCTGTCTCTACGACCATCAGTCTGGCTTTAGAGCTGCCAGAAGCACAGAAACTGCTCTCCTGAACATCCATGAAGATCTGCTCTCCAACCCTGACTCTAACATCCCCTCTGTCCTCATCCTACTCAATCTCTCCTCTGCTTTTGACACAGTCAACCATACCATCTTGCACAATCGTATCCATGACAACCTCGGTATCACTGATCAGGCTCTGGCCAGGCTGACCTCTTTCCTCTCTGTTCAGCACTCCCAGGTCCAACTTGGGTTGTTCCTTTCCTCTATCTCCCTCTCTACCTGTGGTTTTCCCCACGGATCTAACCTCTCACCCTGGCTTCTCAACCAATACCTGGCAACTCTCGCACATCGCATTGCCATTTTCTGCTTCAATTTTGAGTGCTATGCTGATGACACTCAACTCATGTTCAGGCTTCCCTCAGCCACCTCTTCTCCTTCTCTCATCTCTGATTGCCTGTCTGCTATTCAGGAGTGGTGTGCCACTAATGATCTCTGCCTGAATGCTAGCAAGACTTAGGTCCTCCTCATCGACACACCGTCACCCTCCTTTCCTGTTACTCTCTGGCTGGCCTCCCTTGGCCCTCCTCCTACTCCCACATGTGAGGCTAAGAACCTGAGGGTCATCCTCGACTTCACACTTTCCTTTTCTGCCCACATCTCTGATGTCTCTAAAAAGTCAAACTTCCAACTGCACCTCCTCAGAGATATTCTTCCTTTCCTCTCCTTCCCCCAGAATCTCACTGTCTGTCGAGCCCTGGTTCTCTCTAGGTTGGATTACTGCAACAACCTCTTTCTAAATCTACCTGCTTCTACTCTCCGCCCTTTGCAACTCATCCAGAACAGGACTGTGAGACTTGTCCTTGGCCTCAAGCCCTGGGATCGTATGTCTCCAGCCCTGACATCTCTTCATTGGCTCCCAGTGGCTGTAAAGATTAAATTCAAGACCTTCTGCATTGTTCACAAGGCTTTCTGGGGCCTGGGACCAAAATACCTTCATCTCTCCTTCCACAAACACCGTCCCCTTTCAAGCTCTTCGCTCCTCCACCTCCAACTTCCTCAGGGTCAGTTGTTTCTCAAAGAAACAAGCTGGGGGTAGATCTCTATCTTTGGCTGGGGCCTTCCTCTGGAACAGCCTTCCTGCCACTCTAAAATTTGCGGAGAACAATCTCTGGTTCCGGAAGCCCCACAAGACCTTCCTCTTTGCTTCTGCCTTTGCTCCTCTTTTCCCCTGCTGATCTGTTCTGCTTCAGCATCAAGCACCTTGTTAACTTCGGATTTCAGGCCCAGGTACTTGCTCACCCTGCCATGCACCTGCACTGCATCCTGGCAACCCTTTCACTTTGGTCTGTATCTGTAACCAACAGCCACCCCCTTTTCTGCACTTATCAGGCACCCCATGTCTGTATCTTAAACCTAGAACTTGCTACTTGCTAGCTGCACTACCACGGTTGTTGTTTTTTATTTCCTTTGCTCAGCACGTTTCACTTTTTCCCCTCCCCCCCTGCACTTTCCCCCTTCCCTCTCCCCGCACTTGCATGTTCTCAAAGCCACAAGGCGTAGTAAGATTCTTGTTTTTGTTCTCCCTTGCTCCCCTTGCTTGCCTTGTCGGGCTCTGAAACACTTGTGTATGAGCGCGATACAAATAAAATATCAATATCAATATCCCTTCTTCAGTGCCAATTTGAGTTTTGCAATTATTCTTTAAGGAGACCTTTGCGTCTATCACAAAGCCAATTTGCTTGCGGGTGATAAGCAGAAGAAAACGTGTGCATAATGTTCAATAATAAACTAATCTGTTCAAAAACCTCATTAACAAAATGGGGCCCATTGTAGGATCTCAGCACCTCACACACTTTCCATCTGGGAAAAAATTCTCTGACTTAAAACTTCACTGTGCAAGTGGCATCAGGGTGCATACAAGGACTTGCTTCGATCAACCTGGAAAAGGGACAAACCACCATTATAATATACCTGTATCCACTACATACTTGCAGCATGCCAACTTAATCAATATGTAAATGCTGAAAAGGACCATTTGGTTGAGGGATCACTCCTCTGATTTTTTGCAGTGTATGCCCAGTGGTAAACTTTTGACATTGGATGCAATTTACTACATGAAATGAAATGTGTTATAACAGGTATGGTACAAACCAGTTCTGCGCAATAGATGCTGAAAGGCTTTCCCTTGTTACATGCACAGGATAGTGCAGCTGTTCAAGTGCTACCTTTAACAATGCTACTGGCATCATCACCTTTCCAGTGCTTTTTTGTTGTCATAATGCTTCGGAGGGGGATAAAGAAAACTTCCCTTGTTTCCAGAGCTCTTGCTCTTCCTGCAGTGCACTGCTATGAACTTCCATCAACTGTGTTCTTGATAAATGATTAAACCCTTCATTTACAATAATGATTGTGACTACATTCTCCTTTACATCTGGAGTATCAAAACTTGAAATATATGGCGAATATGCAACCCTTTTGGCCTCTATGTCTGCAGGTTCGTTCCTGCGACAGATAAAGTCAGTTTGCTTAGTATGTGCTGCCCATTTAACTATTGCAATCGCTACTGGGAGTTGTAGTCCCTTAATAATCCTGTCCAATAATGCTGTGTGTTGCAGTGGAGTGCCATCTGCTTGGCGGTAGCCCCTCCTTTTCCAATGTGCTAGCCTTGCATGCACGGTTGACATCACATAGACGGAGTCACTGTACACTGTAACTTCCTGCCCTGCGTGTATCTCAAGTGTGACAATGAGTGCAATTAATTCAGCTGGTGCGCTGAAAATTTAGATGGTAGTCTTGCACTTGCCACAACCTCAAATTCACAATTTGCTCTATGTCTCTCCACAACTGAGCCAGAATGCCTTTCCCCACTAGTATGATCGATTTTCAAATAGCCATCAATAAAGAGAATCTCACCCCTGCTTACGTATTTTCCTTTACGCATGGGATGTTATAAATGAATTCTTCATAGTTTGTGCAATCATGCACCTGCTCACCCTCTGCCACAGGCTCACCTACAAATGTGGCAGGGTTCACTATTTTCCACTTGACTATTTTGATTGCTGCATTCAATATAACCACCTCATATGCAAAAGTTCTCTGAGATGTTAATATACCATTAGGTCTTTCCAAAAGGGCAAACAAAGCATGCTCTGCAAAAAGGGTCATGGAACACCCCATCACAATACTGGTAGACTTCTCAATTGTGAATACGGCTGCTGCCAGCGACTGTTTGCAAGGAAAGTGCCCTTTCATAACTGGATCCAGAATCCCACTATAATATGCCTAGGCTTATACCCCAGTGTAGTTCTCTGTGTAAGGACTGCTGTCATTACTGTCCCATTTGTCTGTAAAAATAAAATAACTCCTCATCATAATTGGGAATTCCTAAAACTGGAGCTGTTCAAATTGATTTCTTTAGTTCTTCAAACCCTTCCTTCATTTCCTCATTCCATTCTATTTTTACCTTATTCATTTGAGCTTTCTTTAGAGCCTGCAAAAGGGGTCTTGTGTATGAACTATAATCAAACACCCACGCTCTAATGTAGTTGCATGATCCCAAGAACTGTTGCATGTGCGCTACCATTTCCGGTTTGCTGTTTTCACGATCGCATCAGCTCTCTCAGGTGTGACCCTCTTTCCCTCATGTGAGATCAACTGGCCTATGTACAACACTTCTTCTTGACAATATTGAAACTTCTCTTTGTCTACCTTATATCACTTGTCTGCCAGGATAATCATTAACTGAATCATGTCTTGTCTCCTGTCATCTTCTGTCATGCTACAAACCAAAATATCATCTACATAGTGTATCACAACACTTTTCAAATCAATATTGCATAGATTCAACTGGAGGACCATATCAAAGATCGATGGAGACTTGCAGTACCCTTGGGGAAAATTAGTGCTTTTCAGTCTAGTTTGGCAAAACGTAAATTACTTAAGGTCTAGGGAGTCCTTATGCAGCGGGATTGAGAAAAACACATTTTCCAAGTCAATCACAGGAAAATATTGTGCTTCTGCTGGGATACTGAATAATATTTTTGCCGGACTAGTAACCAAAGGAAACTCTGCCTCTACAAAATCATTAATCGGTCTCCTGTCTTGTATGAATCTCCTTGACCCCCCTTTTGATTTCTTGATAGGATACAATGCAGTATTACACAGTGACTTTGGGCCGAAATAGTCTTAAAAATTCCCTCATCTGCCTCTCGAGACATTGGGTACTGACTTGCTCGAGGTGTAATTGTTCCGAGCTTCAACTTTATCTCCCCCTTCAATAGGCCTACGTCATAGGGGCCTGTAGTCCATAAAGAGTTTGGTAAGTTTTCCAAGACTTCATCAAAAAATGCTGGATACTGCCTCATTATTACCATTCGTGTTGGGATCTCTCTTTTCTCTATTCTGATCCAATATGTAATATGCATCTTGAATATTACTTCATCATCTGATGGATCGTCTATAAACATGTCTTCATCAGTGACGTCAGTCAGTCTATACCCTTCCCCAATGGCACTCACTGTTCTCCATGGCCTGCCCCTGTCAACTGTTCCATCAAACATGGCCATTTCCCCTCGTGCTATGGATGCATTTAACTCTAGAGATATAGTCTGTCCCCCCTCTTCACCTATAGGTATCTGTGGCCTGAACAAGAATTCATCAGCATTCTCAAAATCTTTTCCACTAAGCCGGGTAGCCATGTCAATAAAATGCGTACCCCATAAAGAAAGACTTCTGGTTCCAATGGCATTAGTCGCACAGCCATTTGCCCTGTAAAAACCAATTTAAATTTGCCCACATTTATATAATGTATCCCTGTAGTAGAGCCCATATGCCTTCATTAGTAAAAGAAATCGTCATATTACACTTCGTCATTAAATCTCGTCCTAGAATGCTAACTGGTTTCTGCTGTGAAGATAATAATGGAACAGACATATCACACTCTGATCCATCTGGTGTTGATTATTCACCTTCAATTACCCATTGCTTGCTGTTTTCCCATTACTTCTCTTCTTGTCAATACCTCCCCTTCTGTGATGTACTGTGACAATTTCTTCTAAACTAATTTGGCTTCCTCAAGTTTTCTAGCATCTTCCTTCTTCCTGTTTTTTTCTTGGAACAGCCGACGGTGATGCACTATGGTCAACTGTATTTCTGACCATGGCTTTGCTTCCATTCCCACTAATTTCTTGAGCTGTCTCTGTACTTCCTCTGGCAATCCCTGACATAAAATGTAGTAAAATACTGCCAATATTTTTCCCCATGGTTCCCGCGTTTCATTAGTCCACTGTTCCTGAATACTTTGAATGTAAGCAAGCGGATCTTCATCATCTTTCATCTTACGTGCCATAATTGCGACCATGTCTGACGAGTCAGGATACTGCACCCTTAGCGGTCACCAGACATCTGCTGTACAATTTTCAAATGGCATTCCATTGTGCGCTGTGTTCTGTGCCATGACATCTGAATAACCTCCTCTTGTCAGATGTTATCAGCCCTTTCCCCAGGAATGGCTGCTAGCAGACCCTTAATGTCCCATATTGCTAAAGTATTTTCCCCAGTCATTTTCTCTAACTCATAGATCCATTTCCCCTCACCCACCGTTAAAATGGGAATTTTACATCTCAAGTTATCATATCCATTTGTGGCCAGGGAATGTACTGAGGTCTGGCTCCTCCTTTCTCCAATAAGGGGAACTGTGTGAATCCCATCCCGCAATCGTCTCCCATCGTCTGCCCATCCATAGTGGAGACAATGGTTCCTGATCGCCTTCTACCTGGCCATGACCTCAGCCTGCTCACATATGTTTGTGACTCTCCTTTCTCGCTATGCGTTCGTCCTCTAGGATGCTCTGGATATGCCATAGGCTCTGGCGTCCTACCTTTAAGCTGCTCTAGATCAGACCAGCTCACTTCCTTGTCTGTCTGCAGACATCCCTCGGACCGCATGAACCTCCTCCCTCTTCCCCGCAGAAGTTTCTCTCTCTTGGTCTGACATATCTAGCCCCAGGTAGTATGGCTCTCATCCCCTTCACCCTTATCTAAAGTCAGCCTGTCTAAGGACAAGGCTCTATGCTCGAGACTAAAGGGGTCTGTTTCTTCTCTGCATGATTGGAAGACTGATCTCCCTTCCCTTGGCTTCCCGATTTGCTACCTTATCTCAGGTCTTGATAGGCTTTATCAATCCTATCTCCTATGCTCCCTATGTAAACATTATCTTCTAGGGCTACCCTAGATGGCCCTGATATTGCTCCCTGTAATTTGTGGAACTCCTCTATATTGACCCATGATATCACTGGACTTGCCTCCATTAACTCCTTCTGATAGTGATCAATATCGCGCTCGCACTGACTCCTTTTTCGTTCCATTTCTTCCTCTAGCTCTCTTTGCTTTCTTGCTTCCCATCTAACTCTTTCCTCTTCTTGTCTTTTCTCTTGCCTTATTTCATTCGCTCTATGCTCTTCTTCTTCCCTTTGCCTCTGCATCCTTTTATCCCTTAATGTCTGCGCTTCCTCCTCTTCTCTCTTCCTTTCTTGCCTACCTCATTCTTCGATTGCTTTCTGTCTGTTTTCATATTTCCTTTGCTCCTCTGCCCTTTCTTCTTTCTTCTGCTGTTCTTCCTGATACATCTGTTTTCGCCTCTGCCTACTCTTTCTTTTATGTTCAACCTCTTGCAGTCTCTTCTCTTGTTCCCTGTCTTTTCTGTCCTGCTCGTCTTGATCTTCCCTTTGCCTGACTTCCTCAATGCGTTTCCCATCAAGCTTGAGCAATACCATCCATTCGTTCTGTACGAGCGTTACCTTGTCAGCTTTATTCTTTTTACTCCTTTCCATTTCTTAATCTCTCGTTCTATGTCTGTAGTTACATTTGATTGTTCACTTTTCTCCTCCTTGTTCTGCAAGATCTTAAGGATCTCCTCCTTTTTTCAAGTCTCTTCTGGATTTTCATCACTGCTATAAGCAGGCGGTTCATATATTGGATTACTATACCCTTTCACCGCTTTTAGTTTTTTTAATGTATACAATCCTACATTTTCTGCATTATCACTGTTTACTTCCAGCGAGGTAAGGGGAGCAGAAGGCTCAACTCCTTCCTCGTCACGATGGCTAAGCATTCATCCCTCAGGCAGTGGGTCCTCCGACTCCTCCTGGTACATTTTCCAGAGTTCAAAAATAGCTAACCTTTTCTCAAATGGTTTCCCCGTGTACGCAGCGTGCAAGTATGTGGTCAAGTGTTGCAATACTACATTCGAAAGAGATCCCCCTTGTGGCCATGGCATGAACATTTTACCTGCTGTGCCCTTTGCTCATTCCACACTATATTGTTTGAGCTTAGGCATGTGGTTTTGGAAGGGTTTTACATAGGTGCATCAGTGGAGTAATATCTCCCATTGTGACAAGTCTAAATTGACTCTCAATACTAGGGGTGTACCGAACTTCGGCTTCGAGTACACATTCGGCCGAATTCCGGTTGAAATCAACTATTCGGCATTCGGCCGAAATTGTACTTGAATCAGCACTCGAAGCCGAAGATACTACACCCCTAATTTAGTCACGTGTGTTCAATATATCAAAACGCACCTGGCAGTCACGGGTCTTGTGTTTAAGAGATTTCAGCTCAGCCGCGATTTTGTGAAAACACTCAAGGTTTCCCACCCAACTGAAGTGCAGTGTACAGGGTCACATGCTTACACGCACTTTGCATTTCTTCTATTGAAATGTCTTCATAGACTGTTTATAAATATTAATTGCAAGTGAAAACACTTCAACCAAAGAGGAAAACGTGAATGTATGTTTGGCACGACATATGGAAACTAATCAAGCGTACTGTCATCAGCACTGAGTTTTCTCTGCCATCTAAAAGGCTAAAGGCAAGGATTATCCAGTGCCCTTTGGGGTGATCAAACGAATCCAAGAGCCTTAGGAATCGGGGATTAGGCACCATTGAAATTAAACGAGACTACAAGTCCCAGAATGCATTCGTTTAAATTTTTAGTTTTGTATTAAGGGTGAAGCTGGAAGGTCTGTTGTCCCGAATTGTGAGATATTAAGGAAGGCCAGCTGAGGTGTGGATGGAAGAGTCCCGACTCGGGATGCAGTGAGGGTGTTAGGCCAGAAAAGACAACAGTCAGGCAGGGAGCCATGCAGGAAGTCAGCCCCCAGCAGGCTGACCCCGGCACCTGAGAGTAATCTGCATGCTGGAGCGCTGCGCAGGCCCACGAGGTGCCCTGACCCCTGTCCACATAAAGGCGTGATTTATTAAGTGCAGGCTATGGCAACAGGGCTTCTGTCTTCTGCGGCAGAAGCACATTACTGCGCTGGAGATTAACATGATTTCACCCGGGCCCTTTTCCAGACCAAAGGAAACTATTTTTTTAAATTACATTTTTCTGCCTTTAATTTCAAAGGAAAGGAGTACAAGTACAAAGGAGGAGACGCAAAGTCGCAGGAGCAGATTAGGCTGTTTCACTCAGGCGTCCTAGCTATTGAAACTGGCTCGCGGCACCTTGAAGCGCTCTGCGGGTGGCCTAGACGCTAGCCTGCAAGCTGTAAAATACAGCTCAGCAGGGGCCTGGGAGCAGAAGGGGGTGGGAGTGTTTACAGCAACAGTCCGGTTTAAAGATGCACGTTAAACAAAGACTTGCACAGTATCGTCTAATTGCGCCCAGTATGCGTGAATGGCAGGTTTCTTTTCATTGTAACATCACTCCAGTGTTCATTGTGTTCAGCGGCTGTAATCTATATTAGAGGACTGCCTGAAAACACCACAAACTTGATGCTATTTTCAAATAGTGTTTGACTATTTGCAAAGCAATGCAATGTTCTTGTATTTGTGTAAACATAGAGGCTCGAAAAAGTGGGGTTGGGGGCACTTACCTGCGACTGTTAATGATTAATTGCATCTGATAATGTGTGTCAGGATCACAACAAATGCAATAAGCGGAGCTCAACCAGCCCCGCAAACAAAAGCGGAACCATGCTCTGTGACTGGGTACGAGCTTCACATTTCTTCAAGGTAGTCGACTAAGGCTCAAGTTTTGAGTGGGCGCCTCTTGGTTTTCAGTTTTCACCTCAGTTTGCTTTCCATTTTCTTTCTGAGACTGATTTGTCTCAAAGGAAAATTCATTTGCACAAATATTTTTCCCTCTCACCTTGTTGCTACGAAAAATTGGGTAGTGTGTAGCGTCATGCAAAAGTGGATCTTTGATAAAGCAAAAAGTATTCAGAAAACAATAAAGACACCCAATCCCTCTACAATACCGAAGGTCAGAGCCTCCTCCCACCCTGATGCACAAGCAGTGTGCCCTGTACTCCTAACATCTTTCCCCAATTGCTAGAGGCTGCTTTCTCCTGCATGTACCCCTCTCCCTCATTCCCCCAATTCAATAGAGGAATTGGGGGACCGAGGGGTGAGGCGTCGCTTAAACCACACCATATACCCTCTTAGCATGACCAACCTGCCGCACCCCTCATCCTCTAAAGCTTAGTTACAGTTATGATCCATTTATAAGCACTATGCATGTCCTTCATCGAAGTTCTGTTAATACAAGCATTTTCAAAGCCAACAGTTTAGGCTTGTTGTATATATTGACATTTCTAGGAGTAAACCACTATTCGGCTCACTATCCGGTTCCGGCCGAATACTTTGGCCTACTATTCGGTATTCGGCCGAATGGTAAATGTACTATTCGGTACACCCCTACTCAATACTAACCGTTGTTTACATAGATACGTTTCAGAAAAACAACAAATATGAGTGCGCTCCAACCTTCGCCGCTCGAAGCCTCTATTTTTCAATGATCCCAACCTACTGTTCGGTCAGCGCCAACAATGACCTAAATTAGGCAATAACTTTTTTTATCTCTACTTCAACTTTACACAGATTATTCTTGTCGCACTTCAACACCTTTTCCTTTCAGTACACAACACACAGACAGATAGACTAGTTAACGCTTTTTACATATAAACCATGGTACTCTTTTTCATCTAGCCTCTAAAATATTCTGATTGGAGATTGAGTCATTCCCTATTGTAAACCTGTTTATGTGCCGCCTATTTATACCCCTATAAGGGTTTGAAATGACTACTTCTAGACCTGCCTTGAGGTAGGAAACTGTGCTCTTAAAACGCTCTTCGTTATAATTTAAACACTCTTCGTTATACTTTAAACAACCCCCTTTATATTTCTACATTACCACAATCCCATCCCCTTATTTTGACATTCCCCTCATTCAACTCACCATTTTCTCTTCTGCTCAAGGCCTTCAGTATCGTCTCCCCTTCTTCAGTCAGCCACTTTCACCTTCCGTCCGCAAGGCGCCTGTAGACTCAGGAAATTGGCAAAATATAGCTGTTTTAATATCAAGTGTCTAAAACAGGGAGTATAATGGACATCAAAGGACATCTCACAGCATATCTCTCAATGTTTTTCAAGAAAAAATACACTTTTGGGGTAAAAACTTATCATCATTGACTTTATACCATGTGGCAAACTAGGAAAACTTATCTGGGATTGTGGTTGGTCAACGGGGAACATCTACGTATACTTTTGATGGGGGACAGAATTATGATTCACTCTCTATAGTCAGGTGGACAACTATGCCTACCTCTAGTGCAAGTCATCTTCTTTGTCATCAAATACACAATATTTCATTGGTTCTCAAATTATAGGGCTCTTTGCTACATAGCCCTTTATAATTGGTTGGCACACGTGTACCCTTCTGGAATATTCCACTCGCTAGCAGCATGCAAGCTGGTACCCCAGGTGCTTGTGGGTGGACTTGACCTTGCCTCCCCACCCAATTAGCCCATCATTCATCATCACGCCTGCTGTCTGCCATTCAAATTGTCTTTGAAATCTGCCTTTCAAAGTATCACTGTGCCTAATAATAGAAGGGAGTGCGAGCACGTTCTTATCTTCAGTCTCGATGTAGCTTGTGCAAAGTCTATTTCCATCTACCCCATCTGACAGGAGACCGTGTTTTAGCTCCTTCTTCTCATTTAATACTATTATATGAATACAACTTGGCACTATGAATTGTGCCTCTGAGACGGATTACTGCATGTATGCCCCCAACGTCGCTCTCCATTTGTGCATTGAGACATGTCTTGAATTCAAATGTCTCACATCTTACTAGGTTGTGAGACAATTTGGAGCGTGCAAGTGCGGTAAACAAAAAGAGGGGCCTGAGGGAGGAGAAGTGCAGGACGAGGCGGAAGGGTAATGCTCAGTGCGGAGAAGGGTTAAGTGAAGTGAACAGGTTTACTTGCACATATTAGGAGTGGGTGCACAAGGGAGTGCTAGAAAAGAAGAGTGAAGGAGCACAGGCAAGGAGTGATCACAGAGTCCACCAAGCCTAGAGCAGCAGAGGCAAAGTTGTGTGAGAAATTACAGGGGGAGAACCTGTTGGAAGATACTCACCAAGAGCGGGGCTGGCCGGAGACCTCAACAGGTTATATGGGAGAGACAGGAGAGTAGGATGGAAGGGAAGAGGGGGGCAGAAGTAGGCCTGGGTGCAGGTGACGGAGAAGCACAAACAACTTCAACACCACAGCAATGCAACCACCTGGAATCAAGTGTGCAGGATAAAGGAAAAAGCTTAACTTTCAACATACAGCAGAAGAAGCAAACAACTAAATGCACATTTCCTGGAAAGGGGAAAAAACCTTGCTCTCAACATACAGCAGAAGAACCAAAACACCTAGATGTGAATTTCCTGGGAGGGGGGAAAAGCCAAGGGTTCAACATACATCAGAACAGGGCAAAACAGACAAAAGTGAATTTCCTGAAGGGCCTAAGTTCCTGAGATAGCCAACATATAAATGTAAAACTCCCACTTTCCCCAACTCGAGTTGGACAGAGATTGGGCAGAGATTGGCTGGAGCGGTAAATGCAGAGGTAATAGCTTTACTGCTGCATTATACCGCTCCGCCCAGCTCCTGATGACCCCAATAGAAAGCAGAACATGTTGCTGCAGCAGTAAAACAAGGGAAAGACCCTCTGAGAACACCAGCAGCCATGGACCAACACAGTCAAGGGTGGGCGGGAACCAGTTGTGGGCACAGAGAAGAGGAAGCCAACCCTGCCCTGGAAAGGGCTCATGGAAGAAAGGCACCAATGTGTGCAACTTACCGCAAAATAGAAAGCAGAAAGAGAAGTTGCGGCAGTGAAACGAGGGAAAGACCATCTGCGAACAACAGTGCACCAAAGCCCAATCAGGTCGCGGGTGGGACGGAACCTGTTTTATGTTATGTCTGAAACACATACGTTAGTGTTTGGCTAAAGCACACTTTAAAGATGTCATTCTCGGTATACTTTACTTACAGCAACGGGCTGCTTTATTGACCCCTAAATTGTTTATGTGCTATTTACTCAGCTGTTAAGCACATTTCAAACTTGGCTGACCAAACATTTGAATTTGAAGTGTCATTCATCAATGCCATATTCTCCTCTTACTTCCTCTGCCATTAGTTACCAAAAGGTGTGTTTTTACAGTTTGGCAATATAGAGGGTGCTTCCACTATACAAACATGAGCTGTAAAAGAGAGGAAGCAATAATCTTAAATAATTGTAAATAATGTGTTGCTCAGATAGATAAACTATAATAAACTCATTGATAGAGCTGCTACCTTCACAGCTGACTATGAATGTCCCTGGACATGTATGTAAACAAGGCATAAGGATTTCTGTTTTCTTTGTTTAAGGGCTGAATTTCCCTGATATGTCTCCAAAAACATCCAGAAAAAGTAAAACGTTCAAAGGTAGGCTCTTTGAGAGTGGTTTCAAAATTGCACCCAGGGAGATGGAGACAATCAAACTTGCAGTAGGAGGCCTCACAGCTGGGTTACAGGTGGGATCTGGCTTGCTGACCTGTAATATTTGGCTAACCAAGGATACACTCAATGTTACATTAAATGTACACTTAGGGACTCAACCACAAAAAGCTCCCCACTTACCCACCATACTAGAGCAAAGAACTGTGTAGACAACTAGTCATTATTGAAATCAATACTCAGTATTCACAGTGTGATGCATCAAAGGTTCAGAAGGAAAGTCAAGTAAGAGGAACCCCTCAGCATGATGCTGAGGGGCATTACAGTGTTATGATGTGATATGCATGCTGTGCTTATCCTGTGTCGTTCTAGAGTCCCCTATGGATTCTAGAGCGGCACAGGAGAGCCATTTGTTGTAGCCACTAAGGCAGGTAGTGACACTGCTGCCCCGGTGCTCCGGGTTCCTTTCTGTCCCAAAAAACCTCTTACCGTATTGAGCCCTCATTTCTCTGGGACTTCATTTCCTTAACAAATTGGTGGCAAGCTGGCAGATGAGGGGCATCTTTGGAGTGCTCTGGGACGGAGTGTGAGGGACCCCCATCGAGCAACCACAGCTGGCCTTGGTTGTGCACCTGCTGGGATGGTGAGCGATGGCTGGATTGTGAAGAGCACCCATGACAACGTGGTTTTGGAGGAGCCCGAGCTGTACCATTGAAACAAAGGTACAAGGCTTGTTATGCTACTACTGATGAGTGTGTATCAGTGCACACTAAAGGGAAGCACCTCAAGCTGTGAGCATGCTTGCCTCCATCTTGGTTTGTTTGTTTGTTTGTTTATTTATTTATATTGCGCACCAGACTCAAAGGTATTGGGGCGCGAAGGCAGAAAGAGAGTTGTTCAGTTTAGGTTACATGTTACAGATACGCAGGGAAAACAGCTATGGTTACATTTCTGTGGACATGCAGTGTCAAAGAATCATGGAAGTGTGTACAGTAGGTTTACAAGAGTACAGAAGTGGCAGATAAGCAGAACAGAGTAAATATACAAAATATACATGAGATCCCAAATGACATAAGCGCAAGGTTAAACATCATGGTCTTTTAGCCTTTGGATCAGGTTGGATCTGAATTGCTGGTAAGGGAGATCTTCCCTTAGATCTATTGGAAGGGAGTTCCGCAGTTGTGCCGCTTTAACATCAAAGCTACTCCCGCCAGATTTGGTGAGTTTGAATCTGGGTACTAGCAATAGGTTAGAGTTGGCTTTTCGTAAAGGGCGAGAGGCTGTCTGTCTGGTGAATCTGTCTATAAGGTATTGCGGGGCAGCCTGGTTAAGGCATTTATGTGGCAGGGAGGATGTTTTGAGGACGATTTTGTCTTTAGTGGATAGCCAGTTGGTGGATCTCCTAAGGTCTGATATGTGGGCATTTTTAGGGAAGTTTAGGGCGGCTCTCGGGGCATTATTTTGCAGTGTTTGAATTTTGGAGGTGATATATTTGTTGCTGCCTATGTAGAGGGCGTTGCAGTAATCTAGTTTCAACAGGATTAGTGCTCTTGCTAGAATGGCGCAGTTATTGAGTGAGAGGAATGGCTTGGCTGCTCTAATTAGCTTACAAGTATAAGAGGTGGCTGAGGCCATGGAATTCACTTGTTTAGCAAAGGTAAGCGTGGAATCTATATAAAAACTACTTTGGCTACAGTGAGGGTGTTGTTATCAATTATGAAGGAGTCATAGTTGGTGCCCAGTTTTTTTATATTGGAAGAGGTGCCTAGAATGAGGAGTTCGGTTTTGTCATCATTCAGGCATAGACCGTGAGCGGCCATCCTTGCCTGGATGATGAGGTAGACTCTATTCACAAAGGCCAAATCCTTGTCATAATCTCCCGTCAGCGGGATGAGGATCTGTGTATCATCTGCGTAGTTGGTGTAGGTGATACCACGACCGTCTAGATCATCAAAAAGGGGCTTTGTGAAAATATTATGAAGGGTGGGCGATACGCAAGATCCTTGGGGTACGCCGCAAGTAATGGGTGCGGGGTCAGCAGCTGCTAGGGGAGAGAAGACTTGCATTGTCCTGTTGTCCAGGAAAAACTGGATCCATGCGACAGCTTCTTGGGAGAAGCAGGCTGCCGTGACCAGATGATTGCATAGTATTGCATGGTCTACCAGATCGAATGCGGCAGAAAGGTCAAGGAGTAGCAAGAGTGAGGTTGTGCCATTATCTCTTAGTAGGTCTATTTGTGTCTTAAGATCTAGGAGTGAAGTCTTGGTCCCATGCTGTGCTCTGAAACCGGATTGTCGGACTCCTAGGAGGTGGTTTAGTTCCAAGTGGTGTTGAATTTGTTGTTAGGCAACTTTGTCTAGGATTTTCAATAGGAACGGCACAGTGGTTATAGGGCGGTAATTGGTTGGAATGGAGGGGTCCAATGTTTGCTTTTTGAGGAGGGAGAGGACCCATGAATGTTTCAGGTTGCTGGGTATGGTGCCTGATGTGAAGGAGGCGTTTATAAGTTTAGTAATGAATGGTGAAAGGTCGCGGGTGGCATCTTTTATGATTTGGGCTGGACAAGGGTCGCCCTGGCAATTAGAGGGTTTGAGGTAGAGATGACTTTCTCGACTTCTTTGGTGGAGACTTTGTGAAAGTAGAAAGAGGGGGTGTCCAGTGGTTTCAGAGTCGCTAATGGGTTTGTGGTTGCCTTGGAAGGGGGGCACTGATAACAGTGTTAGGGGCAGTTATGGACACTTTTTTATTATTGATTTTCACTTGAAGCACGGTTATCTTGTTGGCAAGGGCATTTTGGCATTTTGGCTTTATCACCCATCATTAAGAGTGCACTCACACTGGTGCCGGTACCCGCTGAAGTTGAAAAGGGAGAACTTGATCAGCGATCTGCATTCCTCCTAGCGCATTCTTCCTCGTGCCAGTGCCTTCTGGTGAATCAGCAACATAAAGAGGAGCCTGCAGCATGGACACACAAAATAAAATAAAATAAGAGAAGAGAACAAGAAAAACACCATATATTTCGCTGCCACTATCTGCACTGGTCTGTACAATAAATTAAAAGTATAAAGACAAAACATACCTTAGACACTGGGATTTGCAAAGGACTTGGAAAAGCAAAGCATAGACGAACAAGAGGCTGTTGTGGGTAGAGACTATTTGCAAGGTAAAGAACATCAAGTACTGCAGGTCTTCAGTGGGCTGCAACCATGCAGAATGCACCAGCTCCATGGTCATTCCTTGCCTCCCCTATACCTTGGGAACAATGGGTTGACTTGTTTCAAGTATATCCTCATGCCAACGGGGGTAGCAAGTCAGTGATGACTTGAAGGAGGCATCACTATTAAACTGTTTTGATACTGAGGTCTTGAGATTTTTCTGCACCCTCCCTTACATTTTAAGTCAAGAGGGAGCAGGGAACTCAGGTGCACCAACAACGACCAGGAAATATGATTCGGCATTGGCCAAGTCCGAGAAGCATTTTGGGAACAAGACAAATGTCATTCTTGAGTGGTTCAATTATTTTTCAAGGAAGGAAATCAAAAGTGAGTCAGTGGACAATTGTATTGCTGCACTGAGGGGCCTTGTTGTTTCTGGCAACTTTACAAGTGTGGCAGATGGATATCTCAGAGATCAACTTGTGCTGCACACCGCTGACCCATAGAATCAGCATAGGTTGTGGCAGACTAAAGAACACATGTTGGAACATGCCATCCACTTGGCAAGAACAATAGAGTTGGGCAAGAAGTGCATGAAAGTCGTGCAACAAGAGTCAGTTGCTTCAGAGGTGAAGAGGATAGAGGAATGTAACAATGATAGTGATGAAGCAACAGCTACATTAGTGAAGAAGAATTCAGCCTCTGCAATACAGTGTACAATAAATGTTGGTGACAAATTGAAGAGCGAAAATTCCGCCGACAAAAGCGTGCATTTGGCTCCACTGAGGATTTGTAGATGGATGTTGGAGATTATGCAATACAATGCCAGAGTTGTGTATACCCCAGGGAAGGTAAACATTATCGCTGCCTGTTTCTCTAGGTTGCCGTGAACTTGTGGAGCTGTACAGTCAGTGCTGGAATATGCTGGGGAGAGTATCATCGCACACATTCAGCCGGGAATTGTGAAGGAACAATGGATTAAAGATTTGGCGGAGGAATCAGAACAGTGTCTACTCAGAAGAGCTGTTCATGATGGGTGGGAGACTGTGGGAACCTCACCAGGTGAATATGATCAAGTTTGTTATGAAATTGCTGAGAGCACAGAGTGTGTGCTCACAAGGGATCTCATAATTCCATCGAAAATCCATGAGAGGCAATATTCTCAGTTTGGCACATGAAGGGCAGTTAGGAAGGAACCTTACAAAGAGAAGATTGAGGGAACATTACTGGTGGCCTGGGACGTTGGGAAAGGCTAAAGAGCTGTTGAATTTGTGCCATTCTTGTGCCATCAGCGACAAAACAAAAAAGACAAATGTCACGCCTCTTCAACTACTACAAAGTTCCAGATTCTGTATGGAAGAAAATAGGGATGGATATAACAGGTCCATTTGAGGGTTTGGACACCACCAAATTATACATTGTGGTACTGATGGAGTACACATCAAAATGGGTTGAATGGTGTGCTATGGAAGAGAATGCAACCACCATAAAGAGGGTAAGGTTTTTAGAAGCAGTGTTCAGTAGAGAGGGAGATCCGGAAGAATTGGTCACCAATAATGGAGCACACTTCATTTCTGAAGATATGCAAAGATTTCGGAGAGATCAGGGAATTGAACATAAGTGCATATCATTGTATCGTCCTGTGGCAAATGGTCTTGTTGAACGCATGAATGGTTTCATGAAAGGGATGATTCAGTTGGCAGTGGCAAATTCTTTTCCCTGGAGGGACACACTAAAGGAGTCATTGGGCCTCATTATGAGTCACACGGTCTGGAAATAACGGTGGTGGTAAACCCGCCACCACCGTTGTTTCCGGACCGGGTGATCTCGAGTTCTGGAGGCGGGAGGTGTTATTCCCGCCAGGTCACACCTGGCAGGTTTAACACCACCCACCTGCAGGCGGACGTGGAAACACTGGCACCATCACGAAATGGTGCCGGTGTTTCCACTTCCCATTCCCATTGAGTCCTCAAGATGACTTTGTAAATTATTGAGTTATATCCTTTGCAGTTGCCCTTCTGACAGTTTGCTTCTTTCATTTCCCTCCCCATCCTCTCTCCGCTCCCCCTTGTTTGTTCCTTCCATTTCTCCACTGTCTGGGGGGGGGGATGTTATGATGTTATATGCTGTGCTTCTCCTGTGCCATTCTAAAGTACCCCATGGATTCTAGAGCGGCATGGGAGAGCCGTTGATTACAGCCACTAATGTAGGTAGTGAGACTGCTGCCCTGGTTCTCCGGTGGTCTTTTCTGCCACGATAAACCTCTTACCTTATTGAGCCCCCATTTCTGTGCGGCTCCATTTCTTCAACATACAGCAAGTCAGTGGTGTAACCATTTCTGCATTGCCATGCTTCCGGGAGAAACAGGTGTTGCGTTAATCAAGAGTGGTTTGTTCCATATGCAATCTCTAATGGGAAGCGATCCTTAGGGCCCTGTGTTATGTAGATGTGTGAGTATGCATAGAGCTGTAATAGCTGTAATGTGCTCATATCCACGACCAGCCACAGCAATATTAAAAAAGTGACATTTGATAGGCATCTAAGCCTATGCGCATTCATAAATAAAAAATGATACGATTCTGACAGTGGACAAGAAAGGCGGTGAAGTAAAATAATGAGGCGTGTGACAGGTCCTCGAGAAAGCCCCAGATTTACCTTGTGACAGAGGCTCATACTCGAGACCCTGGTTAACTAACACAGGACGTTGGGCCAAGAATTGGCAACCACCTTCACAGAAACAGACCTCAGCCTATCCGGGATTGTGGATTTATGCAGCGGTGACACAAATACTCACTTCCAAAGAAGAGATCCTGTCGGAAGAGAAAAAAGTGGCAAATTGGGGCTCTCTGGTAGAACAGAGTGACCAGACTAAAGAATTATGAAAAGAGAAGCCCCCCTTCATCAAACAAAGCAACAAGTCTGTCTTGTTGTAAGCATAAAGGGTTAGAATTTCGTTGCTAAAAAGTTTTATTTTGGGAAAGGTGTGTTTTTTCTTTAATAAACCTGAGTTGTTAGTTAAAATAGCTTTATAGATTGGTGGAGGTGTCATTAACAGATTGATAATGGCCACTCTTGAGGCCTATATGGCTATTAGCACATTGTGGTAGCAGCAATATATGTTTTGGAGTTTTAGTGGTGAAGCTTATCAAAATGTTACTTTAATAGTGAGTGAAGTAAATAGTCGACTCAGTTAGTAAATAAACTGATTTGTTTTGTAATAAAAAGGTTATATTCATAAGTTAACTATTTTAATTGTAAATATAGTTAAACTGGAATGGGTTTAACATGAGAATGCATTAGGCATTGTGATTATTATTATTATTATTATTATTAGTATTATTATTATTATTATTTAATTATTATTATTATAAGAAATGTAATGATTGTTGCCATGTTTTCGCTTTTTCTTTGGTATGTTAAATAGGATGTTGGAGTGAGAAAACAGGACCTTCAATAGAAAAAGTGTTGTGTTGAAAGACATCTTGCCTAGAATTTGCATCATTGTTTCCCTGTTTGCTTTTGAAGTCAGAATGTTTACAATGCAGTCAACACCAGTAGTTATTTGCTGGACTCTGAACTGGCTGAGAGGAAGGAGGTCAGTAATGATCTCCATGTGCAAACTGGAGTTATTAAGCTGCTATGTGTTTCAAGCTGCTACATGCAAAGTACAATTATTCAGAATTGTACATCTTTTTGCGATCCCGCAACCAGATGCCATTGGCACCCATGCGGCCTGCTATCCGCTAAATTGGCCGTTCCATTTTAGATCTGTCCACTCTTCCACATCGCAGCACCTCTGCGCTGCTGATTGGCTGCCTGACTCGCATTTGACCCAATTGGATGCAGCCGGCAGCCGAAGTCGGCCTCACGACACAAGGCCTGAGACCAAGGCTGCTGACAGAGCTCAGGAAGTCAGCATAGCCTTCTCACCCCGAGCAGGATCTCGCGTGCATCCCGCGCTGCAGGAGCAGCCCCCCCTTTCCCCACCTCAGATGAGGTAAGGCCTGGGGCAGTCCCTTGAGCTGCCTGCCACGTTCCAACTTGTGCTGCTTTCTTGACGAAATCTAGTAGCTGGATGCTATAATCAAGCAGCACCATCACCCTGGCCTGCAAAGTACAATTATTCAGAATTGTACATCTTTTTGCCAATCCCGCGACCAGACGCCATTGGCACCCATGCGGCCCGCTATCCTCTAAAATGGCCGTTCCATTTTAGATCTGTCCAAACTTCCGCATCGCGGCACCTCCGTGCTGCTGATTGGCTGCCCAACCCGCATTTGGCCCAATTGGATGCAGCCAGCAGGCGAAGCCGGTCTCACGACCCAAGGCCGGAGACCAAAGCTGCTGAAAGAGCTGACTGAACATGCCGCGCTGCAGGCTACACCAGGTCCCTGAGCTCTGCAACTTTTCCTTCCAGCGCCTACGCCCCTCCATGTGCACATTTGCAGGTACTACTATACGGTGTATCCATAATCACCCTTTGGCCTCTGTTCACAGGCCCCTTGTTTTGCTAATAGTGTAACTCGCCCAAGACGCTGTGCCCATGAACCGCCGTATATGCCTAACAAATTACAGCAAGCATGTATCTGCTATCAGGCGGCATAGCCATTTTGCCGGTACCCCAGTAATTTGCTGCTGATTGCTTTAGAGCACTACCTTGTATTCAGATAGCTCACCAGGCTGTAAGCCCTAACTCGACTGAACCCAAAATGCATTCTTGTAGTAGTGATGCCCTAACTCGTTTTGCTGACACTTCTTAATTGCACCTTCGTAGGTTTACCCTGATGTTCCGTCTGTACTGTTTTACTTAGCTGACCTATCCGAAATTGTCTTTGAGTTGTGATGCTATACCCCCTATTAGCCCACCCCTACAAGCGCCTCGCGGTCATCACACCGTATTGCATGTAATGCACCTATGACGGTAACTGTTTGTAAGCTCCTGTTAATATTGTGATTCTTGTGTGATTCTCCGACAACTGCTTTGTGCTCCTGCTTAGGTATACTTTTATGCCCTCATTCTGTCTGTACCGCCTACTTAGTGGCACCAGCTAAACTGCCCTTGAGTTGTGATACTGCGGCCCCATTAGACCACCCCCTTAAGTCTCGGCGTTCTCACACCTCAATATATGTACTGCATATCTAGCTAGCACAACATTGCACCCCGCTACTGTATCCCCACGCTGCCCACCCTGCGTGATTGCGTGATTGCTCTGCAGCATTTTCTCTAGACGACCTACTTGTTATGATCATTCATACAATACTGCTCTTCGCCTTATATGACTAATTGCTTGTATGGTCCTGTTATCTCTTGCCAATATATCCCGTCTCCAACAGATACTCTCCCCATCCATCTTGCTCACCCCACGCTATTTGCACTAGCCTTGGCTACCACACTCTACTTCACCTTCCATTTAGTACATGCACTGAACTACACCACAACGCTGTCACCATACTTACGTAACACCACAATTATGGATACGTCCCCCCATCACATTAATCCCTACCTCAACAACCCAGCCCTATGGCTCCAACACTTTGCCAGACCTACCCCAAACCAACCTTGTCCACTTGTTCTGCGTAACACCAGACTGGGCTCCAGACTCACCCGTGCCTCTCATACCATCTGAGACCCAGTTGCCAAAATAAACACCCACAACCCATTGCCAAGACCGTGTCCTCTCCTCACACAATGACCACCATATTTAACAACCCCTCTGCAAACACTATCAAAGGGGCTCTAATTAATGTTAGAACCCTCACAACCCACACTCCAGAGGTGGCCGATCTCATCCTAACTCAGGACATGGACTTTATGGCTGTCACAGAATCTTGGCTCTGTGATGCATCTGGACCTTTGCTCTCCCTAGCTATTCCCACAGATTACAATATCATTAGACATGACCGCAATACTAATGAATCTAAAGGTGGTGGCATTGCCATCATCCACAAAAACTCCCTAAATTTTCGTCTTTACACTGCACATCAAACTTCCTCTATGGAAGCCCTCACAGCCAAACTCGCTCTCACCCCTAACCAGACCCTCTCATTTCACCTACTCTATAGGCCTCCTGGGCCTCTTTCCACTTTCACAGAAGACCTTTCCAACATCCTGACAGACAATACTAAAATGAACTCCCAAAGTATTGTATTAAGCGACTTCAACTTGGGTCTGGCCGACCCTAACGACACTGCTGCCCTGATGATTGACAACTTGCTTACTAACTCAGGCTTTACTCAGCATATCAACTCACCCACACATTCCAAGGGCAGAATCCATGATTTGATAGATGATTTAAACTGTGGAATCAATGTGATTTCCAACCAACTCTGTGCAAGGACTTACCACCATTCAATCACCTTCAACATCCCTGCCAAAACCTCCAGTCCCACTCCCAATGTCGCACCTGCTATTCCCACACATAATAAGCGTGACATAAGCTGTGACAAACTTCTCCCTCTCATCCTTACGGTCCTTATTGAACAAGCACGTTCATGCACAGACCCTACCGTCCTGGTTGACACCTTCCTGGAGAAAATCTAAACCTCAAGCTCACCTCAACTCGTTGTTCACACCCCAACTTAGAACTGTACACAAAGAAAAACGTATCCCTGAGTCTCATTGGAAAAGTAACCCCTCAGAAACTAATAAATCTGCATCATCCTAGCAACGTTAAATTATAAGGAAGCTATACTTCAGGCTAAAAAAGACACTTGCAACAAACGTATTGAGCAAGCCAAATCCAACACTAAAGAACTTTTCAGAATCTTAAAAGAATTCGAAACCCCTGTCACGGCACCTGATACATGCATCAAAGATTGCACTTGGTGCACTAATATCCAAAATGCACTCCTTGGTAAAATCGCCACCCTACAAGTCAAAATCAATGACAAACAAACTAACTTACAATACAATCTGCAACCAAACTCTCTCCCTATTGTAAACAACCCTATCCCAGATTCATTGACTCCGTTCAATTTCTCATCACTATCTATTACGGAAGTGGAAAACATTATCAATAGCTTTAAACCGTCCAACTGTCAAGGGGACCTCTGCCCGGCACCCATCATTAAGGAAGCAGCCCATGAGCTAGCTCCTTTTATCACTACACTCATTAATTCCTCCTTTAGCACTGGGATCGTACCGAACAACTTGAAGGATGCTTGGGTTATCCCACTCCTAAAAATGCCAACCTTGGATGCTAATATACCTACTTACTACAGGCCCATCACCACAGTGCCCTTCCTCCTAAAAATCCTTGACCGAGCTGCCTACCGACAGATTCAAGACTATCTCGTATCTAATAAGCTCTTAGGTCTAAGGTAATCGGGGTTTCGGCCACAACATGGCACTGAAACTGCCCTCATCGACCTCAAAACGCAGATCGAAGACCTCAGAGATAAGGGTAAACTTGCTTTACTACTTCTTCTTGATCTCTCCGCTGTGTTTGATCTTGTCAACCATCAAATACTGTGTCGACACCTTAAACTAGCTGCACCTTTCTCTGATAAAGCCACAGCATGGATCAGGTCATTCCTGGACAACAGATCGATGCGTGTATTCTCCCCCCTAGCAGCCGCGTCACCTTCACCTGTCACCTGCAGGGTACCATAAAATTCTTTTGTCTCTCCTACATTATACAACGTGTTCACAAAACCTTTATTTGATATTTTGGACTGTCTGGGTGTCACATACACCAATTATGCTGATGATACCCAGATACTCATTCTAATCTCAGGAGACTACGCATCTGACTCTCTCTCTGTGAACACCATCTACCAAGTCATCCAAGCCTGGATGGCGCAGCACGGACTCTGTCTGAATGACAAAAAGACAGAGCTCCTCATTCTCGGCTCCCCCAAAAACTATCCAAACTAGCCCCTACGTTCAATTCATTCATTATCGATGGTAACATTATCAAGGCCTCCAAGGACACCAAAACACTAGGGATTTGCATCTAATCCACCCTTTCACTGGCAAGACAAACGAATGCAGTTTCATCTGCAGCTGCATACACCTGCAAGCTTATCACAGCTAGCCGCCCCTTCTTATCACCAGCCAACTGTGTCACTCCTGCCAGGACTCTTGTACTGTCAAAAATTGATTATTGTAATGCCTGGTGCGCTCTATAAATAAAATAAATACAAATACGTGTTTTCAACATCACAGGCGTTTGGCTCCTTTCTTCTTATCCTAAATGAAGTGTGTTACAAAAGCTGTGACATTATGACACATTGCACCTGAATGTAACCATAATGTAATGTTGTGAAAAAAATAAAGCCTCACCTAGGCCAAACTCCTCTAACATGGTGCCCTGATAGGCTACGTTGGAAGCAGGCACTGCAGCCTTCCTGAAAAACTGTATAATCCGCAGCGGCAGAACACTGCGAGAAAGAGAAACATTAACCTTAATGTATTCCGGGGTAGTAGACTGTACAGGACGTAGTGGGGCACCTAAGCATCGTGCATGGCAAAATAACACCAACGACTCATTACGTACATTTTCCTGTAGCTTTATGAAGACCATCTTTATCAGACTTGACAGAACAGGGCTAGCCCTGTGGTGGAAACCCCCGCAACTTCATTGCTATTCTGCTCGCATGTTTGTTTTCATTAATGTCTGCTCCAGTTCATAAGCCGGTCTAAGGCAGGATCAGAGGCCTCTCCAGTCTGTGTATGAACGGCGCAAAGCTGCATTCTTCCTGACAACCTTGCTCTCTACAATTTGCAAACACATTCTTCTGGGGAGTTGTAATTACCCCAAATGAGCTTTACTGTTGCAAATTACTTCGACCTCCCTCCCCCTCCCGATTTATCTTTTGGAAACACACTTTGGAAAATGGCCATTCTCATTAAAGTAATTGTTAATAAGGAATCAGTCGAACACAAACAAATTGACATGAGAGTACACGACCGCCCGTGTGAAAGGCGCATAATAGTTGCAATTCTTGTGCGAGGTATCCGGTTTCCAGAATCCACACTCTGGCAAGATGCTTCACTTCTGAAAATACAGTAAAAATGGTTCAGAGAATAAAAGGCGCCTCCCATGTGCTAGAGTCTCCTTTCAAAAGATGGCGTCACTCCATGCGTAGGCATGGAGGGCTCTGTTGTCCACAAAAGATCACACATTATTCATCGTTACCCGAGTGGAAGCCTTATCAGAAGCTCCAGTTGTTGTAAAGAAAATTGGAATTAAGCACTGGGAGGCTTTTAGTTATCTCGTACTTTTTTTCCCTACAAGATTTAGAGTATACGGGCAGGCCTTTGTGATTCCCTGAAATGGTAAGTTGGTAGGCTGTGTAGGAATCACTTTTTACCTTTTGTGGTTCCGTTTGTTCTTAGATTAGATTGGTATTGGTATAACTAAAAAGCTTTGATTAGGCGTACATTCTTTACATTTTCTATCTTGACGTTTGACAAAGTAAGAATTGTGACGTACAACGTGCGTAAAGGCCTAATAGGTGGACGATGATCTAGTGTAAATATACCACTGTTCTACATTAAGCTTATTCGATCATATAAGCCAAAAATGTAAATCCCAACATTTGTTTCCCCCTCTCGTTTGTCTTTATCATGCTATTTCTTTCATTCTCTTTTTCCTGTTACTCGTGTTCTCTCTCTTCCTTTCTTTCTCTCTCACTTTTCCAATTTCACCATTGCTAGTACACCGCTTCTGCAGCACAATCGTCAACAGCCACACCTAAGACCAGATGAATCTAGCCATCTTTGAGTGACTTTAGACATACGGAAGTGTGATGACTGGAAGATTGTCATTGAATCAGTACCTCTACATATGCAAACATTGATAGCGCCCCACCAGCGTTTGTAACACCTTTGAAGTGTTAACTACTACAGTTCGGTACATTAGTAAATAAGTAGAACCTAAATACTTTTTTTTTTTTTAAAGTGTCTTTATTGGTGTTGTCCTTTCACCATTGCATGAGTGGCAGAACCTGTAGACAATACATTTCAGTGTCCATCATCAGGGCTGGTTCTGTCAACATTGACACAATAGCACTGGTGAACTTGCCTGATATCCAAAGGGTCTAACAATGAAAGTTCCCAGAAAATTATATTCTTGGGAGAACCGATCTCCTCTAAAGAGGTTTTAACAGACAACTGTGAATCAGTATCTGTTATTGCATTGGGTAACCCTGCAGAATATTTCTGTTCAGCCTGCACTGCCATTGCAGAAGGGGAAATACCCTGTCAGACCTGGTCACACCCCAAACAGTGAGGCGTAACTTGGATCACTTGTTATGGCAAGCACAGGACCCACATCTGGTGATATCCATCCTACACAGGGTGACTTAGCAAAAAGGAAGTGTGATGGTGAGAGATTTTGAATGAATCATGACCTCACGCATTGCTTAAAGAAACCATTCAGACTATTGTTTTTCAGCCTGCCATGCCATTACATAATGGGAAAGACCGTAGGCAATAAAACCTGGTACAAACCCACAAGTGGCTGTCCAGCACAAACTGTTATGCCAGATTCCTTCTGCACAAGACTACAAGAAACCTCAAAGAAGTGAAGTAATGTTCTAATTTTGAAAGTATTCTATAATAAGGATATTGCAGTAAAGATATTGAGGGGGTAATTCATGGAATCAAGCGCAGATGTGGCGCACGCAGCTGGCGCACAGAGGGAGCGTGCACCAGCTTGCACCAGCCGCGTGCACCAAAACCAATTTTCATGTACCGCGTATTCATGGATTTCAACATCCATAACCAGCCGTGGGGCAGCAAACCTGCAGCAGCGCCGTCAATCCCCCCTTGTGCCAAAAACAGCTGCCCAAATCCCCTACATGGCGCATGACCCCGACTCATGTCCCCCCAACAAACACGTTGTCACAATACAGCTCCATGTTACAAATGCAAAACCCAAATCACACCCCACTCTGCACCACCCCAGTCCAAACACACCACCAACCATTGTACCCGCTCCTCAGTAAATGCCCCATGCCATGACATTCAGAAAGGCACACGCATGCACCCAAAGACATGTCCAAGAGAGACACACAGCAGTAACACATGACTGAGCCAATGCTGATCGACACATGCACAAAACCAATGAACGTAGACCACACCAATAATTAACATTTGTGAAATGTATTAAAATAAATAAGAAATGACAAAATTAAATGAAAAAATGAAACAGAAAAAGTCATGAAAGTTCAAATCATAAATTATGCACAATACGTGAAAAAATAACAAAATGCAAACTGCAAAGTGGTCCATCTCCAAAGTCCAATAAACTCAATCCAAAATGAAAAGTATAACAAACCATTCCTTAATAGGATCATGAAAACAAAAGTATGTACAGGTCCTGAACTATTTACATTGAAAGTCCGAAGGGTCCATTATCCCATGAAAACAATGAAACCTACAAAAAACCCTGTGTAAAACACACCATATACAAAAAGTGGAGCAAAGTCTGTATACTCCAAATCATAAAAAACCAAATGAAACCTAAACCTAAAAAACAATATACAAAGGTGGCGGGCTAGTCCGAGGCTCATTTTTTGATGTTCCGGGCCAGGGCATAATCGAACTCCACGTCGATGTCCTGGAGGCGGGCCTGTTCCGTGGCCTCGAGGGCTTGCAGGGATCTTGCCATGGACTCCTCCAAGTCCCTGCGAATGCCACACGTGCGCAAAGCCACACCGACTAGGACAGGCTCAATATGGTCAAGGATTGCCACGTCGGCAAGGAGCAGACGGCCAGTTGTAGATGCATCCCCTTCCTGCGGTTGGGCCTGGACAGAGGCATCCTTGCTTTTGTGGGATGATGCAGTCACAGGATCAGGGACAGGATTACACACAGGCACCTCTGCGGCGACCTGTGCTGCCTCCTGCCCCTGCCCCTGCAGTGCACCACTCACACCAGTGGAACCACCACCTCCAGGCCCCATGCATGGAGCTGATACGGCCTCCTCCTCAACCACACCCCCCACCAACCTGGATGACTCTGTGCCGTCTTCCTCAGTAAGCCCCTGTGGGGGCTCAGCTGCACCTTCTGCCTCCAACCTTGGCTTCTTGGACCTCCCCTCGGCAGCTGCGACCATGGACGCGGCACCAGACTCCTCACTCCCGGAAGATATTATAACCTCGGAGGGGAGCTGGGCCCTGCGTCTCCGGCTGGCGGTGGCATCCCTGCCACTGGGCTCCATAGCACCGTCTCCGCCCTCTTCATCAGTCGACGCTGCAGACAGGGAGAGACAGAACACAGGCATTAGGACACAGTACAATGGTCTGCTACACACATAACAGTTGCACATGAGTGTCAGTGTCAGACTTCACAGATGGCATCACACTCCCCAACACTCATGTCATTTGAAACCACACACATGCACAATTAAACTGGGATTGTGCAACAGGCATCTTCATCTATTCACATAAACATGCATGTACATCCCAAGGGTGACAGGAAGTTGCAAGCATCATGGGGTATGACAATCACATGCACACATGCCACTACACAGACATGCTTATGGCCATCTCAGCCACCTGTCACAGTGCAATCATCACCAACTGTCTCACATCAGCCAATCGGGCACCCTGATGTGCGTGTCACATGCATCCATGGCATCTGGCAGTCACACACATTCTAAACAGACACACGCACATGCACATCATGCAAGTAGATGAAGTTGGGAAGGGCACCCATGTGTCACACAACAAACATGGCATAGTACACACCCAGACATGCAAACATGCGTGCATCAACACATGCAGGTGTGTATCATGCATCGGAATACATGCACCACTGATGTGCACCACACATGACTTGGCACACATGCAGCACGGTCATGTCCCTGCACACAGACATCCATGAATGGGCCATGTCACACATATGTCCAAGCTGCACACCTCTGTCACACCTCAACATGTACTGCTTGGAATGAGAATGCACAGACACTTACCGCTCGACTCCAGATGGGTCTGCCTCTCGAGGACCTGGTGGTGAAGCACTGGATAAATACGTTCCAGCACCCTTATCTGGTCAATGGTAAGCTGGACCCGGCACCCCACTGCATCCACTGCGTCCAAGAGGCACCAGGCCTTCCTGAGGGTCCTGGACTTGAAGTCCTCCCAGCGCTTCTGGACGTGTTTCAAGTTGTGGGTTGCCACCCCCTCCGCATTGATGGCAACCATGATGTCCGACCAGATCCTCCTCCGTCCTTCCTTGTCGACGCACAGTCGTCTGAAGAGGGCATTATAATGCCCCAGGACTTGCACTACCAGGATGCCAACTTTTCTGGCTGAGATGCTGACATCCCTCTGCCTCACTGGCTGGGGGTTGCCAGTGATCCCAGATGGAGTTTTCCCCAACATGGCAATCCCCGAGGCAGGTGTGAGTGGGAATCTGGGTCCTGGGACTGGGCTGTGGAGCGATGGAACCCCAGTCGGAAGTCTTCTTTTCCAACAGGGTGGTCGCAGCAACTGGACCCCTGGAGATGGCTTATGTGCAGGCAACAAATAGCAGGGCACGTGGGCAGCAGGCAGGCAGGCAGCAGAGATGGCTCGTGGGAGGCTGCTCGGCTCTCTGGGGGGCAGGAAAATGGCCTTCTGGGCAGGAGCGTGGTCTTCCGTGTGTTGTCGCATGGCCAGCTTCATACAGAGTGAATCTGCACGTGCAAAAACAGCAAGTCAGTCTGAGATTGTGTGTAATTCGAGGAGAGGGCCTTAGCGCGTAATCACGTAAGTGACGTGACGCGCACGGGTGTTTCCCTCGGCACGGGTTAAAAGTGAGCACGGGCCATCAATTCACTGTACGTGGTTTTCGTAGAGATTGACGTGTTTGTTTTGCTCCTTCTTGTTGTTTCACACGCCATCACTTCACAACGGATCAGGGACGTACCTCTTCTTTTGGCGGGGGTTTTGCCTTTGCCTATTTTTCTTTCCCACGCTAGTCAGACGGTGAGTCGCGCACGCTATTTTTCCCACTGTGGGTCCACCTGTGTATCGCGTACCTGTTTTTGAGGTCATAGTAGCCTGTGTGTCCCACGCGTATGTTTTTTTTGTATCCCTGGGTGTTACCGCATACTGCGGGAGGTTAATTTTACACACGTGGGCAACCGGGGGTTGCGTGCACAGTTTTATTGTATATTTGGGGTGCCTGAGCATTGCATGACCCATCATTTTCCCCCAGGGGTCACATACAGCCTTGCAGGAGCACAGGGATGCTGTTTACATCACGTACCCCGCCCCTTCACCCCAATTGCCCAGGACAATTGTTGTGTGAACATCCCATTGGCACTTATACATCCGTGCAATGGTTGGGAGGCCACAAAAGGTGAGGGGCACCTCAGTTGGGCACCCTCCATGTGTGGCCATGGTCAGGGACGTGGCCGGGGTGACCAGGGAGAGTCCAGGGTCGCTAAGGTGGCTGCAGAGGGTTAAGAAGCAGGGGTGCGCTACTTGGGCAGGATGTTCTACCACGTGTTGGTGCAGTCATGCCACCACCCCCTGCGGCTCCGGGAGATGCAGCTGTTGTATCCGACACTGGAAACCATGTGACCCAGCAGTCAGTTTCATCTACTGTCATAGGCCCAACGGTAGTGGTAGCTGCAGGTGCGGCTGTGGCGACCACCACCCAGGCTCTGGGTCGGCCAGCGCATGATGCGTTGGCACCGGAGGACTCCTACGCTGAATTCCAGGTGGTCAGGAGGCACAAGCAATGTGCGCGCAGGGATGCTCTGACCAAGGCACATGTCCCTGGTGAGTGTTGTCATCTGCTGCCCCAAGCAGCCGGGTGTTGGCAAATGCATGGACAGATGCAGCCAACACCACCCCGGCTGTGAGTCTGCCAGCCAGGACAGTGTCGGTCACAGACCTTGCCACTGCGGCAGTTGCTGCACTGGGTCCTGGCAAGAGCACCCAGCAGCCACTTACGCAAGTCAGGGCTTCTGTCCTGGTTCCACCAGCCACTCCCTTGGTCCAGTCCACCATTGCCACTGCTCCTAAAGATCAGGGTGGCATTTGCCAGTCATGGTCCGTACCACTGCCCAAGAGAAGGAAGGTTGCTCCTGCGCAAGACACAGCTCCGGCCTCCAGCATGTTGAGTAAGAAGCCTTTCCAACAAGCAGGAACTGGACTTCCTTGTGGGCTACGAGTTGGAACACGAACACAATATACTAGTGGTCCCAAATTGCCATACTACGCATGCCCAGCGTTGGGAACACTGGCAGCATATTGCGGATGGTGTTAATGCATTTGGATATCAAGTGCGCACAGCTCAGGACTGCAAAAAGCTTTGGGATGACCTCCGATGCTGTGAAAAGCAAAAGCGTGCCTCCAATTATGCCATGTCTCAGGTGACTGGCAGTGGGCCACCACCGGAGGAGGAAGAACTCAATCCACACGATGAGATCGTTGCAGAGTTCATCCAGGCAGAATTGATCCAAGGATTGGGAGAGATGTTGGATTATGATGCATCATCCGTGAGTGTTGTTGCATTTTCCTCCAGCCCATGGGTTGTTTGCTTGTGTGATGTGTTTTGCTTGACTGCCACTTCATGCTGTGTGTACATGGTTGTCATGTGAGAGTCATGCAATGCTTCACTGATGCATGCCTGTTGTGATGCATGCTGCACATGTGAAGCAGACGGGGACTGTCCAAATCACCACACATGCACCCTACTCACATGCTAGTTGCTAGTCACCCGGCTGCCCCTCCAGTCCATGTTCAAGCTCACTGACCTGTCTGAATGTAGCCTGTGGTGTCTTTCCACTCAGCACACAGGCTATGTCATTGCATTACTGACGTGCATGTGTATTCAGCCTGCATGCGGGTACTCCATGTGGGTATGCTTCCTTGCCCCTCCACTCCCCTGCACCTCAATTTCACCATGGCACTGGTAGGTAACATGTTGGACTAATGCAATGGCCTGTTCCACACCCTTGTGTACATGCACACTTCCTTTTACAAACCTGCAAAACACATACTGTGGGGTACATCCTTTTTCCTTGATGCAGGGTGTCTCACTCAGACTGTCCAGAAGGCAGATGCTCCCCGGGGACATGAGTGCCCATTCATGCTCCATGTGCCCCTATCTGTCCTTGGCAGGATGATCATTGTAGTACTTTTCTAGGATTACATACGTATCATGGCATTTGGTCATCCATTCCATGCTCACTCTGGCTTAGTCCTGCATCACGCACATGTTTAGGGTGTCATTGTCTGTGTGGGGCACAGGCCTCCCCCTGTTGCAGACCCCCTGACTCTGTTCAACTGGTGTAGTGCCTTCTGCATGAATGGGTGTACTACTGAGGGTTCATCATGTGTCCTGCTTACTGTCCCATTCTCATCTGCTGTGGTGTCAGTTGACTGAGATAATGCAATTAACGCTAGCCAACACTGTCTGCCAATACACACTTCTCTGGTCAAACTTTCATTGCCATGCAATGTCTCCCTGCATTTTCACTAAGAGGGGGGAGAAGGGGTTAACTGTAGCCATGCAACCTATGCATGCACATTACACATGATGGCTGAACTTGCCCTTACGCTGCCGTCATGTTAAGTGATTGACATCAAAACGTACTTGTTGATGTAGATTTTTGGTTATGTACACATGTACTCCACTGCAACCACCCACTTCTGAGCCATGTTACACTGTTCTACATTCCTACTTACTGCTGCAATGTCAAAGTGACCTGGCATGTATGTTCAGATGTTCATCCCTTCACTGTTATGAAACACACTAGCGCAGGTGCATCCTGTGACACATGTACTCTGTATTAGAACACCCTAGCAGGTGTTTAGCACAGTTGATTGGTCAATCTGCGGGCTATACTAACTGGTATAGCCCGCAGATTGATTATAGCCCGCAAATCTGGCTGTAATTACCGTGGAGCTGCCTGCACGTGTGTATGTGTACACTTTCACATACGTCAAAGCAAGCAGCGTTGAAGCTGCTTGCTTTGCTGTATATGAAGGTGTTCATATACACCATACAGGTGTATATGAACACAGGTGTATATGAACACTTTCACATACACATATGCAAGCAGCTTCAACGTTGTGTTCTTCAACATTGCTGCTACTTACTTTGGTGTGTGTGAAAGTGTTTATTTACACATGTGTTCTCAGCAGCATTTTTGTTAAATAACTAATATATCGTTATTTTACAAAAATGCTGCTGCGATTTCAGCATTGTGCCCATTATGTTAAACCGGCACAATCCTGATGGTGCTCTGTTGTGCACTATGAGTATGCCCAGGCCCACTTGAGAATACTGGTGGAGCCTCACCATAGTCATGTGACGCACTCATTCATGGTTGTTGGTACATTCACTGCACAATATGCTGAATCAGGCCCTGAAGGGTGTTCTAAAAGCATCATGGACCGGCAGCTGGACCGTACCGGGCGATATGGTCCCTCATACCTCGTTGAAGGCCCTCGCTTTGCTCGGGACATTAACTATGTCTTCAGAGCCCATGAAGCCCTGTACGGGCCGAGCTGCAGATCGATGAAGCTATATTGGTGATGATGATTTAGTGATATATGTCTACATGCATATTACATGTGTCATGGTGTGTTTTGATTCACTTGCAGCTGTGGCCATTTGGCTGTTCAAACATGCTCATGCTATGTGCCATCGCTTTGTTGCTGTCTGTCATTTCTGCCTGTGATATGTGCCTGCCAGAGGTTGTGTGTGATTCAGGTGATATACTACATTCAGTACATGTGTAGGCTTCGCAATTTACACGCATCCTTTTCTGCTTTTGGATGCCGTTGCATATCAATGCCACTGGATGCATGCTGGAGTTTGAGTTGTGTGTGATATGTGTGCTTCATGTGTTGGCTGTCGATGTAGTGATGTCTATGTGTGTGTGTGTGTGTTATATGCTGCTGACATGTGTGCTCATGTTTGTTTTGTTCACGTTACAGGTGATGACACAATGGAGCCAGAGGATGAGGATATCATTCCAGATGCAAGGTTGATTTTACATCAACAATCTGGCACAACTGGGGGTCATGGGGTGGTAGGCCACGAGAACCCATTTGTACTCCAGACCGTCTTGTCCAGGGGTGGCAATCAGTCAAGCTCTGATGAACACTCTGAGCATGTTGTTGAATTGGATGCGCATCATGACAATTCCTCGCTGGTGAGTGATCCTGATGTGGATGATCTTCTGTCCACGACACCTGCAATGAGGGGCCAGGCAGTGTTGGAACATCCATCGTGGTGGTTCTGGGTGCACGGTCACACTCCACACCAGTTGCTGATGTGCCTGGGGCATCATGTCGATGGAGAGATGCATTCCTGCAGCCACGGGCAGTGTCAATACAGCAAGGACCATGGCTCCTTGGGTCCCGCAGGTGTAATGTCCGGCAACACGGTGACCGTGCTGGGGAGCAGTGAGTGGGAGCATGCAATGTATGCCAGTTCACAGCAACAGGGGCCAGCTATTGAGATGATTGCTCAATGCATGGAAAGTGTAGCCCAATCCATGCTCCCGGCAGGTGGAGCTCCAGCAGCAGGCAATGCAGTCCATGTGCCGCTCACTCAGGCTGGGCATAGCAGCCTCAAACATGGCACGCCTGGCTATAATGGTGTCTCTGCGCGAAGCACTTGCTGCTCAGGCAGAGGCACACAGGGAGGTCCTGAGGGAAGAACACTATTACCTCAGATCTGCTCTGGGTGTGCTTTCGATGTCCCAGAGGCAGCAGTCAGAAGTGAGGATGGAGCAGCTTGAAAACACCATCTCGGCTGAGCTACATGCAAGCCGGGAGGTGCTCCAAATTTCATATGAGGCCATGCAGGCAGAACTCTGTTTTACACCTGCTAACTTGCAAGAGGAAGCACGCGTATCACGTGAGGTGCTGCATGCTGACCTACGTGCCATTGCCACACAGGACCGGGCTTACCAGATCCACCTGCTTGCTGCCATGGAGGGGCAAGCTGTGGATAGGCATGGTCAGGCAACTGTGCCACGTCCACCTTCTGATTTACATCCAGAGGATGAGTAGAATGATGTCTTATCTTCCACACAGGTCGGGCCGTGCAAGCTTTGAGCCCATGGAGTTTTTTTTTATCTCAACATCATTGCATTTGGGTGTTGAGGTGCACCCTGTACCTCCCCCCTCCTGGGTGCCCCCTCGACCCTCGGGTTATATGTGGCCATTTTTATTTTTTTAAAAATATTATTGTTTGTCTAGTGTGCATTCATGTGACGGTGTGGTGCTTTGTGGCATTTGAAAGCATCCACTGTGTGTTCCAGCTGGGCCCATGCAAGCTTGTCACGTGTATATGTTTGTGGTTTCGGGTCCTGACACATATGCCACTCCTACCTCCCCTTTCCATGGGCTTGCAAGGATGGATTGGTGTGACAGCAAATTACACAGGGTCATTGGACTTTTGTCATATCTGTGGCTAGTCTGCAGTCCTACTTGTGTATACACCCATAGTGGGGATTATGGATGTTTTGCTCCACAGCATGTCTGCAATCAATTTTGGTCAGTATATTTTTGAACTGTGCTTTTTTAAGTTAATTGTGATGTTTTTTCATTACTTGCCTCTATACGTGCTTGATGCACTTCATGCTGCAGATGGTAGCCTGCACCCTTTAGCTGTCAAAGCGACACTAATAATGGGAGGGGGCCATGTGGTGACAATGTCAAGTTGGTACACTTGGCCTACAGTGATTGGTCACTGTCTGACACTGTCAATTTAGGATACTATGTACATGATGTGTTCTGCTGGTCAATGGATGTTCCTGTGTTGGGTTTACTTTTCAGGTGTCAAGGGATTGGTGTGGTTTATCACACTGGGGGGTCCACAAGGGCAATGTTCACATGCGATGTGTACAGGACACTGAGGGTCACTTCATTTCACATGCATGTATTGAGTGCATCTCCCTACTGACACACACACTTACAGAACACACCACCACACATACAACCACCCATCCATGCCCACACATGCACACAGATTGCCTTCTCTGCCATTCTGTGTCCCTGCAGTGCATGATCACTTACAATTTTTGGAATGTGTACATGCCTCACAAGGTAATTTTTGTTGCTTGTCCTTTTTGTATGATGCTTAATCTATATCCCCAATGCATTGGCCGCTCACTATGCTGTGTGCTGAGCGGTGTGTTTCAGGGGACACACATACAGCACACAGTTTTGGGATTTGCGAATTTGGATTGCCCAATGTGCATGCCAACAGGCATTCTGTCTTTTGTTGATGGTACCGCTGGTGGCATGCATTTGTGTATGACTTTTGTATGGGAGGTTGTTGGTCTGTCATTTCATCTGATTTCATGTCAGGTGTAATTGTCTCAGGCCTGTTTTCATTCATCACGTGGCACTTTGTGACAATTTTGTCATGTGTCGTGCATTTGGTTTGCTCTTTTGCTGTTGCATGTCATGTTGTGGCTGAAGAGGGTCATGGGGGATGGGAGGGTTTGGGTGACATACAAGTGATTTTCATGGCCTGTTTTGCATGGGGGGTTGGATATGCACCTTGCATGCGTTCCTTTTGGTCACGCGGGATTGGTTATGTTTAAGTAGCTACGGATGCACACAATGTAGCACTTCCATGGAAACATTCTCAGGGTGGTAAGGTTGTGACAGTTGACTGTACCTTTGTCATCATCGATTGTCACCTGGTATGTGCCAGGCCTGTGTGCACTCCACAGGGGTGGAAGTTTAGGTGAAAAATGTGGCCACAAGCTGGGTCCGGGCTGCCTCACCACATGCCCATTCCTCTCCCATGTGCAGCACCTGGGCTTGTGGCTGGGGATGTGGGGGCACCACCATGTCCACCGGTACACCCTGCTGTGTTGCAACATTGTGCAGGACACATGCTTCCACAATGACCCTGCACACTACTAGCGGTGCATATAGTAGCTGCTCGCCAGAGCAGTCAAGGGAGCGGAAGCGTGACTTGAGCACTCCGAATGTGCACTCCAGTATGGCCCTGGTTGCAATATGGGCTGCATTGTATCAAAACTGGGGGGGTTTGGTGGGGTTCCGTATTGGCATCATCATGTGGGTGCTCAGAGGGTAGGCACGGTCCTCTGGGGAGGTGATGATGGTTGTCATTAGTTGGGTTTGTGTATTTGTGTGTGTGTGTGACATGCATGAATGTGCACAGACATTTCTACTCACCAATGAGCCATGTGTTGCCATGCTTCCCAGCTTCCAAGGCCAGGCTCAGGGCAGACATTCTGTATATGAAACTGTCATGGGTAGACCCAGGATAGTTTGCATAGACAGAGGCGATGATTCCCATTGCATGCAACCTGTATGTTGATGGAATGCCAGTGCTTGCGGTTGCGGTAGATGTTCTCAGTGGCACTAGGTGGCCGTAGGGCCACATGTGTGCAATCAATGGCACTGAGCACTTTAGGGAATTGTGCCACCTTGTAAAAGTCCTGGACCATGGCCTACCTTTCTGCAGGTGTTCTGAGCATGTATATGTTCCTGCGGACTGAGGGGTGCACAGTCATGATTGTCAACACCTGGTGTAAGCAGTGTGACTGCGTGGCCTGTGCGATGCCCCCAACTATGGCAGTTGTCCGCTGAAATGACCAAGTGGGCAAAACATGCAGGACATTGAACACCTTTTCCAAGGGGCTCAGTGCTTGGGAGCACAAGGTGGGTGATGTGAGGTCATCCTCCCACTCAGTGACCAGGTCTAGAATGATATGAGGTGGAAACCTATACCTGCCATAGACCTGGTCATCAGGCATCACAAAAAGGCTGGTCCTGGGCAAAGAAATGCCGGGCCTGGCTATTCTCCTCCTCCTGCCTTGTCCCACAATCACTGCTGTGAGAAATGGGACATTCATTGTAGCTATATTTGGGTGTTTGTTGTTTACACACACTTTTATACTGATCGTGGGTGCTTCCGCCTGCTTTCGTGTGGCGGACGTGTTTACGCCTGTGCGTGTCTTTTGTTTTGGTGTGCGTAGGTTTTCCCTATTCGATTCCATGAATACGTGTTGTTCATGAGCGTGTGGGCTTTCCATGTATTTCACAGCAGTACTTTCCCAATTGTGCCCTCATTTTCTCACGTTGTTCCCCATTCCGCATGTTCCGCCCCTTTTTGGTGTGTGCACTACATGTTGTGCGCTTTCGATGTGCGCATCGCACACGCGTTCGTGATGTCACAGTGACGTGTAAGGTAGGCACGGATTAGGCACACGTCCCAGGAAAAACACGTGCACAGAATTCCATGAATCATTTGCGTGCGGATCGCACGCATGCATTGGATTTTTCAGCGTGCACAACCGAATTTGCCGCACAATTGTCCCATGAATTGGCCCCTGAAGTTCTACATGTATTGTTAGAAAATAAAAACATGTACTTACACGGATATTATAGTCCACTATGTATTATAATAATAGTAATGTAACAATACATTGGATACCACTCTTAACATAGGGCGTCCCCCCACTTAAGAAAGCCCACAACACACCACTGATTCGGATTCAACACGCCCTGTCATTCATCATATAGAGCCACATTGATCCCTTCCCGTGTGCTAAGAATGAGCCAAGAACCAGTAAGAGGTAAAGGGAGAATATATATTTATTTACAATTCATGTTCTATGAATCTTTAAAGAGGATACCGGCAACCTTCTCTAGGGCACACAACCAAACTTAAACAATAAACATGGAAATAATACTTGATTAAGTCTGGAGTGAAAAGAAAGCACAGCTTTAATATTAGAGCATGTTACACATTGTACATGCCATCCATTGATTAATTTCCAGCACTCTTTAAAATGCTTGCAGTTTTGGAAACACAGATTAGAACAAATGCATGTGGCAAATAGCCCCCTGTTTCCCTTTCACCCAAAATAATCTAAAATCGTTCTGTTAGCAGTGTCACTCACTCTCAGGAGACCGTGTACATTGTTCACTGAAAATTACCCCAGTTTCACTTTGCAAAATTTCTTTCCCCCAGCACCAAAAACCCAGGCATCAATGATATGCAGCACCCCTCTGCTTCAAAGCCAAACCGAGGGAGTGAGGACAGTTTAGGAATTTCTTTTGGGGCCAAGGGCACCCCTTTGTTTAAATACAATGTTTAAGGAGTGGTGAGAATTGGGAATTTCGTCTTAAGGACAAGGACTTTTTTGTTTTAAAGGCAAGGTTTGGAAATGGTGACAATTACAAATTTCATTTTTGTGGCCAGGAGACTCTGATTACTTTATTTAACTATAAAATGATTCCCTCTAGAAGATAGGGTGAATGTTTTAAACTCTTCCAAACTCACCTCTGCGTCAATCTATTTGGGAGTTTATTAAATCAATACACTGTCAAATATGCTAAAGGTCTACACAATCTGACCCCAACCCACTATGAAGGGAAGATATTAAGGCAGGCAAATCCCCCACACACTTGGTTTTAAATGGATCAGTTCTATTTACATGGGACCTCGGTTTTGGGAGGCTCAGGAAGGAAACTTGAATCCTCTTTGGACAGCATAGGGTCTGGTCACTTCAGTCAGAGCTCATCACCTGCTTTCATCCTTCATCTAGCTTCTCCTTAAGGATCAGAGCCTAGTCAGCTGTTGGCTTCCCCAAATTCACTCTCCCAGGCAAAGTTTAATTAAGGCCTCTCAATGTTAAGACCTCAAGATGTCAGGCAGCTGTCTCAAGATACCCCCTTGAGGATTAAGGGCAGGTCCTGGAAGATGTTTGCAGCTCTCCCCCAAGGAGGTTTTTTAGGCAGATTTTTCCCTTGTATTATCCCTGACTTCATAGAATAAATGTGTTTTAATGTACAAGCCACACAGTTACAAGGTGCCGGTTTATTACAGTTACGAGTTGCCAGTTTATTGGTGCTAACGTTCCCATTGGGGGATCATTCTCTCATCCTCCTCCCAAGAGCCAACCCCTCCCTACAGATGCAATAGGGGAGTTCTGTGATGGAAGTGAAGTGGGTACACCCCTTCTGTGATTTACACATTTCTTTACCTGTCAGCTTTCTACCCAAAAAGTCCCTACAATGCAACATTTTGTAATTTACCAATACATGCCATGTTGTGTAGATATTAGTATTCCACTCCTCATGGTGAATCAGTGAAGCTTACTTTTATTTTGGCATATTATTGCATGAGCACGCTATGGTTTTTCCCCTTTCTTTGAAAACGATCATAGTTGGGAATATGAAACTTCATAATCAAATATCTAATTTAAACAGCCTGTATCTTTCAAGTTTCCAACATGTACGGGCAGCTAGAAACACTTTTTTGATTATCACAGGGTTTTAAACAATTGAACACAGATAAAAATAGCATCAGCACTATCGCCTTAACAACAGCTTTCAAATGAAATATGTTCCAGTGCCTGTGTAAGTATTATGATCTCAAAGGTATTGAATAAAAATAAATGTTAAATTAAAGTCAATGACCACATAATTTACATGGACAAATGGTGGATTCAGCTCTCCATTTCCCTGAACTCATGTGGTTCAGGGCTGTGCATTAGGCTGTTGGTTCAGGTTTACACTAAAATCATTAATCACTCTTGTGGAGCCCAAAAGTTGAGCTAAGGCATGCAGCAAATATTGTATCTTCTCTTTATGCCATGCCATCACCCAGTGAAGCCAGAAATTAGTTCACAAAATGTCTTCAATTTGGGGTATTTTTTCGAAGTTCAGCTTCACTTCATCGCAGCCTCTGTTTATACAGCCCACCAACCAATACTAGTCATGCTCTGGCTACATACTTCTGACTGGGCTTGAAAGGGTCACAGCAATTGTTGATCAGCTGGGGACAGCTGAGCAAAATCAGGAGTGGGGGAAGTTTGTTTTGACTATCCATGTTTGAAGTCAGCCCCACTGTCCATTAGACATGTCATTTCTGCTAACCCAGAGTCCTCCATTGTTTCGAACATATCAATTTGTATTAATCAGCAATTTAAATTGAAGGTCTGCTGATGTATTGCCGTTTCAATGGAAATGCTGTGTTTATTTCTCAGACAGCAATGCACCCTTTCAATTTGCAATCTGATTATACTTTTCTGCATACTCCTATAGAAAGACATACACTTTCCTCAATACACTGCTCTTTGTGTCATCTTCAGCAAGACAGTTATTTTCACTCACAAAGCCCTTTTGTTGTGTAAATCTTGTATGCCTGTCATGTATATTTCAATGTGTCTTGCCATTAGAACAATGTATTTCACAATAAGGCCTATCCTGGCCTTACAGTTCATTTTTACTGGGCAGAAATTATCCCACACCTCCCCCGCCCCCAATGCTTTTGTCTGTGGATTCCCATCTGGGTCAGAGCAAGGAAGAGAGGGATATTTTTCTTTCATTCCCTTTCCCAAGGAGCCCGTCCTGCTCCTTTTCCTTTCGTAGGAAGTGGGCGTCCTGCACTCCCTGCCATGATTTTGGCCGTGGGGTATGGGATGAAATCCCTCCTCCTTTTATTTCCCCGGTCCCTGGGGTCCTACCCAGACTCTCCTCCTGCCCCAAGGCTGGAAGTGAATTAAGTTAGTCATTGTGGAGATTGGAAGAAAAAGAGAGGTTCAGTATTTGGTACAAAACGTATTCCTGCGGAAATGTCACAGAGAATTAAAGACACAGTATTTGAGAAACACATAGAATAATAATGCATAGCCCAAAAACAAATATGCACTGCAGTTTAATGACAATTTTAAACTATACTTTCTTTTTATTTTTCATTTTTCATGGATATTTATTAAATTACTCTGTTATATATATTTTGGTCTTCATCCAGGGATTTCCTCCTCTTCGCTCATTCCTCAGATAGTTCCTCAGCTTAACCTTCTTTGGGATCCTCAATCAGTCATAAAGCTTGTCTGGGATGACAGCTTTTCAACTGATTGTTGTGGACCCATTTGCATTCCGTCTGTTCTCCTTTTAGGATGTGTATCCAATGCCAAAATGGAAGGAATTTCGATTTCTTGGTCTGGTTCCTCTGCAAATTGTACACGTAAAACTTGTCACCTACCTCATAATCCTTCTTTGTGGTCGTCCCTTCAGCCAACTTTTCTAAACTCATGCTGGAGGTGCTTCCTTAAATTTTCAACCTACTTAGGAGTGGTGGACGGATTGATCAGTGTCTGCTCCTGCGTTCTGTAACACCTTTTCTCATCAAGTCATAAGCTCAAATGGAGACAGGTTAGTTACAAAAGATGTGTAGACCTAATGGCCGTCAGGACAAGTAGTAATTGAATGTCCCACCTGGGTCCAGAATCTGACATGAACTTCTTCAAGATGCTCAGAATTGTCTTTTTGTATCTCTCTACCCCCTACCCCGCTCGAGGCCAGTCAGTTGGAAATTTGGAGTTTTCATTTTACCCCTAGGATCTCCCACATCTTTGCCATCACCTCACTGGTAAAATGACTTTTTTGATCCGACTCAATCCCTTGGAGGAGACCAAAATGAGACAAGATGTGATTGATCATGAGTGTGGAAGCTGTCTCCCCCTTACAATTCGAGGCTGGAAGTCATTCTGCCCACTTTGTGAAAATGCATGTTATAGTCAACATGTACTTGTTTCCTCTAGAGGAGTGAATCACTGTTTAAAAGATATCGACTTGCAAACCTGACCAAGGCATTATCATTCCCCTTTTTTGTGGAGGAGCTCTGGGTGTGAGTGAACTGGTCTGGAATTGGGCACACTCAAGACACCCCATTAGGTAAATGTTGAGGAACTGGGCAATGTGTGGCCAGTATGCAATCTCGCAGAAGATTTCTAATGTCGTATGAAACCCCCTATGACCGCCAGTGGCTGTGTAATGGGCGTGGTTCAACATCAGGCTTTGGAATGAGGTAGGTACCAGCCACTGGTTGCCTCCACATAGGGCTCTCTGTACCAAGAAACCTTCTTGTATCAGGAACATCTAGGAAAACTTCATCAACACCAGGAGATTCACTTTAATGGCATAATCTGATTCTGTTAGAGGGAAAGTCACAGGGTTTTCAATGTGTCGATGTGTCAATAGAATTTTCTGATAATCGGGTCATCTTTCTGTGAAGTGATCAAACCTGCATCTCTGGAATTTTTACTCCACTGAGCAGTCCTGAGTTCTGGTGACAGAAGCGACTTGGATTTCACCAGTAGAGATTCTGTTTCTATGAAATCCCCCTTCAGAGTTCTAGTTATAGCCAGTTGGTCAGCCAGGTCATTCCCAGTATTATCTGGCCCTCTATTATCAAACAACCCCTTATTTTCTTCCAATAGATGATAATCTCATTAGAGGTCACAAGATTATCAGTTGACTAGATCAATTTTCCATGTGTTAAGGGTTTGTGGTTGGCACACAGCATGCCTTGATTCTTCCTGTTAATCAGGTGCTCAACAAACCCATTCCTGACATAATCAGAGTCAGTGATTATGGCCAGTTCTTTGAGTTGGTGGTGCACTGCAGTGAGGATGGCTTGATAAACGGCCATCAACTCTGCCACCTGACTATGTTGGGAACCTATTTTGGACCCAACAGAGTGCCGTGGGCTATCATTCACCCAGGCATTACCAATGCCAGACACTAGTTATTTTTCCCCATTGGGATCAACATGTTAGAAGCACCTATCCACATATACTTTGTGTATCCCCTAACAGGTGTCTTACTCATAGACCTTGTGCAGGGAAATTAAGTATGCCTCAATATTGTTGCTGGTCATTAAACTTTCGTCCTCAAGACAGTTTTCTTGAGCAAAATCATGCAAGTCCACCAACCCTTGTGCTAAAGGACTCTTCTTGTTTTGGCCATATATGACCTCCACAGGAAAACCTTTCATGGAAAGAATCCAGGAATTACTGATGTTCCTAGCCTGGATTCTGTCCCTTTGTAAATATTGCAAGCATTGGTGAGGAGTCTAGATGATGATAGGCTGCCCTGGAATTAATGGGTGGTAGTTTATTAATGCCCACACCGTTGCCAGTAGTTTCTTTTCACAGTCATCAAATTTTTCCTCCACAGAGGACAGAGTTTTGCTTGTGTGCGAGATGTCTTTGTTGACCAAATCATGCTTTTGGTACAATGCCTCTGTTAGTCAAATATCTGAAAACCCTGTCGCCAAGAAGAACTTGTTCTTTATGGGGAAAGCCAAACAAGGAGCCTGGGAAAGGCATCTTTCCAATTGTTAATTTGCCTTGGATTGTTCCAGACCCCACTCCCACTTGAGTCCAGCCTTTAATGAATGGATCAAAGGTCGAGTGACCTCTGTATAGTCTCCAATGTTCTTTCAACTATAATTAGTGAGTCCAAGAAGGCTTCTTAATTCTCAAAGAGTAGTATGGTCTTTTCATTTCAATAATGTATCCACCTTCTTTGCCTGGGGATTAAGACCCTCATGGGTGATCATGTGCCCTAAAATGGTCACTAGGGCCTTACACCACTGTGCCTTCTGAAAGGACAGTTTTGCTCCAGATTTCTGCAACAGGGTTAGAACATGGCAGATTTCTGCTGTATGTTCCGCCACAGTTGAGATCCTGATCAGAACATCATCTACATAGGCCAGGTTTCCCCTCTTGCCCAAATCGGGCATGACCTTATGCAGAAAGATGTTGAACTCATTGCCAGAGTTTCTGTATCCAAAAGGGGTTTGGGTCCACATGTATTGCTGCCCCTCCAGAAGGTAAAGTCAAGCTTGTATTGGTCTTCCAATCTACTTGGTACTATGCAGTATCCAGTAGTGAAATCAATGGTGGTGTACACCTTTGACCCTTGGATCTTTGCCAGCCCTTGATAAATGTAGGAGAGTGGCCATCTTGACCTGTGGACCCATTTGTTTAACTTCTTCAGGTCTGCACATAGCCTCCATTGACCATTTGGTTTTAGTTTCCACAGTAGGGGGTTGTTAAAGGTACTGTGGATTGGACAGATTATCCTACAAGATGCCCAGTTCTTAATCTTTTTGAGTGATTCCATGGACACGAGAGGTAACCAGTATTTTTTAACAAATACTGGAGCTATCTCGGGGTCCGTGGGTATGCTGGTTGAATGAATAGATGTTTGTCCACAATCATATGAGTCTACTGAAATGATATCCTAGAATTCCAGGAAGACTTGTTTCAGATTTTGTCTCCACTCCTCGGTCTCACAGGCATCTGCAAGATTGATCCATTCTTTAAACAACAATCTGCATTAAACCTGGAAAGACCTTGGGCTTGGAAATGTCAGCGATATCCTCCAGTTGGTTGGAGAGATCTTTTTATGGTGTTAACATGGACAGGAGATTCCAGGGATTCAAGGCAGTGGTCCATGACTCTGAGTACTACCTCATCCCTCCTGATATCGCAGCTACTTCTTCTGCCCCAGAAGGGCAGGAAGAGTACATCAAGATATTCTCCAATGGCTGGTAAAAACCTTTTCTGGAGGAATACTGTCGCTGATGACGAAACAATCATTTGGGATTGGTCTAATGATTTCATTACCTAAATCAATAGAATAATGCTGGGCACCAACCGCCATTCCAATAAGCGTGTCTGCGCCCAAACTGATACTTTGAGGGTCACTGTTATCCACCAATATTCAAATTTGGTGTTGGATTTAAAAACAAACCTTGATGTTGGAGATGGGATTTCAAATTTATATAGGCGTCCTAATGTTTGATATTCTGTCCTCGCTTAATTTGGAGCGGAATTGTCACGTCTGTCCTGGGATGGTAACCTCTTCTCACACTTGAACTTCAACCGCATATGGCAGCAATTGAGCTGACCGCAATGCTTTTTCACTGTTTTCAAAGTGCATGGGTTCCCGCCCAAGTTATGACCAGGCTTCATTATCAATTAGTATTCAGTGAGGGGGATGTAGTGGCCGCCCAGCCTATGGGGGGGGATAAGAATGCGGGTGTTACCAGATGGTAATCCTGCGTCCCTGAACCTCCTCTGAACGGGCAGCTATTATCTCCCCTCACTGGGAAATGAGGTGTGTCTTCTAACACCCGCCCACACTTCTCTCTCCATTGCGTTCACTCCCGATCTGCGACAGGCCACCATGGAAAGGCAGAAGGGAGAAGGGACTCCCTTTTCATCGCAGCAATTTTGTTTGTTTACATTTTTATTGTTTTCAATATCTGCCATGGAAAGAGTAAACAGACTTTGTTTTCCCTTCCATGGTGGCCATTTCTTTTGTTTACTTTTTCCCTTTTTCTTAAAATGGCTGCCATGGAAAGGGAAAATGGACTATTTGTAGTCCCTTCTCCCTTTCCATTGCGGAAATTCTGTTTGTTTACTCTTTTATTGTTTTCAATGGCTACCATGGAAAGGGTAAACAGGCTTTGTTTTCCCTTACTGCTGGACATTTTTTAAATGTTTTTTTTTTAAATATGTTTTTATTTGCATTTTTAACATCAAGACAATAGCAATATTGGTTACTTCAACAAAAATCCCTTGTATTATTTTCATGTAACATATATATAGGAAACATAAAGAGGGGAGAAGTGCAAAGCAATGATGAACTTTAGTCTTGTGTTTCTGATTCCCCTCCCTCCCCTCCCCGGCCTCCCCCCACCCCCCTCCACTCGACACGGTCGCTTTGTACACCACTCTAAATAAAAGTTCAACACCACTTTAGGCATTACAGCATTGCATGGGCTCTGCAAGTTGCTACTAAAAGAAAGGAAGAAGCCCCTACAGGGCTTGGGGTAAGCAATCGTCCGGTGGCATAGGGCGATGCCCTGATTCCTTTGGTTGGCTGAGATGGTAAGCAAGTGTTCTTAGTCTGTGGGCTCCCAATATGTCGTGTAGTATTCTAGAAAGGGCAACCAAATCATTTCGATATTTCTACGAGATTCATTTATCGCTGCCGTTAGGCTTTCCATTTCGTATATTGCGTGGGCCTTTATTAACCATTCTCTCTTTGATGGTAGGACCATCGATTTCCATTTTATGGTCAGGCACACTCGGGCTGCTAATAGAAGATTGCGTGGTAGGTACATTAGAGATTCGTATGTTTCATCATCTTCCGACTCAACTCCAAACAAAACTAGTGTGGGCGTTGGGTTTCTGAGGACCCCATCTATGTCTCGAATCCAGCCCAGCACTTCCCGCCAGTACACCTGGACTCTGTCACAACCCCACCACTGGTGCCAGTAGTCACATTGCTCTCCGCAACCCCTCCAGCAGTAGGGAGATGTCCCGGGGAACATTTTGGATAGGCGAAGGGGTGTGTAGTGCCATCTCATCAGTAATCGCACATTGTGCATTTTGTATTGCATGGAGACCGATGATGACCATACCGCTCTATATATTCCTTTCCATACCTCCCCTTGGGTACCTATGGATAGGTCGGTTTCCCATTTCACTTCTGAAGGTGAGCGTGGACTGTGACCCCTCGTGACTAGTGCTCTGTACAACTTTGATATGAGACCTCTCGATGCTTGGGGGGAGCTTAAGATTTGCTCGAATGGTGTCAAAGGGCGCTTTAACGAATTGCCCCACCTTGGGTCGTGCATGGCACTTCGCAACTGGAGGAAGGACAAAGGGGAGACACTTGTGCCCTGCAAGTCAGCCTGTAATTCCTCCCGGGTTGTAAACACCTCATTTTTCCAAAGCTGTCCCGCCCGACTTAGACCCGCTTCGTACCATGACTGTGACTGCTGGACTGCTCTCAGTGAGTTTTGAATAGGTGGGGACCAGATGCAACTCAAAGGAGAGGGCCATGTTGGGATTCCCTGCATGGCACGGGATGGACGCCAGAGAGACCATAATACCTTCAGAATGGGGTGCTGTTTAATCCTTTGTGTCATGGCTGATCTTGGGACCCACAACCACTCTCCCAGGGTGACCGGATCAAAGATGTCGTTCTCTATTGCCACCCACTGTTTCTCTGGGTTTTCCCACAGATGATCTGGGAGTATGCGGAGTTGTGACGCTCTATAATATTCCCCCAGGTCTGGAAAGCTCATGCCCCCCATCTCTTTGGGTTGGATCAGTGTGGAATATGGGATCCTTGCTCGTTTGTCTGCCCATAGAAATCTTAACAGTATGCGCTTTACCTCTACTAAGAAGTAATCGGGAACAATGACTGGGAGGGACTGAAATAAAAATAGGAATCGTGGGAGAATGTTCATCTTGATGGCAGTAAAACGCGCCGCCCATGACATGGAGAGTTTGCGCCATCTGGAGATGTCATTTTGGATGGCTACCCACAGTGGTGTGTAGTTGGCTTCGAAAAGGTCAGCCAGGGAGACCGTTATATTAATCCCCAGGTAGCGGACTAAGTCGGTTTGCACCTTGAAATCCCAATCTGTCTTTAAACGTAGTGCTAGGTCAGTATTGTCTTTCAAGGGGACAGCTATGGTTTTTTGTAGGTTGACCCGAAAGCCTGATAGGGGACCGTATCGCGACAACTCTTGGAAAAAAGCGGGGATAGAAGTAGAGGGTTCGGTCAGATATAAAAGGATATCGTCGGCAAACATCGCCAGTTTGTTCTCCCTGCCGCCTCGCGGGATTCCTCTGATGCTCGGGTTGGACCTGATGGCTTGGGCGAAGGGTTCAATGACCAGGGCATAAATGAGAGGGGAGAGAGCCTTGTCTTGTACCTCGAGTAAGGTTGAAGGTTTGCGATGAGATACCATTGATCGATACTTTGGCCCGGGCAGATCGGTATAGTGCTTTCGCTCCTTGTGTCCATGCAGCTCCCAACCCCACCCACTCTAGAACAGCTCTCAAGAAGGACCACTCTACACGGTCGAAAGCCTTTTCGGCGTCTACTGATAACAAGAGGGGGTCCTCGCCGGCCTCTCGGAGAGTTGCCATGAGGTCTAGGGTTTTTCTAACGTTATCTGCCCCTTGCCGGCCTCTTACGTACCCTACCTGGTCAGTGTGAATTTGTTGCGGGAGAATCTGGGCGAGGCGGGCGGCCAATATGCTGGAGTAAATTTTTGCATCTACATTTATGAGAGAGATTGGCCGGTATGATGAACACTCTATGGGGTCTTTACCTTCTTTGGGGATTACTATGATAATAGATTCAGTGAAGGAGTCGGGAGCTCGACCCGATTCTAAGATGGAAGTAAATAGTTTGGCGAGGAATGGCGCAAGTGTGCCGGCGTTTCCCTTATAAAAGGCTGGCGTGAAACCATCCTGTCCCGGGGCTGAGCCAACCTTGAGGGCTGAGATCGCTCCCTGCACCTCTGTTGCCGAGATTGGGGCATTTAGCATTTCTAGATGTTCTTCCGTGATGGGTGGGCGTGACATATTGGTTAGGTATTCTTTGATGTCGGGGAAGGTGCCATCAGTCTCAGCAGCGTATAGGTCTGCATAAAAATTGGAGAAGCGAGACACTATGTCATGGGGATTTGTGAGTGGGATGCCTTGTTCATCGTTTACTTTGTGGACTGCTCCATCTGCCCTTTGTTTGCGGAGTCTGTTCGCTAGCATGGTGTGCGCTTTGTCCCCCTTTTCAAAGAACTTCTGTTTGAGGTATTTAATCTGAGTGAGGGCTTTGCCTTTCCATATATCTTTTAGTTCCTCTCTCATTTTCCTAATTCTCATTTCTGTATCAATATCGCTAGTGGGGAGCTCCCTAAGGGAGCGTTCCAGTCGAGTGATCTCTTCCTTAAGTTTTTTCTCCTTGAGTAGCCGGAGTCTTTTTTTGGCGGCCCCCTCTGATATAAGAATGCCCCTTAATGTGGCTTTACCTGCTTCCCACACTGTGTTCAGTGACATACCGTCAGTGTCGTTGATGTCAAAGTATTCTGTGATGGCTTCCGAAAGGAAGTTTTGAAAATTGGGTCTCTGCATAACAGGTCGTTACATCGCCACCGGCGGTCCAGGGCTGGGAGTGGGCCCAGGTCTAATTCTAGGCCGCACAGGTCGTGGTCTGACCAGGCTACTATTTGGATGGATGTACTTAAGATGTCACCCTCGTTTTCCGCCCCCAGTAGTAGGTAATCAATCCTGGAGAAGGAGTGGTGTGGTGGAGAATAAAAAGTAAAGGCTTTTTCCCCTGGGTGAGTTACACGCCAGGTATCTATTAAATGATGTTCCCTGAGCTGACTTGCGAATCTGTCGCCCTGTAGCGTGCTTGGGGGTAGGGAATTTGGTCGAGCTGAGTACCAGTCGCATTCACGATCTATAGCTATGTTAAAGTCACCCCCGCAAATTAGTGAACCCTCCCTCCATTCCTCAATGAAATCGAACAGGGGGTCAGTGAAGCTTGCTTGCCCCTGGTTGGGGGCGTAGACTGCGCACAGTGTGATGGTACGTGTTCTCAGTGTCCCCTTGAGTGCGACATATCTCCCGTGCGTGTCTCTGTGTATATGAAGAACCTGCATTCCCAGGGACCTACGCAGCAAAATGCCCACACCCCCCTTCTTCTCCGGTCCAGATGCCCAGAATGCTTCCCCTATGTCTCTCCCTAAGATCTTTCTTTCTCCACCTTTAATATATGTTGTTTCTTGTATGAAGAGAACATCTAGTTTGGATTGCGCAAACTGACAAGCCCTTGACATTGAGGGAGCCGAAGACTATGCCCTGTGAGTTAGCCATATTCTAGGGTTTGGATAGCATTTTTCGTATTGTGGCTTGCTTGACCCCTTTGTTCCATATTAGAGTTAGTGAATAGCTGCCTTGTGTTGTGGTACTTTTGAGTTGGTTCTTTGTGCTTCACGAACTTGCTTTGTCGAGTGGTTAATTGGACCCCCCCGTCCCTTCCGCCCCTTCCCTAGTGTGGAGTGCTATACGGGACATCCTCACCCCACGGAAAGGGAAGAGAGTAAAGAAAAAAGAAAGGAGATGCCCTCGTTCAAAGAGGGCCACTTTAGGAGAACCCCTCTTCAAGCCCTGGGTGTAACTTTGTTCTTTGTGCAGGGACAGAATGCATAGGAGACCGTAATGGTGGACATAGACCTAGAGTGTCTCCCAGCCCCTAACCCCGTCTAGGCAAACAAACTTTAAAGAGAAAAAAAACTTCCATGGAGCTTCATGGCGACCATTTCGGCCCAAGTTAGAGCCCCTAAACAGTGTACAGACACAAGGTGCAGTGTAGGCAGTTCAAGGAGTGTTCAAACGTTTGAATTTCCATTTCTGTTGCGCACGGCCTCTTCTCGAGGGCTTTTCAGTTGGATCTCGGCGCGGGCGCTTCGGTTCCCTTCGGCCCTCTGCGTCTGAGTCTCTTGCTGGACCTTGTAGGTGGCGACGAGCTCGTTCCGCCTCTTCCACCGAGGTAAGCCTGTATTCTTCGCTGTCAAACTCAAATGTGAGGGAGAATGGGTGGCCCCATCGGTACTTAACGCCTTTCTCTCGGAGCCAGATCGTGAGGGGACGACACCCTCTTCTTTTTGCGAGGGTCATCGATGAGAGGTCTTGGTATATCTTGACTGTTGAGCCACGGAAATTGATTGTGTCCTTCGTTCTTGCTTTTTGTAGGATGTCCTGCCTTTGCATATAGTAATGACATTTGATTAGGACCGATCGAGGGCCTCTCGCTGAGCCCCCTGCCCTGTGCACCCTGTCGAACTCAAGGGTCGGGGGGGCGGATTCATCATAGAGAGACAAGATTAGGGATTTCACCGTGCTCTCCAGGCTTGACTGTGTCTCTCCTCACTCTTCTTCCAGACCGATTATGCGGATGTTGGAGCGTCGCTCCCGATTTTCAAGGTCGTCCACTTTTGATTCCATGTCCCTTTCCTTCTGCTCGAGGTCTAGTAGTCTAGCCTCGTATTGCATGGTGGCGATGTCTCCTGATTGTTGGTTATTTTCAACCGCTTCCAGGCGGTCCTCAACTTTGGCCACTTTCGTTTGTAGGTCTGATACTATTTCAGTTAGGTTATTTCGCATTGATCTAATCTCCCCAAGCAGCAGACGGATGTCCGACTTTGTTGAGCTGTCGCCGTCATTGCCTGGAATATCTGAAGTGCTTTGGGCTTCTTCCGCTTCCATGGTTGCGTTATTACTTTCTCAGGGTTGCCAAGGTTTGTGGATCCAGCTTTGATACCTATGGAGGCTCCAGGCTATTGTTGCAGTGAGCAAGGACCGCCGTGCCGAGGTGTGCTTATACCCACGATCGTGATTCTGTGGTTGGTTGGATCTTCGGGTGGAGACACTCTCAGCTCCGTGGTGGGCTGCCCTGGACTTCGTGGCACGTTGCCTGCGTTTTTGCCCTAAGTGACTCCGGTGCGGACTCAGTATCGCCCCCACCCCCCAAAAGCACTGCTCGGGTGGGTCGGGTGCCTCGCTGTACGGCTGTCTCTGCGCCCCGCAAGGTGCGTGGAGGGCCCTTGATGGTCCTTAGGTTGGCCGCAGGCTCCGCTAGTGGTGACGAGCTACCACAGGGTATGGTACTCGTGGGGGTCCGTGATGTGGGAGCGGCGGATCGGAGCTGTTGGGGTAGACTTTGTGGTCACTCTGTGTTTGGGATTGCGGGAATGGCCGCTCTCTTGATGCTTGGTGAGGAGGGGGGAGCCTCGGTTGGGTGGAGGAAACACGGGCCTCCTTCCGCAGGCGGCTTGGTGTCTGTGGCCTACTGCCGTGTACGGCCCCCTAGGAGAAAACCTATAGTGGCTGTGTGCCTGGGCCCTCGAGAGTTGCTGAACGGAGGTGCGGCGTGGCCCGAGCGTGCAAGTGTTGAGGTGTGGCGTGGGTGGAGGGATATGACCCTCGCTTGCGGTTCACGCCGTAGAGTGGGACTGCAGAGTCTTAGGAGTTGGCTCCGATGGGGGGGGGGGACTGGCTCCCAAGCGGAAAGGCCCGCTTGGGGCACTGCTTACCCGCACCGGGCCGCTCACTCCGGTTGCTGCCTGCCTGGCCGGTCGCTTAACCTCCTCCGGTAAGCCGGGCGCTACGGACCGCTGTGGCTGTTCTCGTGGCTGCCGCACCTCGTTGTAGGGCTGGAGTTCTCCCGTTCGCTGGGCGCAGGATGCTACTGGTGGGCTGGTTTCAGTCCTTGTCGGGTTTCTTCATACGCGCGCGGCGCGTATCTCAGATGACGGCGCCATTTTTTTTTTTCTTTCTCCCCTCTCCTCGCTTTTCTGAGTACGGGCCTTCTGTGCTGCCCGGGGGCTTCCGATCGGAGGCTGATTTCTGCTTTTCCTCGCAGCCTCGTCCTGGGTTATGGCTGGGTGGGTGCCAGGACGCCTTATCTTCTTCGTCTGCTGGTTTTTCCGTGCTTTAGTTTCCCCTGCACTGCTCGAAAAGGCGATTTAGTCGGGCTTGAAGAGGGAGACGGTGGCTCAAGCGACCATCGCGTCTGCGCCCCCTGGTGGTCTCCCCTTTAAATGTTTTTTTATGTTCCAAAACGCCAGAGCATTTTGGAACGGAAAAAAATATATTTAATACCTTGGTTTTATGGCCCGGACTACTAATAGCAATAAGCCCCTGGCAGGGGGCATTACCACTTCAGGTAGTGCCCCGGGGCCTTCGTTCGGCCTCTGCTCGGGACTGTAACTATGGGCCCATGGGCATTACCTGAAGTGGTAATGCCCCTCCTGCCCGGGGCTTATTGATTAATTAGGTCCAAATTGATTGTGAATTGGTTGAGAATGTCACTGCCTAAAACTTAAGGAGGAAGGTAATGCCATGGGGCCTTCGTTAAGGCACTCATTTCATGCAGGACTGTAACTATTGGCCCCTGGGCATTACCTGAAGTGGCAATGCCCCGCTGCTCAGGGCTTATTGATTAGTCAGGTCCAAATTGATTGTGAATCTGTTGAGAATGTCATTGCCTAAACAAAAGGATGAAGGGACATCTCTCATGACGCAAAAATTATGTTCTATGCTTTTATTACCAAAGGATATTTTAAGCATACACCTGCTAGACAGTAGATGTTTGGAAATGTAATTCCCATCAACATTTTGTAGTTGTCTGGGAAGTGGTGTGAGGGGAATTTGGTGACCCTCCTTGCTTCCTGAGTGTAGTTGGTCAAAGGCCTTTTTGGACAGGGGGTGGCTTGGGATCCAGTATCCAACAGAGCTGATAATTCACACTGACCATGCACCTTGACCGGCACATCAAATCTGCCTTCCTTCACCTCTGGGGTCTAAAGAAAGTGTGAGTTATTTGTCAGCTCAGCGGTCATTTTCTTGATATTGCACTCCGACACTGTGTGACCTTGGGTGATTTTCTGCATCGGAGATTCGGAATCTGTAATGAAAACTTTAAAACTTACAATGGGAGGATTTGAGGAATCCTTTTTCTCCACGATTTCTTTGCTGACACCCTTTACCTGGAGGTAATTCTCAGAACATGTTTGGAGGAAGGCCACCTCAGTTTCTACCTTGTCTGACTCGCACTGTTGGAGTTGAATAGTTTCCTGATCTGGATCAGTTTCCATACCTTCCTTGTCCAACTCAAGGTTTTTTGGCACCCATTTTTCTTTAGGAGGGATTCCCTGTTCCTGAAAGAGAAAGTTTGCTTACATGAATACTCCAGGGATTCTTCTCTTTCAAAGGGGATGATCTTAAGTTCCTCCACAAAGCAGGTTCTTCTTTGGCCGCTCCTTAACCTTTGCTCTTTGGCTTCTAACTTGCTGGGAGTAGGAGAATCCATTTCAGGCTGAGAGGATTCCAGGGGTTCGGTCTGGGGAGAAAGGAAACTTCATCCAGGGCTTGGCATTCTCCCCTCCACACATTCCCCCTCCTCATGGACCTTTGGCTTGACAGACACTTTCTCCTGTCATTTCCCCCTCCCCACGGGCATCAAGCCTGGGTTTTGGAGAATTCTGGGAGAAAACAGGTTTATGTTGAGGGTTGGACTGAGCCCTCAGCATGCACCCGAGATCATCTGTCAGTTGCTGGACCTTTCGATCCAGCTTTGAGACTTTTTCTGGGTTGGAGGGGTTTCTCGAGTCATACCTCTGCTGCTCCCAAAAAATGTAACTGTCCCTTCTCCTGGAGTAGATCGGGTACTGGAAATTTCCCCCATAATTTTCCATCCTGAGTCTCGTTTCACCCGGTTTTAGGGATCCATTGTCCTAGAACCGTGAAGAGAGAGAGGAGGATTGTTCTGGAAGTTATGCTTTGGGGGTATTTGCAGAGAAGGTTCAGCTTAGGATGTAAAGTGATACGTATAGAGGGAGGCTCCTGGGGCAGTACTTACCTGGTTGGGTCCCCCCATCCTGGGGGAGTGTATACATAGGTGTAAGGGTCAGAGGGATCATTGTTCTGAATGCTTGACTGACTATCATTCGATTGGGCCAGGGCAAAGTGTCCCTTCTGCCTTCCATGTTGCTTGTTGGTAGCAGGGTTATTTTTAGGCCCCCCCATCTCCAAGTTCAAGGGAGGCATAGCTCTCACCTCTACCAACTTCGCAGCAGCAGATGTGTTAGATGATTTGGGGAATTAGGGGTGTTTTTACTCTCAGTGGGCTTCTGAACCTCATAGATCCTGGTGGCTTGTTCAATTACCCAATCCAGGGTCCTGTGCTCATAAAAATCATACACCAACTGAGTAATAATGTATTTGGGGAGCACATGGAAATAGGTGGTCACAAACTCCCTACTTGGTGTGTTCACCTGCCGGAAAGTCTGCACAAATGCACACTTCAGATCCTGCACAAACTCCCCAAGTGCCTGATCCTCCCCACATAGCAAATTAAATGCAGCCTTATGGGCCTCTTGTGGGTTTCTATGTATAGATAAATGTTCTAAAATAGCTCAGGGGCAATATGTTTGCCTTGAAAGCAAGACAATGCAGCGGAACACAGGTTTGAATCTCGATACTGTGCTTTGAAAACACTTGTTCGTATTAATTACGTTATAAATGAACAATTATACAAAAGAAAAAACATTCTCAGGTGAGAATGTCTATTGTGCAAATTGATGCAATTCACATAGTTTCTGTTCTAGAATGATGCCATCATTTACTCATAAAGTTCCACGTGCTCTAACACCGAATACTTGGCATTCTTGTGCTATGGGTTAAGAAGCTCTTTAAGATCTTGATCTGTTTGATGGGGTCCTTAAAAAAGCTCTTTCTATGTATTGCTTCCTTTTCTTCCTCTGCACCTGAGCCCATTCATTTTCAGACTCGGAGATGCTATTTGGACTGCATTACTTGTCCTCTAGGTGCTCCCTATCTCTGTAAGATTGGGAACATCTCCCAGACTCATAGGATCTGGACTGCACTCACCTGGACCGCAGTGAACTCTCAGTGTCACTTTGCCGGTGATAACTTTTAGGCCCAGGATAAAACACAGTTTCTTCAAACTTCCTTCCAGGGAGTCTGGGGAAATCCCCCCTCTCCTGAATGTATGGGGTTTTCTAGTATGCCCTTCCTACGGTGGAGCTCGGGTTCCTCTCCTTCAGTGAAGTGGGTGAGGTGGTCTCTTTGTAGTCTCATCTTCTGCCAATCTAACTCCCTGCTTTTCTCATCAAAGGAGTTTCCATGGTCTGAGGTACTCACAATGTTCCTTGAAGTCTCCCAAGACATGCTGGTTTGGCCCCATTCTATATGGTAGATATGAATACTCATCAATATTGTGACTGGCCTTCTGAATCAGTTTGGTTAAGCCTGGGTAATTTTAATTGCATCATGTCCCCCTGTTCTTTATCAGTGGCATGCATGAGGTCAGTTCCCATTGGTGCATGGGAAATGGTGGGTATCTGGCCTGAGGTCCCTAATGGGAGGGGTATCGCTCCTTGATCAGAAGTTCCCCATATCCTGATTGGTCAGGGTGCTTCAAGGCCTGTTTATATTATTACATTTCCTTTATAAAATGCTTACACCTACTTCTTTCTCTCTGTCCTTATTTCCCTTGGGTATTCAGAGAGTTGGCTTTTTAATTCTGACACCAAGGCCTGACTAGTCTGTAGCACCCTACTTTGAACCACCAATCCACCCTTCCTTTGCTATAATTCCTCTAGAAATGCCTATTCTTCTTTCAGGGAGTCCTGTATTATTCTTTCAAAAGACTAATCTCTTTCTCCGACGCACCCCTACAATGCGCTGGCTGTAACAGGTCAACTACTGCTTGCTTCACACTCGCCACAAGATCCATGTTCTAGTGCCTCATTCTGGTGATTTCCTGAGAATCTGACTGACCGTCTCTGCATCCCTTTCCAATTTGGGTGCATCTTTGTCTTTACTTAGTTGTAAATTATGTTGCTTCAGAATATTTAATCCTGAAGTGCTTTGTCAAACGACTGTTGTGAGTCCTTCTCTTTGATGATGAACTGACTGTCATACCTTTTTAATTCCCTAATTTGTTGTTTAGAGGCCCATAATATCATCTAACAACGTTATATTGACCAGTTTGATCATTCAATTCACATTGAGGTCGCTCACAGTTTCTTCACTCTCTTTGCATGTGTCTTTCGGGGCATAAAACTCTATTTCTCACTCTGCACTGACCTGTGTGTGGGTTTTCAACTCATTTTGTAATTATTTATTTATAGTTTTAATATTTATTTTCATTTTATTCATAGAAACACGTACCATAGACAAATCAAAGGAAAAATAAGGAAAGCAGAATAATAATAAATCTCTCCATAAAACAGCACAAATCACAAACAGCGCTCCTAAATGATATAAACAATTCAATTTCAATCCCCAACCCCTCACCCAGCCAATGAAGAAAATACAACAATAATGAAAATAATACTGATCAAGAAAAGAAAAAATGAAAAAAAAATAATCTTAACCAAAGAACAGCACAAACAAAAACAAAAATCTTTATATATATGTACAATTAAAAACCAATTACCCAGCCCCATCCCACCCACCCACCCAATGATAAATTACAGATACCAATGAGACTAGTACAAGTCCAGGAACCTCCCCCATAATTTCTCGAAAAGGGTATCCTTCCTGACCCTCCTGTTGATAATCTTTTCCATGTTTGCAAGCATATTCATTTAATCGAACCAATCACTAACTGATGGAGAGACCCTAGTTTCCACCCACGTAAAATCATTTTCTTGCCAATTGCAGCACTTCTGAGAAGCCATTTCTTCTGAACAATTGATAAGTCCTCCAACAACTCATCCCCACCCAAGATCAACATATTAAAATCAAAGTCAATTCTCTCACCAAGCACCTCCTCACAAATTACACACATCTCCTGCCAGAAATCACACACTCTTAAGCAAGACCACAACATATGTTCCAGAGAACCCACCTGGTGTACACAGCCCCAGCATTCATCAGTCAGAAAGACCTCTTTTAAATAAGTGTTCAGGACTCCAAAAGACCCTGTTTAAGATGTTAATTTGTCTTGATCTATCACCCAGGTTAATAGAACATAGACTGACATTTTTGCACATGCCTTGCCAATGTTCAGTAGTAATCTCGCAGCCTAGCCTCCTACCCCAATCTTCTCAGAGATTGACATTTTCCTTATACTTTGTCACAATCAACATGTAAATCCTGCTTGCCAGCCCTCCCTCTCCCTTTTTGAGTTTACTAGTAAAGAAATCTAGATCCAGACCATTCATCCATTCCACCTTTCCAACTGCTCTTTTCCATTGTCTATAACACTATTCAAAAAGCCAAGAATCACCCATTTTGCAGCAACTTCCTTAGCCGTTAGACATTTTCCATTTTTCCCAAGATCTCCAATCCATTTCACCCCTTCCAGGAACCATTCACGCCAGAATAGCGTTCTCCCATTGTCTTTGATCGCAGAGTTATACCAGATAGAGGCATTTGGCGCCTTTAAAGCGTCCACCCCTAACAGCCCAAGTAAATCTTTCCAACAGTTATGAAAAAACTCTGTAGCAAGGTTTTTATTACCACCCGGAATTGTCGTTGTGGATAGGGATGCCTTAGGGGTCAGTGGACCCACACGGTCCGCCTCTGTAATTGTCCAGTCGTCTGGTTCATCATTAAGAAATGCGACACGGAATTGAGCAGAAAACGCCAGATGATACGCCTGTAAATTAGGTACCCCAAGGCCAACTTTATCCAAGGGTAACTGAATCGTCCAGATTTTAAGCCTTGGTGGCTTTGGATCCCAGATAACATTCTGTATCATCCTGTCTAACTATTTCCAGTAGTGTGGGGCAACTTTCAGAGGTAGCATACCAAGTACGTATTTAATTCTCGGAGCAGAGGTCATTTTAAGAGTGTTTACTTTACCCCATAACGACACATTTAGTATTGTCCATCTCTCAAAATCCATCCTGAAATCTTTACAAAGTTCCTTAAGGTTTTCACCTACCATGTCCTCAACCATAGGCATCAGCCAGTTTCTCAGGTATTTTAATCTTTGTTCACACCACCTGAAATGCAAAGCCGTAAGTGATGATTTACTACATGAAAAAGTTAAAGGTATTATCTTGGATTTTGCCCAATTAATTTTATCTCCGGATACCTCAATAAATCTGGGGAAAAGTTCCATCAAAATGGGCAAAGAGTTCCAGAGATCCCACTGGATCAACAATAAATCATCTGTGTAAAATTAGATCTTCTGCTCTACTTCCCCGTAGCTCACCCCACTAAACCCGCACTCACATCTGAGAGCAATGGCCAGAGGCGCAGTCGCAATAATGAACACAATCTGAGAAAGAGAGCAACCCTGCCTCTTGCCTCTCTCTAAATTGAAAGACTCCGACCTAAGCCCATTGGTTTTAATGTCAGCCATTGAATTAGCACATAAGAGAATAATGCAGGTTCATTTTGCGTAAAACAGCGTACAGGTAATTCCAGTTAATGCAGTCAAATGCCTTTTCAGCATCCAGAGATAATACCACAATATCATCCCTAGAGTCCATGGCTTTACGAAATAGTCTGGATTTGTTTACGGATGTTGCTTGAAGTTCATCTAGTTTGTATGAAACCGGACTGGTTTTCATGAATTCATTTTGGAAAGAGATTTCCGAGTTTCATGCAAGAATCTTGGAGAGAATCTTGTTATCAGTATTAATCAGACTAATGGGGCAGCAGCTTGAAGGAAAGTTCTCATCCTTCCCTTTCTTGAGAAAAACCGAAATCATGGCATGATTGGTGGTAAGAGGCAAGAAACCATCCCTCCGCGATGACTCAAACATGTCTTTCAATAAAAATAAGAGCAGACTCAGGGAGGATCTTATAAAATTCGACTGGGAGCCCATCCAGTTCTGGTGATCTCCCTGTATTCAATCTACTTATTGCTTTCCTCAAGTCAACGATCATCAAATATTTCTCAAGATACAATCGATCTTTATTTGAAATCTTAGGAATATCAAGGTTCCCAAAGAAATGTTCTCCCACCCCAGATATGTTAGGCTCTTTGAGATACAAGTTTGTGTAATGGTTTTTAAAAATCTCATGAATCTCTTTGGGATCTAATAATGTGGTCAAGCGATTAGGACCTGAGATCAATTTTATGGCTCTATCATTGTTCATTTTCCTGAGTCAGTGTGCTAACCATCAATCACACTTTTCCCCTTTTTCAAAATACAAATACCTCAAGAAATATAGACCTCTTTCTGCCCTTTCAGTCAAAATAGAGTGCAGTTCATTTGTCAACTTCCAAAGCTCTCTCAACTTACCTGGGTTACTTTGATCCACCATCAATTCTCTTGAGAGATCCTGGATCTTCAAATCTAAATCTTGTCTTCCTCTCTCAAGTTTATTTTTCTTACTGTTGGATAACACTAATAGTAATCCTTGCATAGTGCACTAAAAGCTCCCAGACAGTCTTTGCATTTAGTTACCCAGTTTGATTGTCTCTCACAAAATAATACATTTCCGAAATAACTTTTTCGAGAATATTTTCATCATATATAATTGATGTGTTCATTCTGCAAGTGAACGTCCTACAAAGTTTGAAATCTAGCTTCAAATGCATGATCACTGGTGCATGGCCTGTTAGTAAAGTATTACCAATTCTGCTAGAACGATGACTTTCAGTTAGTTTACCAGCAGTAAGCAGCATATAAAGTCTAGAGAAAGTGTCATGGGCAACAGAATAGAAGCTGTATTCTTTATCGAATGGATGCTCCAGTCTACAGTTATCCTTCAAATGATGTTCTGTAATTAGAGCAAGAAGCAACATGTGATCATTGTCATTTTTCTTATGCAATCTGTACCTACTTTTATCCATAGCAGGATCCAAAACTGCATTAAAGTCACCACCAAACAAAACATTTTGAGAATTCAGATCTAAAATCATTTGAGCTACCTGTATGAAGAAGGACCTGTCGTCCACAGATGGTGCATAAATATTACAAAGAAGCATGACTTCCCCCTGAATTTTCACAAGCAAAACAATTATCCGTCCATCTTTGTCCAAACATACTTTCAAAACCTGTAAAGGCTCATTCTTATGAATTAGAATCGCTACCCCTCTAGATCGGGCACTAAATGATGAATCAAAACCTTTCCAAATCCATTCTTTCTCCAAGCTGCTAATTTCATCTTTCAATAAGTGAGTTTCTTGCAGAAAGCAACTGTTGACTTTCATGTTGTCCAATTGGTTAAAAAGAAAACATCTTTTCACTTGATTGTTTAATCCATTTACATTCCATGTCGAAAAACACAAAGAGCTCCCAGACAAACCAAGCATTCCCTGATCCATACTCACACATTCAAGAAAAAACACTAGTCTCAGTATTCAATAAAACCCCCCAAAAAAAACTCCACCCTCTTAAGAAAACACTGGAGACCAGCACAGCCCTCAGTGAAAGAAATGTACCAAATATTTTAACAAACCCTATGCCCTAGGCACCTCTCCTAATCATTAATAAACTGTATCAATGGAATAAAGACCCAAATTTAAACGTGTACTCCCTAAACACTCCTTGCTGGGACCTGATACCTACTACTTAAAGAAAAAACAATGATCTAAACGGATAACAAGTTCATAAGTGAAGGCAGGCCTGCCCTAAAACCCAAACAAACAATGTGTCTACATTTAGATAACCAAGGTTAAATGTGCAAACCCCACATTTGACTAAAGGTTATAGCCCAGATATAATGTAACAAGGACATACAGAACAACAAGTTAAGTAAATCATCATAAAACTGACAGGGCCCGGAAGTTCATCCCTCCCAAGTTTCATATGCACCAACACAATCATAGCTAAGAGACCAAATTCACTATTTGCTTTGAGAGAACAGAACGCTATCTATACCAATGAAATGTTCAAACCTGAAATAAACATCCCATACATCTCCCAAACCGATCCCCAAATCACCTTGTTGAATTCAGAATGTAAATTATTGAACTGCACAGTCTATACGAAAATGAATAAAGCGTAATAATTAACAAGTATACCCCAAATACACAGGTGATATCAACCAGTATGCATGTGCACGGTTAGTTTAGAACTTACGCCCTTTTGAGCCCACATCAGCCAGACAAACCAAGTGTAGAACAGGATAATCTTCACCATGAACGCAGACGAGATCTATTAGTTATATACCAGCACAGGCCATGACAGCATACTCATTTCTCCCAGTCAACGTTTCATATAAGATAAGCAAGTAACACATCATACAGTTTGGGACTAATGTCGGACACTAATAGTGTAAACACCATAACATGATACATATCTTGGGAAATCAGGGATTAAAATGCCCGTAAATATGGCAACTGAGTTAAGTTATAAAGAAATAATGGACAAATCAAAACATGGAGGTATATGGCCAGTTACGGCACATGAAATACACATCTAAAAGCTAGATGAAGTGTCATGGCCTCAGATAAGCATATGTTCAAAAGGTCCCGGTTAAAATATGGTAAGACCGCTACACAAACAAACTAATACAGAGCCTAACAGACCAACTAAAGCACCCCCCCCAAAGTGTGCGAGGCTCTGATTTCGAAATGTGATGCAAAGAGGAACAAACACAGACATTTGTAATTCGTACATTCTATTTCACCGAGCACAACAAAGCATAATAAATATTTAAGAGCAGTCGACCATGCATGTAAGACTATACATGAATTCAGAGCTGGCACCAATTCTGACAGCTCCTTCATATAAAAGTGATGTAGAGATAGGCAGAGTGGTGTTAACATATTTTTAAATAAATGTTACCGCATGTGACCCCACATTTCTTGATAAGGAAGCAGGGCACATTGAGTGCTAGGTAGCACTGTGACTGCAATAATATTTTAACTGAGTTATAACTAACTTTACAAAAAGGCTGTGAGATGAACAGCGTTGCAGGAAGCAGGTAACCTTGCAAACCAGAGTTGCCTAGAGGTGATGGTGGACCTGTGTATTAGTGGCATGTATGTTAATTAGCCAAGGCTGATGTGACCACGAAATGCAAATTCAATGTCATGATTTCCACCATATTTTATGCAGTTTCATTGTATACTAGTTAAAAGAAAGCCCAGGCAGCCTCTGTATTTTCATTTCGGATGAAGGGAACTGCTTTTCTTTTTGCTTTGAAAGTAAACAGTAGGAAATTTGGACAAGCAAGACACATCAGTACATTTGTGGGGTGAGGGGAATCAACGAGGGAACAAGGTATAGAGTCATATTCCTTCCACTTTGAAATTTGGGGCGCCGAACTGCTTCCTCTTCCACTTGAGCCCAACAAGCAGAGAGCAACAGATGTAGAGCCCACCCCTACCGAGTGGAAAGTGTTTGGCTTTGACGCATCAAGTGCCGGGCAGGATGGGGGTCGGGTGCATGGCCAAGCTGCGCACTGGTGAAGTTGTGCCCTTTTCACACTCAGCCTACTCGCACACAGGTCCTGGCATGCACAACCTGTTCACAGCCAAACACGTAGTTCAAGTTCAGATCGTCCAGCATGGCTTCCGGACCGTGGAAGACATCCTTCTCATGCCGAGTGGCCATTACGAGCAGCGCAACACTATGCAACATTAATCATTAATCACAGCGTACGCAGGAGCGCAAAATCAGATGATCATGAGATGCTTAGACATCCTTTACTCTAACTCTGCATGAAAAAAAACACACACAGACATAAACAATGGAGACGGTTCACCATGTAACACTGTTGACATTTGAAGAAGGGTCGTTTAACCGTCTGGATTGATCAAGCGCCATTTTAAAGGCACTTTATCATGAAACCTTGTAAAAAAAAAATGAATATATATTTTTTTTTTTTACTTGAATTCTTAAAAAAAAGACATTTTTATTTTTACAAGGGTTTTTCCCAACTTAGAGAATCCCAAAGCGAAAAACGAGTGCTTCTGAGTCCAGATTCCTTTCCTCACAGTCTCTTTTCTTGTTTGGTTTTTACGCGATGCAGATGCCTCCCTCTTTGCCTTTGAGCTTTAGTCTCCTGATTTCAGTGACTCTCCCGCTGAACCTAGCTGGTTTATCAATCTAAAGGCTGCTTCTATTAGTTTCACCAATGTCAAGGACCAACATGTTGTCTCTCCTGAGATTAGCCTGTTCCACAAAACCTCTTCCTCTACTGTTGTTACCCCTTGGAGTCGAGGTTGAAGGTACGTGGCTCTGCTTTGTTTAGTCATCGGGCATTGGAGCGTCAGATGATTCAAGGTTTCCACTTTGTCCATGTTCTTGCATAAGCGGCAGCTGTTTTCCATTGCCGGACTGCAGATGGCTAAAATTTCGTGCGTCATTAGTAAATTGAGTCTAGCCTTCAAGATCATACATCGCATGCCTTTGTTTGGAAATTTCAGGAAATAGTTTTGCGGTTTTTTGACTTTGTTAAATGTTGGCGGGAGGTGGGCCAGTAGTTTGTTAGTACTGGCTTTTTCAATTGTCGAAATCCAGTCCTCCATTCCATTTTCCATTTCACCCGGTCCGGATTGGATATCAGATCTTCTTCTTTACAGGCTATTTCTGTCAAGATGAGTTGGAGTCTTGTAGCCCACATCTTGAAAGCCTTGCATTAGCCACTCTTTAGTTCTTCTGCGATAATGTTGTAAATGGTAGGGTGTCCGACATCAAGATTTTTCTCCATAATCTCATTTTGCTTTGTTGTACCAGCGAGGCTAGCGAGACAAGGCCTAGTTCCCACCTGATCGCGGGCATGGAAGTTGACTTCGGTAGACCCAAAACAGACTTCCAGACGTGTCCTTCCAGCTTCTGCCACACGCTTCTGGGGATGTTTAATGAAGCTTCCATGCCGTAAATGATCGATGGGACCACCTTCCCTTTATAAAAGTTGATGGCCGGTAGCATAGAGAATTTTCCAAATTTTCTGTCCACCGCTCTCGTCTGTGCTGTTAACATTCTCACCTTGCTCCATAGGTGTTCTTGCATTGCTTTGTCTCTTGCTGAACCATCAATGATCACCCCCAAGTATTTAAACTCATTCACCACCTCAATTTTTGTTTTGTTCAGGTAGCATTTTGGTGGTCGCGCCGACTTTTTTGTTGATTTGTCGAAAACTAGCATTTTGTTTTTGCTATATTGATTTTCAAATAGTTTGTTTCCATATATTTTTCCAAGTTTGTTAATTTGCGCTGGAGTCCAATTTGCGTTTGATCGATGATGATGGCGTCATCTGCATAGAGTAGTCGTGATATTTGTGCTTTACCTATCCTGGGGGGGAAGGCTCTGATTTGTTCCTCCTCCGATTGATAGTCCCCCAAAAATGTGATAAACAAAGCCGGAGCTAAGGGGCAACCTTGCTTAACGCCACGCTTCACCTGGATCTCCTTTGACAGGGCACCTTGTTTGTTCAGTTTCACCCTGATTTTCGTGTCGGCATGGAGTACTTTGATCGGGTTCAAGACTGCAGAGGGGCAATTCCAATGATTTAACTTATCCCAGAGTTTTGCCCGATCTATTTTATCGAAGGCTTTCGACAAGTCTACAAATGTAAGATACACTTTTGGGGCGCCTTCTCTCACTTTGGCCTTTAGTATGTTGATCAATAGGATGTTTATAGAGGTGCTCCCGTTTTTCTGGAACCCTGTTTGAAAGGCATCGTTGCATCGAGCTGTTTTGGCCCAGGTTCTAAAATGGTTCAATAACTGTGATGCAAAAATCTTCCCCACGATATCTAGCAAGGCTATGGGTCTATAGCTTTCTGGATTTTCTCTGCCACCTTTTTTGTAAATGGGGACGATTATAGCCTTCAGCCAGGTTTCGGGGATCATGTTAGTGTTCCTACAGTGGGAGAAGATTTTGCTGATCACGCCCGCCCATACTTTTGGTGATTTTTTCAGATCTGCTTTGGTCAATCCATCCTGACCGGGAGCTCTTGAGGTTTTTAGTTTGAGGATGGCGTTTTCGATTTCCGCCACGTTCGACACGTTTACCCACTCTGCTGTGGCATCTTCGTCACTCTCCAGTGCTCTCTCTTGTGGTAGGTCGAATTGGGCCGTTAAATATGACACCCATTTCTCCTCTGACACTGAGTTTGCAATTTCTGTGGCCGTGTTCGAGTTCGTAGTTTTAATTAGTGCCCAGAAATTTCTTGACTTTTTTGTGTTGAGGGCTCTCAACATTTTCTTGGCATCTTGTTGGTATGTTTGGAGTTTGTGATGTTTTAACCAATGTTTGTACTTTTTTGCTTCCTTTTGCCACTGCTCCCATGCTTCTTTGGTGTTTGTTTTCTTCGCAGTTCTCTTTGCTTTGCGAACAATTTTCCTCTTTTCGACTACCAGTTTGTCATAGGTATGTTTAGGATGCGTCGCCTGTCTTTGTTTACCAGCGACTACTCTTCTAAATGGAAGCAACATCGGTAGATAGTTTGGACGCTCAGCGCTGCCATTAGTTGCGTCTACTTCAGTCGGCCACCCATAGTTTCTGGATATCTTTATAATATCTGTTTCCGTCAGGCTTAATAGGGTTTGCTGGATATTCACCTCCACTTGAAACTGATATGTTGGGTTGGCCGGCTGCTTCCCATTCCATGCGCACATCACAAGGTTATGATCACTGTGTGTGGTTCTTTGTACTTTGAATTCCAGGATACTCGTCAGAAGACCTTGGGAGGCGTAGATGTAATCCAAAGTGGCTTTGGAGGACAGGTTTTCCCAGGTCGGATGTTCACTTGGTTAGGGAATAGTGTTTCGATGTTATGTAAATTTCGCGATTTGGTGACCGTCCTCCAGGCCTTTCTCCGTTTCACTGTGTTACCTTGTAAGGCCTTGTCTTTTGTGGTCCTCTGTGGTTCTGCACAATCAGCGTTCAAGTCGCCACACACGATAATCTCAATCTTTTCGAACTCTGCGTAGATCCAGTCTATTGTTTCACCCATCTTTCTACAATATGCTTTTGTGTTTGTCCGTTGGGGGTTCCAATATGTATTTATTATTGCTAGGTGAATAGTGTCTTCCTGTTCCCTCTGTGTCATTTGTTTGTTCCACGTTGTGGTAGTCACCAGCAACTCGTAAGATTCCATTATTTTCTTTCGCTAAGACAAACTGGAGCCCATTTTTATTGCGGTCAACAGGCCCGACGATGGACGACCCAACAAGCCTTTTATGGCCGGTGATATTTCCACTTCAAATCCATCTAGTGACAGTTTCTCTAAAAGCCATGTCTCTTGGAGACACACAATATCCATGCTGGTTAGGTCCACGTCGCTCGCCACTGTCAGGTGAGCGTGACCTCGCGTGTTCCACGAACCTAGGGTTATTCTTTCGACGCTTGCCTCTCTCTGTGTGTTGACTGTTCCTGTCTGCGATTGTGCCATAGACAAATTTCGCTGCTATCTCTGAGTTTTCGGGTTTAGTGTTGCTTTTAACCAAGACCAAGGACCTTGTGGTGTTGCAGCTGCCTTTATTTCTTCCAAGTTTCTCATTTGATTTACCTCTGGTGACTTCCTATGCATTATTCTTCTTGGGCTAAGGTTTGTTGCCCTTTGAGGGTCCTCTCTGTTCAACCGTGAGTTATAATTTTGCTGATTACTCTCGTATCTTTCTTTCTCTCTTTTTTCTCTCTTTTCACCGGGGGGCCCTGTTTTCGGAGGTATAGTTGCGATGGTTATACCGGTGCTCCAGGTCCTCCTGGCGGGTATATCTGTGAGGACTGAGCGCCTTTTTTCATGCCATTCTTTGCCCAGTCGGTTTGCTTTATATCGCTCTTCCGTTCTAGATATGTATCGCTGTGTTCGTTCCTCCCTGTCTTGTACTTTCCTCGTTGTATCTTCGCTGTAACTTATGGTTTTTATTTCTGTTAATGTAAAGCCACTTTTTTCCAATTCTCTCACTGCGATAGGGTTAATGTATTGAATTCCCACCGCCTTGACATGGAGGTATGCCTTTGCTGAATTCCCTCTATGGTACGGCTCCACTAGTGTGATGTCTTCCGACTTGATGCTTTTTAACGTTGTTGTTTTGCTTATTATTTGAAGGATAGTTCTCCTATTCAAGACTATGTAGTCTTTGATTGCTTTAGTTTGTTTGATTTTGAATGTGCGTTCTGCATCGTCTGTTCTTACATTTTTGCTTTGCTGTCTGCTTGCGTTTTTGTCCTCTCTTCTTGGCTCTGGAGTTGCTAGCCTTCTTGTTCTGTCTCTTTTGCTGCAGAGTCGCTTCTTGTTTTCATTTTCCTTTGCGTTTGGCTCCTGACGATCTTTCAGGCCTGGCCGTTCCTTGTTTCCATCTGCTTCCTTTACTTCTTTTCTGCTTGCTGATTGTTCCTTGACTGAAGTTTTTATATCTTCGTCCTTTTCGATGATAAATACCTCCTGGTCTATGTCCCCAGGGTTTTCTTCCCAATGTTGCGAGAGATTCATCAAATCTGAGTCCTCCAAAAACTCTTCGGTTGCAGGTGGGGAGCCTTGGTTGTGGGGCCTCTGTTTCAGTGATCCCACAGTTTCTACGGATTCCTTTTTTTGGATCGGGTTCTTTGGGTAGTCCTTCTTTGGTTTTTGCTTCGCTCCTGTGGGTGAACGAGGCAGCATGATCTTCAAGTCTTTGCCTGATGTTTTGACGACCCTTGGGTCGCTTGCGGCTAGGAGGCTTGGTTCTCCCAAATTCGGTGCTGCCGCGTCAGGGTTCTTGATGAGACCCTGTTTTTCTCTTTTTCTTGTTCTTTTGACTCTTGCCAAGCGTCCAGTTCTTTCAGCCTTTCTCTGATGTCGTTTTGATTCCGTTGTGTTTGGTCTGTTACTGTTTGCCTTTTCTTCTCAGCTTGGAGCGAGTCTACTAATTTTTTAAGATCTTTTTTGAGGTCATCTACTTTTTTCTCCCAGCATTGTTGTTGGTTGTTATTTCTCTCTTCTAGGGCGGTAATGTATCCTTCAATATAGGTCATATTTGTTGTTAAATTAGCCAGTATTACGGTGTTATCTTGTACTCCTTCTTTTATCGCCTCGTACAGTTTGCAAAAAGGAGCTAGGGCGATCAACATGGCTGACATGACCGTTTCTATATCCGATTTTTTGCTAGGAACTTCTTTCAAGGTTGATGAAGGTGTTTCACTGGTCCGTCTGGGTTTCAGGGATGATGTCAGTGTCGCTTGTCTGTCGGCGTTACGGGGGCCCTCCCTTTATGCGTTCTCCCTTAGATGCTTTCCCGATTGGTCCTGGTCTGACCTGTTTGCTGACGTGGATCTTCTTTTTTTGTGCTCTAGATGGGCATTTGGGTTTTGGGCCCCTGATCTGGTTGGAGTCAGAGAATCTTGATTCCTGCTGATGTGATTTTTGGTCCAGTCCAGGTAATGATCATTTATCTGTAGTGCTTTTGTGCCGTCCACCTGTGTACCTGGTGGCCTTTCTATATTTGATGACTGGTCCTGTCGGCTTCTTTCCTCGTCTTGTGTGGTCTTATTTCTCTCTCCCGACAGGTCCTTTACAATTTGTTGTGAAGCAGCTTTTACCGCATTACTCTCTTCGCCTTGTTTCTCCCCACAGAGTTGGTTCCCTGCCATGGCATCTGATGTGGTGGTGTCTTTCGGTGCTTGGTTATTTTCTGTATTTTTCCCTGTGCTTAGTGCGATTTGAGGTGAGCCGGGATCCTTTGTCGGTGGGATTGCAGCATGCCATCGTACTGCATTGGTTTTACGCAATTTACTGACCGGCGAGATTTCCTGGACAGCTTCCATAATTTCTGCGTCTGACAGTTCTGTTTCTGTGTCTAATTTTCTTTTCTGATGTTTACAGAAAAAAGCTTTTAGAGTGCCCGACATCAGGGGTGTGGGAAGCCATTTCAGTTGCACCTCACTTTTTTCCATGGTTTTTGATGCCTGCTTACCGCCCCTTTCCCTTGATTTAATTTTTCCTTTTCTTGATTTCTTCTTTTTTGTGATTTCAGCTTTGTCGTGCCCGCTTGAGCCTTTCTTTTTGTTATTAGTTTATCCGCATTTTTTGTTTTGGCGTTAGCCAGCAGTTGTTTGTCTTCTAAGTCTGAACCCGACTCTGAATTTTTTTCTTCGTCGGATTCTGTGTTAGTAGATTCGCTCTCATTTGCTTCCATATCGTCATCACTTTCCTGGTTTATCGGTCTAAGAGACCCTTTGTTGTTGTATTTCATCAGGTTTTCAGGTTTTTGTCTAGGAATTCAGCTTTCCTTCTCAGTAGTTTGGTTGGGAATCTTATCTGCCAGACTGGACTCCCTGTGTACTGTGGCCGTGATGCATGTCTTCTCTCTCTCTGTTTGTTTGTTCAGGCCTGCATCTCCGGCCTGTTCCCCATTCAGAGGCCGGCCTCCGCCCCCCACGCCCTGCGACGCCGTACCTGGAGCGCCGGCTCCAGCGCTACTCACACACGGGGCCGACTCCACCCCCTCAGGCAGCGTGTCTGCAGACGACGGCATCCGTACCTTCGTGCTTTCCTGGGGGGCCAGGAGGGCCGGCGCCTCGGGCGGTGCGAACGCCACAGTGTCAGCGAACGCTGCAGCACCATCACCCGTGCCCTCCCCAGCGTTCGAGACCGGCGCGCCGCACCGCTCTGGGTCCAGCAGGAGCCGTCCTCTGGCTGCCCCCGCTGGGGACCCGCTTGCCATGCCGGCGGTCAGTGGTGCGCCACCCGCAGAGTCAGACGCGTCTCGCAATGGGGAGGGTGAGTGAGTAGGGGCCCCGCTGCTTGCTTTGTTGATTTCTTTTCTATTTTGAGGGGCTAAGTTCCGATTTCTTTGTTGTTGTTCTTGACTTTCTCGGATGTCGTCCTGAATTTTATCCTCATCCGTCCTTTGCTCTCCTTGGGGCGAGATCTTAGAAGCCTCCCCTGGCCTGACTGGTTGGCTGTGGGTAAAGCAGTCTTTCACGTTTTGCGACTTTGTCTTTGCGGTCGAATTTGTGTTAAAGTTTGTTATCATGTTTTTGGTGTGTTTGGTACTTCTGAGTCGGCGAGGACTCAACTCTGCGTCCCTCTCCGCCTCTGAGTCCGTGTCCACGTTTGTGGCAATGGCTGTGACTGTGTCATCGTGCTGCTCTTTCTCCGCTCTTGCGTTTTTCTTTTCTGGGAGCTTTTGATGCTTTAAGGATTTCCCATTAGGCTCCATACCTCGCTAGATCCTCGCGGATCCCGCGGACTCCTGCAGACTCCAACTCTCCTCACAACTCCGCTCACCGCTTCGCTCAGGATGTGGGTTTTTAAGTCCTCCCACACTGGTAGTAGGCAGAGTAGAAAGACTGTTGAGACTCCTGCAGACTCCAACTCTCCTCACAACTCCGCTCATTACATATAAATGAAGAACATTAAAAGGTAAAAATTAAACAGACTAGCAAGGAGTCAGGAGAAGCAGACCCAGATTATGTATGCAGACAATCCCCTTTTAGCAAATCCAGCCATTGAACAGCCTCCTTAGGGTCAGAAGTCGCTTTTTTCTCCATCAGGCAAGCACAGAGTCAGCACATTGTTCCTATACAGATAAGCTTTAATATTCAAAAGTTTGGCCATTTCCTTAACTCCCTTGAAGGATCTTCTAATCAGCAGAATTTCTTTGGGTTGATCTGTGTACAGGAAAACTGGATTCCCCTTATAATTGGCACTACCCTTCATCCTTGCAGCTTTCAATACATTTGGCCTCATTACAACCCTGGCGTAGGACCATGGTGCTATTAGCACCATGGTCCATGCCGGATTCTGCCATGGTGGATGGCGGATTTACCGCCCCATTCCAAGGTTGGCGGGGCGGTAAATCCCCATTCACCATTGCCCCTTCCCCATTCCCATTTTTGCCCCATAGGGCTCAATGGGGAAGGTGCTAATTACAGCACCATAAATTACGGTGCCGTAATTAGCACCAAGGTCGCTTATCGCCTTGGACTTTAACACCTGCAAAAAGCAGGCGTTAAAGTGTGAATCTGGCGTTAAGGGTTTAACGGCGCTGCAACTTTTTACGACGCCGTTAACCCCTTAACGCCAGGGTTGTAATGAGGCCCATTTTCTCTTGTCTTGAAGTTTGTAAAAGCAATCAAATTATGTCTGGTCCTAGGGCCCAATTTCTTCCGAACTCTGAAAGCGTAGTCAATATCAACTGTATTGGTTGAGTTGAAATCAAAGCAGTCCTTACAAATTTACATCACAAAGGGTATTAAGTTCTCACTGTTGGATTCAGCCATCTCTACAATCTCAACCAGCCTTAGATTTTTACTTCTCATCTTCAAGTCCAAGTCAAGGTATTTCTACTTCTCCTTTTGAAGCTCATCCTTAATGTTGTTGTAAGCTCTGAAGCGTCTAGCAATTTCAGTGATCATGGAAAATGAGTTATTTTCCAAGTCAGTGACCCTTTTATCTAGCTGGGGCACTTTAAGGTTGAGATCAGGCATGGAAGCCCTGACTTTGACAACATCATCTGCAACCTGCTGTAGGAGAGTGTAAATGTCTTGAGAGTTCGGAGTTTCACTCATCTCTAGAATCTGCTTAGGGACTGGGTTCTCTGCTTTTTCAATCTTTTTCTTAGCGTTTATAATCTTCAAGTATAAATCCTCTAGGAGAGGGCCCAAGAGCTGCAGGATCAGGCTGCTGCTTCAGAGACCAGCATTCCGGTATCCCCAACTTATTTTGTAATTGTGTAATGAAGTTTTGTTGTTTTAATTCAAACATGTGACTCTGTTGTGCCCTATCTTCTAACTGTTTGATTTCCTTCTGAGCCTCTTTCAAAATCTGAGTCTGATTCAGCACACAGCCTCCCTAGTTTGCACTCGCTCTTCCACTAACTATAAGTGTAAATATAAATATGCTGTGAGCTGGACCATTTGACTCAGTTCTTCCCAAGCATTTTGGGTCATGCAAAATGCCTCCAATGCTTTGTGTAATATCCCATCTTCCAGCCAAATGTCCTGCTTACTGATGTAACTTCCTGGACCATTCTGGTTTGCCAGCTCCCGGCTTCGCCCCACTCCATTCTCCTCAAATGAGCATTTTAGCCAGGATATGTTTCTTTGCATCACCCACTTCTATAGTAGTCATTTTAATCTGGCATTTTGCAACTTTTTAACACTTTCTTGGAGCAGGGGTAAAATCACCCTGTTCAGGCTTGATTTGGATACGCAATGACAAATCAAAAATCAATTCTAATCAATCTGCTTTTTGTACTGGTACTCTACACAATCTTATTTTCTGCACCTATACACCTGGAACCAGGGGAGTTGCTAGGTCTGGAAAAGACCCGGGGCTAAGCTGATGTGAGAACTGTTTGGACTGGGGGCTAGCTAGTCTTTTGGCTGTAGCTCCTGAGATTCTATCCGGGGCTACAACCAAAAGATCAGGGGCTATAGCCCCCTTAGCCCCCCCCTAGCAACGTCCCTGCCTGGAACTCAGGGGTCAGGTCCTTGTGGTACCTTAACAGAGAAAAAACAATATTCTATCCACCTCCATGTGCTTACACCAGAATGAATAATCTTTCTCAATGCACTTGTAATGAGATAAAAGACAGACAGCGAAATTCCAGACAAGTCCCCACTAACGATATATTGGGATACCACGCTAAACATAGGGAATCCCTCCACATAAGAAAGCCTACAGCACGACATTGATTGGGATAAAACATGCACACCCTATGTATGACTCATATGGAGACATGTAGATCCCTCCCCCGTACTAACAATGAGCCAAGAACCAGGCAGGCGAAAAGGTAACATATATATTTATTTATAATTTATGTTCAATGAATCTTTAATGAGGAGACACACCACTTTCTCTAGGGCACATAACCAAACTTCAACAATAAACAGGGAAATAATACTTGATAAAGTTTAGAGTGAAAACAATGCACAGTTTTAGCACCGGCCTGTGACAGGAACTGTAAGTAAGCTTCAAGACTTCTTTTTCTGCTTCGCCCAGCTGCCCAAGGGCTTGGTGTGCATTATCAAATTAATAAACAAACAAACAAACAAACATGAGGGAATGACGTTCTTTCATCGCCTGCAATTGCAGGTATTTCAAAGTGCATATTATAATGAAAACGTTCATTGTATTTTTTAGGGGGGGAAAGGGCATGCAAGGGGTTGGGGGTAGGGAATAGGTAATAATGGGTGTGGGGTTTCGGGGGTAATCCACTACCACCAGAAAAAAACAGTCAATGAACGTTTTAGTTAGAATGTACACATTCTAATGCCTGGTGTTGTAATTGCAGGCAATGAAAGAACATGGAACCAACATGAGAACACGTTACACATTGCACATGCTGTCCTTTGTTTAATTTCCTGCACATCACTTGCGGTTTTGGAAACAAAGATTAGGACAAATGCATGTAGAAATAGCACCCTGTTTCCTTTTCACCCCAAAAAATCAAATATTGTTCTGCTAGTAGGGTCACTTACTCTCAGGAGAGAGTGTATATGGTTGACTGGAAATTACCCTAATTTCACTTTGCAAAAACGCCTCTTGCCCGCACAAAAATCCCAGGCATCAGTGATATGCAGCACCCCTCTGTTTAAAAGCCAGGTCCAGGGAGTGGGGACAGTTTAGGAATCTCATTGTGGGCCAAGGGTATCCCCTTGTTTGAATACAAAGTTTAAGGAGTGGTGACAATGGGGAATTTTCTTTTAGGAAAAGGACCTTTGTGTTTTAAAGGCAAGGTTTGGGAATGGTGACAATTAAACATTTCATTTTTGTGATCAGGACATGCCAGTTGCTTCATGTGACTATAACATTACCCCCGTTAGGTGAGAGGGTGGGAGTTTCAAATACTTCCAAGTTCCCCCATGTTTTAATCTATTTAGGAGTTCATTAAATTAACATCCTGTCAAATATGCCAAGGGTCTGCATAATTGTCCCCGCCACCCACTATTAAGGGAAGATATTAAGGCAGGCAGATCCCCCAGACACTCGCTTTCAAATGGATCAATTCTACTTAGATGGGTCCTTGGTTTTGGGGTGCTCATGAAGATAATCAGACTCCTCTTTGGACTGCATAGGGTCTGGTCACTTCAGTCATAGATTGTCACCAGCTTTCATGTCTCACCTGGCTTCTCCTTAAGGATCAGGGCCTATTCAGCTGTTGGCTTCCCACAGTTTCTCTCTCCCAGACAAAGTTTAGGGCATCTCCACCTAAGATGTCAGGCAGCTGTCTTAGGATACACCCAAGTGGATTAAGGCCAAGTCCTGCAAGATGTTTGCAGCTCTCCCTCAAGAAGGTTTTTTTTAGGCAGCCTTTTCTCCATGTCTGATCCCTGTCTCTATAGCGCAAATGTTTTTTATATATAAGCCACACCTCCACTTATTACATATAGGAGGTGCCAGTTTATTGGTGATAACTTTCGCATTGGAGGATCATTCTCTCTTCCTCCTCCCGAGAGCCAATGCCTCTGTGCCGATAGGCTAGGGGAGTTTGGTGATTGAAGTGAAGTGAAGAGGTACACCCCTTCTGTCATTTACACATTTCCTTAGCTGTCAGCTTTTTACCCAAATATTCCATACATGGCAACATTTTGTAATTTACCAATACATGCCATGATATATAGATATTAATATTCCCCTCTTCATGGCGAATCAGTAAATCTTACTTTCATTTCGACACATTATTTCATGGGTGCATTATTGTGTTTTGCCCTTTCTTCCAATACTAACATAGTTGGGAATATGAAACTTCATAATGATAGATCTAATTTACCCAGTCAGTAGCTCCCCAACTTTCAAGTTTCCAACATTTCCGGGGCAGCTAGAAACACTTTTTTGTTTAGAACAGGGTTATACATAATTGAATCCAGATACAAATAACATCAACACCATCACCTTGCCAACAATATTGTGATCTCAAAGCTATAGAATAAAAATACATTTTCAATGGAAGTAAATAACCACATAATTAACATGCACAAATGCTAGTTTCAGTTTTTGAGTTCCCTGAACACACATGGTTCAGGGCTGTGTATTAGGCTGTTGGATCAGGCCTGCAATAAACTAATCAATCACTCTTATGGAGCCCACAAGTTAAGTGAAGGTATATAGCAAAGATTGCATCTTCTCCTTATGGCATGACATTCCCCTGTGAAGCCAGGAATTTGCTCCCAAAATATCCTCAATTTGTGGTATTTTTCAAAGTTCAGCTTCACTTGATCGCAGAATCTGTTTATACAGCCCACAAATAAATCCCAGTCATGCTCTGGCTACATCCTTCTGCTTGGACTTGAAAGGTTCACAGCAATTGTCAATCAGCTGGGGACGCCTGAGCAAAGCCAGGAGCGGGGGGAGTTCTTTTTGAATCCGTGTTTGAAGTCAGTCTCACTGTCCATTAGACATGTCATTTTGGCTAAACCAGAGTCTTCCTTTCGCTTTGCACACAGCAATGTTTATTTATGTGGCAAACTTAAATTGAAGGGCTGCTGTTCAGTTTGGTCACTCACACATATATTTTTTTATTTACATGATGTCCATTTTTGTGCTGAAAAGTGGCCTTAGTCACCTGAAATGAAAGATCCTAGCATTGTTTTGAATTTCACAAGCAGGGCTACTTATCTGCTTACTCCTGGTACATAGCACTTTGATGTGTGGCAGATTCATTTAAAATTCTTCATTTATTTCTGAGCCAGCAATGTGCCTTTTCAATTTGCAATCTGATTATACTGTTCAGAATATACTGTGTAGAATGACACACACTTTTTTTAATACAGTCTTCCTTTTGTCATCTTCAGCAAGACTACTATTTTCACTCACCAGGCCCTTTGGTTTTGTTAATGTTTTAGGCCTGTCATGTATATTTCAGTCTTTCTTGCCCTTAGAACAATGTATTTCACAGTAAATCCTAACCTGGCCTTGCAGTTAAGTTTTCCCGAGCTGAATATTTCCCACAGTAAGGGGATGAAAGTGAAAGTTACTGAGGACTTCATGCACAATGACCCAGAGGAGATGACTTAAAGGATCCAATGGAATGCTATCATTTTGAGTGCAATCATACTGATAAAGACTCACAGGAAAAGTATGTATACAACTGAGGATAGCAAAAAATAATCTCATGCGTCTCAGCTTCTATTACAATTCGTGATCACATTGCATCTCTCAAATTTAGCGGGCACTCCTTGCGGTATCAGGTAATAAAAATGCGGCAAAAATGTTGCAGGTAAAAAATATCACAGCAAAAAATGCTGTGGTTTGACCCGTTAAAGGTGTACCCCATTATACCATTTAAGGGGAGCAGGGATTGCGGGGGTTTCCCCACTCCCCTTAAATGGTATAATAGGTCCGGGGGTTGCAGGGGAGTCCCCCGCAACCTTTACATGATATTGGCGGCAAAACCACAGCATTTTTGCCACAATATTTTGTAGTCACAGCCATTTTTGCCATTTTAAGACATGCAACCCTCCCTATCGAGTAAACAGACAAGTAAGTACATGGTTGACACTGTAAAAAGAGGAGGTCAATGTTAACTTTTACGTAAGCTGATTAGGAAGTTCCCATATGCCAAGCAGATTCTGCACCAGGTTAGTCCCTCAAATTTGTTGAGGAGAAAAGTATGATTACAGATATGAAATTTCAGAGAATATGTGCTAAATTCTGCACTCATGCTTTTCCTCAATAAGGTCTGAGTGCCAGGGTTCCCTAAGAAATACTCTGACCCTTACCTGTCTAACAAACACTGAATGTATTTCAACCCTTCCTTCTCTCACAAAAAGCTTGTGATTGGGCCTGTATGATCTTATAGAGTGGAATCTCAAACCACGCAAATTTTGGGTGCTTAAACCAAGTTGAACATCAGATGATCTATTAAAGAAGTTCAACTCAGTTTGACCTCATGTGCTATAAAGGAGAAAACATGACTGGAGATAATTTTCAATCCTAAGCAGCTTTCAAGAAGCCATGAGTTTGTTGCTGGAAGCAGGAGTTGGAAATGTAGGGAAGGATTAGTAAACTGGACTGGAGATGGAGTAGCTGAGTAGGCAGAAGTGTGGGGAAAAGTAGTGTGTAATTGGGAACTCAAAGTTAAAGCCCTGAAAGTGAGAGCTGCTTGGGTGACCGTGGGAGACACATGTATGTGACTATAGATTTGTAGTGGCAGTTATGGAAATCTGGAGACAAAACAAGGGATTGTTGGAGGCATGAGGAGATATCAGTAATTCTGTGGCCTCATGTGACTGTAAGTGTAACATGTGCAATAAGAAAAAAGAAACCCAGTGTCCAGTTTAAGTTTCACACTTATAATTGTTAGGAGGATCTGAGAATCGCTGCGGGTGAAAGTAGCAGAGTTCTAAGGAGGCTGGAGATACACAAGAAAGAATTTAGTCATTGAGACACATGCTATCGGGTGACACTTCGGAGAGGAGAAAAAGGAGCTATGAGGACCTAAGGGTATGTTGTGCGAGAATCCTGCTCATTAGTTTTGGAGAAAGTAGTAGAAATTCAGGGAGGAGGGAGATGCATCAGTCAGTGTCTGTATCTTGAAGTGCGAGAACAAGAAACATGCCAGCGGGGAACCCTTGAGAGGAGGAACAGAAGGAGCAGAGAATGCCTGAAGGGAGAATGAAGGAGATTTAGGTTGCTGATTGGGCGCATTAGGGCAGATCTCCCCTTTTTTCTGGAACCATGCTAGCCCCCTTTAGACAACCAGCAACAACATGCATTTGCATTATGAAGCAAGTGGTTTTAACTCACTGTGTAATAATAGAAATATAGTAGTTACATTTGCAAATAATCTAAATCATTTAAACTATTTGCAAATGCGAAGAATGTTGTTGTCGATCATGCCCTATATAACACTTTAAATGGATTAAAGCTGGTGAATAAAACATATCTGCCTTCACTGTACAGCTCTGTCAAAGGCATTAGGTAGGCCAAGGTTGATGTCCCTACCTTCAGGATGCTTCAGGGGCATTGGTAAACCAGAGTATGAAGCATCCTGATTATCTAGTCACCACTCCCTCTACCTGTACACACTCAGCCCTCACACTTCTACAAACCAAGAGGCAACACAATCATGAATATAAAACAGGTACATTCAAGAGATATACCTCCTTCACTTTTTGTGGAATCACAGGCCGAGGTAAGACTATACTGTCAAGATGGGTGTGAATGTGGTTAAATATCAACCCAAAAAGTGAAGTATAACAGTCCAAAATAAATTAATAAAGAAACAAAGGTCTATAAAAAGATACACTTTAATCAAATAAACCATGCACAATAATAACTAACTAGAAAACACTGTGAAACTCCTCCCCTATAGAAAGAACACTAAATATCAAAGATAGAATAGAAGCAGCACTCTGGATAATGAGACAGAATGATGAAAGGCAATTAAGACCAAAATGTTCGAAGGATATGTTCTCGAGGTTGCAAAAGGGATAAAATGACCTGTGCAGTTTCTAGGGCCCACAGATGGACAGGGGGTATAGATTAGTAAATAATACCATTGCAGTTCTTGGTCGTTCGGTAGCACCAAATCATACTTCTTGGCACTTATGCAAAGATCGGAGAATGCAAAAGGGTGCAACAAACAGTCCTGGTGGTTCAAATGTGTTGAACAGTTACGTAAGCATGGATCCAAGCAGTTCAATAGCAAACACTGGGATCCTGGCTGTCTTGGCTCTCAGGGTGCTGCGAGTTCCACTCCAGGGACTCATGGACAAGATGGGTCCATCTTCTTGTGCTCACAAACACGGGGGAGGCTGGCACGCAACTGCAGGGGTTCTCCAACACATTGGGCCTCATTACAAGCCCGGCGGTAGCCATACCATTAAAACCGGCAGGGTGCCATCGGACTTGTGAACTTTGTGACTTGTGAATTTTTCTGGCACCTGGCTTCCCAAAAAACACTGGGCTATTATGACCCCAGTCAGGCGCCGGAAAATCGGTAATCCCCATTCCCACTGAGTCCCATAGGACTCAATCGGAATTAGGATGACGGAAGCACCAGCACTGTTAATAATGGTGCCAGTGCTTCCGTGAAAGTCTGCAGGAGTCTGGCGGGCAGGACGGCAGCCGCCAGCAGACTCAGAGTTTGCCTTTCCGGTGACAACAGTGCCGGTAGGCTTATCGGCACCGTTGTTACCGGACCGGCACACTCCTATGAGGTCCATTGAGGTCCTGTGTACCGCTGTGGCTAGCAGAGAAGCAAGTCTTGTTTATCAGCAGCAGGTTCACTCCCAAATTCACTGGGTATGATTAAGGGACAGAGCTAGCCTCTGCCTTGGAACACCTGCCTTCACCTCTCAACTGGAGGACTCTGTAAAGGACCACTCTCCCAGCAACGTCCAAATTAAATCTACGTCAAGGGGTGAAGTCCAAAATATGATTGAAAACACTGGTGGGAGCAGGGGTGAGTGAAATGTTTGCACGCAATGCAAAAAGTGCAGAATCTGCACTGGAATCCGATTCCGCCAGTTCTGTGTAATCAGCATTATGGTTCCGCCGCGACTGAAATTTCGCAAGGTGCACCGCATGGTATTTTGTTCCCATGTCAGTTTCATGTAGCATGAAAAGAAACTTTGCAAAGGTCTTTTTTTCTGATCGTTGTTAGTTTCATGCAGGTACACGAGAAATTTTGTATGGTTTTTACATTTCGGTTTGTGTAGTTTCATGAGAAACTTTATGTGAGTCTTTTTTCAATCTGTGCTAGGATCGTGACACAAACAACTTTGTGTGGTTCTTTTTTTGATCCATCCTAGCTTTGTTTAGCAGTGCGAGAAACTTTGTGCAGGCCTTTTTCGATCTGTGTTAGACACTTCACACGGTTTTCCACAATGTGTGCTAGTTTTGTGCAACAACACGAGAAATTTTGTACAGGCTTATTTTAGATCTGTACTAGTGTCACATTGCGGCACGAGAAAATTCACACTGTTTTTTAGAACAGTGCTAGGTTTGTACAGTGGCACGAGAACATTTGCACAACTTTTTCCTTGATTCATACTATGTTCCTGCAGCAGCATGAGAAACTTCATGTCGCTTTTTTCAATTTGCGTCAGATTTGTGCAGCGGCACAAGACACTTTGTGCAGCTCTTTTCAATTCATGTTAGGTTCACACAGAGGCACGAGAATCTTTGTGCTGCTTCAATCTCTGCAGAGTTCGTGCAGTGGCATGACAAACTTTATGTGATTTTTTTTGTTGTTGGTTCATGAGACAACACTAGAAACTTCATTCCACTCGTTGCAGCAAAACTGATCAAAATCTCTGGGTGGAAGACCCCTTCGTTAGAGGAAAAAGTCCCCACGTTATGGGACTAAAGCTAACCTGCTTTAGGGGTCCAATTCCTATTCTTAAAATGAGTGGACTTTGCCCTTCTGATTTCACATCAAAAGTGCTTTGATTCAGAGAAAGTGGGGGTGGGGGCAGGAAATAGAGATTCAGAGAGATTCCTTATGGAGGAAGTTTCCATCTCTTGAACCAAGTTCCCCTGACTACTAAACCACCCTACTCCCTTCTCTCTTAGAACAAACACCACCAGAAAAGTGGCACCCTGGTGTAATGCCTGGCTAGATGTGAATGGGTGTGCCTATTAGTTCATGTTCCCAGGACATATTCCTGTGAAGTGGTTGTCCCTTGGGAAAGGGTGTACCCTGCCCTTATGAAGGAACAAAGAGAATCAATCCCCCCAAGGTTTCAGGGGTGCATATATTGGGTTAGAATCATGACTGTGCATATTTTAAATGGAGCATTTTATGAAAGCAAATGTGAAGGCAAAATTACACTTGTTATTTTACATGGAGCTCACAATCAGGTCCATGTCTGCATGTTTTAGAGATCTGGTGGGTGCAGTTTGAATGATTTAAAGAAGCGAGATGGTTGCATAACTGTTTGTGTGAATGGTGTGAATGTGTATATGAGCTCCATGTATCGCAAGAAATGTGTCTTTTCCTGATGGAAAGGAACTTTTTGTATTTGCATGTAATTCTGTGCCTATATTTATATCGAAGGAGAATATAGAGCTATAAGGAAAATGTCATTCCACCATGGAATTCCAATTTTCTTATTTTACATAGAGCTCACAATCAATCCCCAAATGTGTGTGTGTTTCTGCATGGATTTGTGACTGGTTGTTTGAATGGTGTGAATGAATGTGCATATGAATGGTGTGAATGTGTACATGAATTTATGCATCTGAATGTGTATTATGTATGTATTTGAGTGTGTATTATGTATGTTTTTGAATGTGTATATGAATGCTGTTATTGTGCATCTTAACGTGTGCTACTGAATGTGAAGGCTGGGGCTTGGAGGGGGCATTAATACAGAGGAAAACCAAGGTAGGAAAACATGCTCTTGCTTATTGCATGAAGTGCACACAAGCCAGCAAGAACATTTCTTCTTCCTATGGCATGGCATTTGTTTCTGAGCATCTATATTAAAGCAAACATTATAAAGTGTTATTGAATGGTTAGGTTGGCATATTTTGGTGCAGCCAGTATAGCGTTGATTTCTTACTGTGAAATGATTTTTTTTTTTCTACTGGGCATAAATGTTAAAGAAAGCATGCTAATTGTAATTACCTGCCTAGACAGCCTTACTTTCAAGCAGAAATGTTGGACATGTTTTTATTTTGACATGTTGACTTTAATGCCATAGTCAACAGTAGTATGTTCTTATGAGCTAATATTGACATTATGCACAAAACAAACATGAATATGTTTTTGTTAATGAGAATACTGGCAAATATTGGTGCAGCCTCCATGGAAATGTATGGCCACATACAAGGAGAACATTTTGTTTGCATGCTGGCATATATTGTGGGGGGAAGGCATCATGAAAATGTATTGGGATATGCTCCTGTGTGCTGTTGGTGACCTACATCTATTGTATTTTTCCATCAGTTACCCTATACAATAGATTGCAAGCTGTCTAGCTTACCCTATTTTCCACAGAATGTGTGCTGTATAAGGTAACATGTTAACCCATTATTCAAAACATGTTCAGTTGCTCACCAATATAAAAAAGATAATCACCATACGATGCCGGTGATAATCACGCTTGTGTGATTTTTCAGGGGCAAATGGAACTGATTCTAAGAAGAGGAAATACAACTGTCAGTGTCTGTCTCTTGACATGAGTGAGGAAGAGCTGTCCCATTGGATGCCACTTGGGAGGAGGAGAAGAAAGCACATAGAATGCCTGAAGGGAGCTTGGGTTAAAATCATGAGTGTGCAAACTGCAAAGGGGGGATCACAAAGGAGTGTAAGAGGTGGGGATAAAAAAATGAGTGTCTGTCTCTTCAAGTCAGCAAATAAGACATATACCAATGGGTAACACCTACGAGAAGGAGCAGCAGGAACAGAAAATCCCTGGGGGTAACTTTGTGGAAGACTCATGCTTGCATGATTTGGTTTAGAGGAAAATAGCAATGATTCAGACTGGTGATGATCCACCTGTCAGTGCCCATATCTTGAAATGAATGAATAACACTTGTAACATCATCAGATGCTTGAGAGGAGGAGCAGAAAGATTAGAGAATTTTTGAGGGGTAGCTTGCAATTTTTGATGGAGAGAATAGCAAAGATTCATAGAGGTCCAAAAGTCCATATCTTGAAGTGGACAAACAAGACACCAGCAATCAGGTGATGTTGGGGGTTGCTTGTGACCCCCGCCGCTGTCCGTAAACCCCGGACCCCAAAGGACTCACTCACACACGTCCTCTCGGTTCGGGCTTCCCGGTCACTCTGACGCGGTCGGGAAACGCCCTGTTTATTTATGCTGCATGCGGCGGCGTGAAACGTCACACCGCCGCGTGCGCGCCCCGTCATCGGGCAGCGCCACACTCCTCCTTTTTCGGGAGGACAAACAACAAACACTCAAAAACTACACACTGCAAACCAAAACTTACTACACCTCTAAAATTTCAAATGCCCCGTTCTGAACTTCCCCCTTATTAACATCCACCCGGGTCCCCTTATTTAACAGTTCTCATCGCCAGTATGATCAGACAAATGTCCCAAGAAGTAGTCGCTGAGGTGAGCAGGTTTCCCTCGCCCAGCCCACTGGGGGTACCTCCTACTCACCTCTGGCACGGGAGATCAGGCAGACATGGTGTTTCTCCTTCGTCCTCAGGAACCACCTCTAAGTCCGGATCAGGGGGCGGATCAGTCCTTGGATCCCGTAGCTTCTTAAAGAAGCTCATGTTGCGAGTTACCGCAGACTGGCCGTCCGAAGCAGTCACCATGGATCCCTTGACTGCAACGACATCCAGCGGCTCCGGCTCATACAGTAGGGAGAGCTTTCCATGGGGTGTCTATTCCGAATGAGGACCTCATCACCCGGCTCCAGCTGCTGCGGGCGAAGCCCCCTCCGGATGTTCTCCTGCTCAATCCTTGTTCGCCGGTTTGTCTCGACTTGTTGGTTGTCGATCACCCTTGGTTCTTTCTCTCCCAGCTCTGGTAACAGCCCTCAAGGGCACCGTTTGAACAACGCTTCTGCCGGGGCCACTCCGGTGGATGCATGCGGCGTGGTACGGTACACCCTCATGAACTGATAAAGGGCTCTCTAGAGGAACTGTCCTTGGCCCTGGGCGATTCTGAAGGTCTTATTTAGAGTCCTCATCATTCTTTCAGCTTTGCCGTTTGCCCTTGGCCAGAGAGGCGTGATCTTCCTGTGCACCACCCAGTAGCTCTCCATCAGTTCCGTGAACCGTTCACTCTGGAACGGCACCCCGTTGTCCGAGCCCAGCATGTGTGGGAAACCATGGGCCGCAAACACCTTTTCCACGGCCATCACGACGTGCTCAAACGCCACTGACTCCACGCACTCCACTTCGCTGTACCTTGAGTATTCGTCAACCAGCACGAGGAAGTGGGTGCCCATCGTGGTGGAACCAAAGTCCCCATGAACGACTTCCCAAGGACACGACCCCCGAGGCATCGCTTCTATGACGGGCTCACGCTGCAGGGGAAACGCCGCCTGACACCAAACACAGGCCCCACAAAGTTGTCCACCTTCCGCTCCAGTTCCGGGAGCCACACTTTCAGCCTTAAGCGGGCCTTGGTCTTGGCGGCGCCCTGGTGACCACGGTGGGCAAGGGCGATCACGTCCCCCACCTTCGACTGGGGCACAACAATTCGATCTCCCCGGAGCAGAAGGCTGGATGTTGAAAACGATAGCTCCTCCCGGACCTTCCATAGCTGCTCAAGTCCAGTTCTTGCCTCCTGAGTACGCCCCGCCAGGGCCTCCAGCACCGACTTCCAGGATCCCTGTTGCATGGAGTGCCTTAGGATTTTGAAGCACTCATCATCCGCTGCAGCTATCTCAAGCTTCCCTAAGGGGATGGCATTTGGCGTGGCCGCCTCCACCACCACCCGGACATGCTCTTCGGCCTCCGCCGCACAGGTGTCATCGTCTCCCACTCCTGGCACCCCAGGGGGTCTGGAGAGATAGTCTGCTGCGCTATTCGCTCACGACCGGTACACCAGAGTAACTCCGTATTCCAGGAAGGCGAGCATCCACCTCTCGATTCTTGCTGGCGGCTTAGATGACGACACCGCCTGGATGGGAAGCAGCGGCTTGTGGTCCGTCACCACCGTCACCGGGCGTCCAAGGACGTAGAGCCGGAAGTGCCTGCAGCCCCAGAGCACGGCCAACGCCTCACACTCAATCTCCGAGTACCGTTGCTCCGCCTCCGATAGCGCCTTGCTGGCATATGCCACCGGGCAGACACCCCCATCACGGCCAATCTGCGTCAGCACGGCACCCAGGCCAAGCAGGCTGGCGTCGACAATGATCTTTGATGGTAACGCAGGATCAAAGAATGCCATGGTGTCCTCTGCTGCCAGGGCGCTCCTGATGTAGTCAAAAGCCGCTTGTTCGAGCGGGCCCCAGTTCCAGGTGGTATTTTTCCTGGTCAGTGCTCTGAGCGGTTCCGACCTGGAGGCAAGATTCTGGATGAACCGTCCACACTACGTAACCATACCCAGAAAGCTCTGCACATCCGACACAGATTGTGGCGGCCGCGTCCTTTTAATGTCCTGGACCTTCTTGGGGTCAGGTGACAACCCCCCTTCTTTGAATACAAAGCCAAAGAACTCTATTGATGGTCGCAGAAATTCACATTTCTCCTTGTGGAGGGTGAGGCCCAGGGACTGCAGCCTCTCAAACGTTTTCGCCAGCCATCTCAGGTGGTCTACCTCCGTTCTGGCAAACACCAGGATATCATCACTGATGTTTAGGTCGCCTTCCAGATCTGCTAGGGGGCCCTGGATGATGTTTTGGAACACCTCCGCCGCTGAGGACACACCGAAACTCAGTCTCTTATAACGGTACAGCCCTCAGTGTGTCGTAAAGGTGGTGATATACCTCGACTCGGGGTGGAGGACAACCTGGTGGTAGCCCGCTCGAGGTCCAGCTTTGAAAAGAAGCGAGCGCCCTGTACCTCGGCAATGATATTGTCTATCGTCGGAGTGAGGTGTCTCTCTCTTTTAATTGCTTTGTTCGGCAACCTCATGTCAATGCAGATTCTGACAGCATCCGGTTGTTTAGGCTTGCGTGCCACCACAATTGGGGACACCCACGGGGTCAGACCTTCCACCTTCTCTATGATGTCGAGATCGACCGAGTTGTCCAGCTCCTTGTCGACATGTTCACGAAGGTGAAAAGGTACCCTGCAATGCTTCAGGGCGATGGGCTGTACAGATTCATCAATATGTAACCTCACTGGGTCACCAGCCATCTGTCTGATCCCCTTGAATAGTGTGGCATACTTCTCAAGCAAATCATTGATGTCTTCAAGATAGACGGAGTACGCAAAACTAACGATGCTGAGGGCCTCCGCCACTTCACAGCTCAGCAAGGTATTGGTGCTCACCGGTGTCACATAGATTCATGCAGTGATTTGGGATCTATCATGCTCCACCTTCGCCACAAAAACACCGTCCAATGGGATAGGGTCCAGACTACCAAACGTGAAAACACGGGCTTTGGGTGTGACCAGCTTTGGAGGCCCGTCCATAGCATCATAGTGTCCACGGTCCATTACATTGACGGACGCCCCCGTGTCCACCAGGACCGGGACTGGAGATTGGTTTACTTCCACCACGCACCTTGGCTGTCTCCTGTTCTTTCCTCTCAGGACCTCCACACTCGAGACAAAGAAAATGTTCTCTTCCTCCTCTTCCTCTGCTTCTTCCACCTGGGCATCCTCCTCACTCTGGTCCACTTGAGCGACATTGGGCGGTCGACCCTGACGAATGAAGACAGGCCGGGCCGGGCCTCGCGGCACCAACACAGGCATCGCCGCCTTGCACACTCTCGAGAAGTGGTCTGGCAGCCCACACCGTCCACAAGTCTTTCCGGCCGCGGGGCATTCCGTTGGGTGGGGCAAGTCATACCCACACTTTTGGCATGCCTCCCCTGCCCTCCCGGCTCTATCCCGGGGACCGCCACCAGGTCTTCTGGTGCCCCTGCCACCGTGCCACATCGCACATACCTCCTCCACCCAGCCTCCATTCTAGCTGCCCTCGCCTGGGACACCTCATGGCACCTCCCCAGTTCAAGGATGCGTGGAAGTTTGATTCCGGGCTCCCTTAATACTTGGCGCCTCAGCTTGCCTGAGGAACACGTCGGGATGAGCATAGTCCTGATCATATCTTCTGCATCACCCCAAGCACAGGCCAGCGACAGGCGCCTCAGGTGCCCATAGAAAGTGTCCAAAGGCTCGTCCTCTTTCTGTTTGGCAGACAGCATCACGAAGCGTTCATAGTCCACGTTGGCAAGAGGCAGGAAATGAGCTTGAAGGGCGGCCTTCGCCTGACCGTAGGATCCATCCCCCGGCGGAAGTGATTCAAAAATCTTATGAACAGAGGGCCCTGCCGAGTATAACATGGTTGCCAGCCTGGTGTCATCATCAACAACCTGGACAGCACGAAAGTACATGTCCAGGCGGTCGACCCACCTCTTCCATCTAGGCCCCAAGCTGGAAGGTGGGCCCGAGATATCAAACTCCGGGACGGGCTGCAGGGCTGCCTTTGTACGTGCCTGGGCCATCGCAGGAGGAATTGGCTGGACAGCCGGTACTACCGCCGGCTGCACGGGAGGCAACAGACCTGGAGGACCTGCTTGAACAGCTGGAGGCTGCTGCACCGGCTGCACTGGAGGCAATGGGCCTGGAAGCACCACTTGAGCACATGGAGGCTGCTGCACCGCTGCTGGTTGAGCACCGTCTTGATCCTCAGTATCACTCATGAGCTCGAGCGCACAGGCACCCCCAGCATGGGAAATGGGGGCCGCAACTCAAACTCTGAGCCACCTCCAGGCAGAAGAACAGTCACTGCAACCCACCTCTGTGATGATGAAGAGGATGAAAAACAGTAGGGCCACCAGCATGCAAACTGAAGAAGAACACTGCAACACACCTCTGTGATGATGAAGAGGATGAAGAACAGTAGGGCCACCAGTCTGATGATGAGGAGGATAAAGAAGGCCCCAGCCTTCCACTGTTCCAAAAATTGAGACAAGAAAGAATAATGGGCCATGCAGGCCCAGCCATTGTAGCCCTGCTCCTTGCTTGCACTCGACGTAGAAGACCCAAGAAAATGAAAGTCACAAATTGGGAACATGTGTATGCAGGTATAGCTGCCTGCTGACAGGATTTCCAAAAATTAGGTCTGGATGCACTTCAGAGCCCGAACCGGAGCTCTGTGAAGTTCCACAGCCTGATAGGTAAAATGGCCTCCAGCCGCGTGGGTGACGCACGGCCTGCGGCTCGAAACTAAGTCTTAGCAGGACTTCGTTTCAGTGAAAAGAATTGCAGAAATGTTCACCGCCGGGCCCAGGCATCGTCTCCCCCACTTGTCACCACTGTTGGGGGTTGCTTGCGACCCCCGGCGCTGTCTGTAAGCCCCGGACCCCAAAGGACTCACTTACACATGTCCTCTCAGTTCGGGCGCCCCGTCATCGGGCAGCGCCACAGGTGACACCTACGAAAAGGAGCAGCCGACACACAGAAAACTCTGAGAGCAGTTTGGGTGAGACTCAAGCTATTGTGATTTTGGAGGGGGAAGCGAAAAGAGATTCTGGCAGAATATACATCAGCCAGGGTCCATCTCTTCAAGTAATCAAATGATACACGTGCCATCAGGTGACACTTGGAAGGAGGAGCAGGAGGAGCAGTGAGGCTTTGGGGGAAGAGTTTTTGTGAAAAACACATTCATACGATTTTTCACTGGGAAAGTAATAGAGTTCTGTTGAAGGAGGAGCAGGTGAAGCAGAGTATCCCTGAGGACATTCAAGCTAGAATCATGCAAGCATTATTTTTGAAGGGAGGAAATGACTAGGTATTTAGGGAAGTGGGAGAAACGCCAGTCAGTTAATATTTAATGAAGTGAGCAAATAAAACACCTGCTATTGGTTGGCAGTTGGGAGGAGGCACGGGAGGTGCATAGAATCCGTGAAGGCATCCTGTGCGAGATTCAGGATCATGTCAGGTTGAATAGTAATAGAGATTCAAGGAGGCGGAGACAGACCAGTCAATGTCAATGTCTTGAAGTGGGTGCATGTGACACCTCAGAGTAAAGCTGCAAGGGTTTATTGTGTGAGAATCATAATCTTGTCGTTTTTGAAGGGGGAAGGAACAGAGATTATGGGAGATGGAGTTACACCCGTCCGTGTCTCTCTCATGAAGTGATTAAACAAGATAACTTGCTATTGGGTGACACAGGAGGACTTAGCGGAGCAGCAGAATCAGAGAATCATTTGAGGAAAACATAGAGAGATTCAGGGAGGTAGCTGATATAACCAGTCAGTGTCTGTCTCTTGAAACAACACATGTGCCAAATGCTGATACTTTAAATGAGGAGAAGGAGGAGTAGACAATCCATAAGAACAATATGTGAGAGACTCATGCATGTGAGATTATTGATGGGGTATACAGGCAATATTCATGGAGGCATTATATAGACAAGTCAGTGTCCATCTCTTTAAGTGAGCAAATGAGGCAACTGTCATCGGGTGACGTTTGGGAGGAGAAGCAAGGGGACTCCCTATGGAAAGATTGCTTGAGACTCACACTCACATGATTTTGAGGAGGAACATAGCTGCTGTTCTGAGGGTATGAAGCACACCAGATATTGCCCATCTCTTGAAATGATTGAAAGAGGCATGTTCCACCAAATGACACTTTGGAGGAGAAAAAGCACGAGAAGAGAATCCCTGAGAAAATGTTGTATGGGACTTATGCTGTTGTGAGTTTTGAGGGAGAACATTGCAGAACATACCTGCCTTAGCACCCCCCAGTATCTCCATCATCTCCTCGCTTCCACCCCAATGGCGCTTTCTGTTTCTCCTATCTTTTCCAACTGCTTCTCCATTGACTATCCTTCCCTTCTAAGTCTGGTAGGAAGAAGTTCAAAAAGAATATCTTGGCCTCTAACCCTGGTCTTCCTATCACAGGCACCTACTTCAATGCTTCTGCCAGACAGACCCTCACCGACATCCTCTTTTTCGTTCCTTCGCCAGATCTATGGACTCCTCATATGGTCTCTGTGCTCTGCCCTATCTCCTCCTCTCCCATTAATGGTGGCACTTGCTGGGAAGTTCTCATGGCTTCCTTCGACTCCTCTAAAGTAATCATTAATGTCTACCTAAATGGCACTGTCATGGTCCAAGGCCCTCAGGCCAATCTCCTCCTCATTGATATGCGCTTCCCTCACCTCATCAATTTCCTCTCATCTCCTGCTGTCCCCTCCTCTCCCCCTTGGCTACCTTGCCCTATCTTTCCCCCTCCTCCTCTGCCTCTCCTAGTGCTCTTTCTCCTCTGCAGTGTGTACCTCTGATCTATATCCCTCCCCAGAAGGTCTTTAAGGCTGGCAACCTTTATCATAGTGCCACTCTCAACTCTCGCTCTGCTCTCAAACACTCCTCTGACATCTGCCACCTCCTTGAAGAACTAGACCCTGATCTCATTGGTCTTACTGAGACATGGTTCACAGACATCTCTGTCACGAGCTTTGACACTCTCCTCCCTGATGGCTACAAGACCCTCTCAGCACCCAGATCCTCCCTGTCCGGTAGGGGGGTAGCCCTGATCTTTCCTGAGTAGATTCCTGCCTCTATCATTCCCACTCAGACCTACTCCTCTTTTGAATGCCTTGTCTGCAGGCTTTCTCTGTCGCCTACCCATTCTCTTACTATGGTTACCATCTATCGGCCTCCTGGTCAAATCACCTCATTTCTCTCTGAGTGGGCAGACCTCTCCTCCTCCCTCCTGGCCTCTACCACTCAACTCCTCCTCTTCAGTGACCTCAATATATATTTAGACTCTCCTTGCTCCTCCTCTGTACTCTTCTGTAACCTCTGCGACTCCCTCTCCCTGTCCATCCTCCCCTCTGGCCCGACTCACTCTGCAGGGCACACACTCGATGTCTTGATCTCCTCTGATGCCCCGTCTCCATCCCTCTGACCACTCCTCTCTCCTGGAGCGATCACTCTCTCCTCTCATCTCTCCCTCTCTTCCCCCAAGCCATGCCTAAGCCAACACTGCCATCTATCTTCTAAGCCATCTGGTCCATGAAGCGTGTGTCATTTGAGGCTTTTGCCACCACTTTCTCTCCCTGCCTCCACCTTTGGCTGTCTCACATCCTGACACAGCCCTGTCTCTGCTCTACTCTTCAATTTCTGACACGCTTGATGCTCTTACCCCTGTCATGAGGATCCGTTTGAAGTCCAAAGCCAAGCGCAATTCCTGGTATGACTCTGACCTAGCTACACTTAAACATAAGTGTATGTCGGCTGAGAGGAAATGGAAGACGTCCTGTTCATCCTCTGACAAACTGGCCTGTCGCCTGCTACAAAGGCAATACCGACTCTCTGTCCTCACCAAGAAGAGAGTCCACATTCAAGCTCGTGTCTCTGTGGCATCTAACAACTCGGCTGAACTCCTTAAAATCTGCAAGGAGCTGGCCATCCCTGCTTCAGTCTCTACCCCTCCTGTTGCCTCCCAGGCTCTTTGCCATGCCCTTGCCTCTCACTTCATTTAAAAAACCCAGGACATCCTGTCCACCCTCTCCACCCACACCCTCCTCTCCCCTCTCCATCTGTGCTTGCTGACCCTCCTTTAGCCACACCCACCATCCTTCTTGTCCTTTCCTCTTTTCTCCCCTCACAAGGTCACTAGACAAGTGTGATCTATGAAAGCCTCGTCCAAACAGGTTCATCCCTGTTCCTCTAAAACCATCAAGGACCACATTGACACCCCGCTCTGGCCCTTGCTGATTTTTGCAACCACTCCATTGCCTCGAGATCCTTCCCCTCCCCTCTGAAGCACTCCTTTGTGCATCCTCTTCTCAAGAAACCCACAGCTGATCCTTCTTGTCCAGCTGTCGCCCAATTTCCATTACTCCCTTTCTGGGAAAACTCCTGTAAAAGTTGGCCATCTCTCAGTTTAACCTTCATTCCAATTCTGTTGGCTGTCTCCATGACAACCAGTTTGGCTTCAGAGCTCCCAGAAGCGCGGAAACTGCTCTACTGAACATCCGTGAAGATCTGCTCTCCAACCTTGACTCTAACATTCCCTGTGTACTCATCCTCCTCGATCTCTCTTCTGCCTTTAACACGGTCAACCATACCATCCTGCTCAACTGTCTCCGTGAAAACCTGGGTATCACTGATCAGGCTCTGGCCTGGCTGACCTCTTTCCTCTCAGATCGACCCTCCCAGGTCCAACTTGGGTCCTTTCGTTCATCTATCTTCCTCTCTACCTGTGGTGTCCCCCAGGGGTCTAAACTCTCGCCCTGGCTTTTCAACCAATACCTGGCAACTCTCGCCCACTGCATTGCCACTTTCTGCTCAAATTTTCAGTGCTACACTGATGACAATCAACTCATTTTCAGGCTGCCCTCTGCCACCTCCTCTCCCTCTCTCTTCTCTGATTGCCTAACTGCCATTCAAGATTTGTGTGCCGCCAATGATCTTTGTCTGAATGCCAGCAAGACGGAGATCTTCCTCATTAGCACACCTTCACCATCCTTTCCCCTCACTCTCTGGCCAGCCTCCCTTGGCCCTCCTCCAACCCCACCTGCGAGGCTAAGAACCTCGGGTCATCTTTGACTCCACCCTTTCCTTTTCCGCCCACATCTCTGAGGTCTCTAAAAAGTCAAATTTCCTACTGCACCTCCTCAGAGGTACTCTGCCTTTCCACTCCTTCCTCCAGAAGCTCACGGTATCCCAAGCTCTGGTTCTCTCTAGGTTGGACTATTGTAACAGCCTCTTTGTAAATCTACCTGCCTCTACTCTCCGCCCTCTGCAACTAGTCCAGAACAGGACTGCAAGACTTGTCCTTGGCCTCAAGCCCTGGGATAGTATCTCTCCAGCCCCGAAATCTCTCCATTGGATCCCAGTGGATGCAAGGATTAAATTCAAAACCCTCTGCATTGTCCACAAGGCTTCCTGGGGCCTGGGTTCAAAAGACCTTCAGCTATCCCTCTGCTAATGCCTCCCCTCTCGAGCTCTTCACTCCTCTACCTCCAACTCCCTTAGGGTCAGTAGTTTTTCAAAGAAACAAGCTGGGGTAGATTTCTGTCTTCGGCTGGGGCCTCCCTCTGGAACAGCCTCCCTACCACTCTAAAACCTGAGGAGAACCATCTCTGGTTCTGGAAGCACCTCAAGACCTTCCTCTTTTCTTCTGCCTCCGCTCCCCCTCCCACCTGCTGATCTGTTCTCTCTTGGAACTTTGCACCTGGCCACCCTTTGTCCTCCGGGCCCAGGTACTTGCTCACCCTGCCACCCTCCCGCACCGCCTCCGGGCCACCCCTGGCACTGGGGTCTGTATCTGTACCCATATAGCCCCCACCCCTTTTCTTCCTGCACTCATCAGACCTGCCCTGTCTGCTACCTTAAACCTAGCACTTGCAAATTGCTGGCTGCACTACACTGTTTGTTGACTTTATTATTTATGTATTGTTATTTATCTGTTTCTCCTCTGCTTTGCACTTTCCACTTTCTCCCCCCTTCCATGCACTTTTCCCCTCCCCCTCTCCCATGCACTTGCGCGTTCTCAATGTGACTGGGCCTAGTACGATAGCTGTTTTGTTCTCCCCTGTTCCCCTCCCTTGCCTTGGCACACTCTGAAACACTTGTGTACGAGCGCGATAGAAATACAAAATATCAATATCAGAAAGTCAGGGAGATGAGAGATGAAACAGTAAGGGTCAGTCTCTTCAAGTGAGGAAATAAGACATGTGCCATCTGATGACACTTGTTAAGTACAGCAGGAGAGTAAGAGAATTCCTTAAGTCAGATTGTGCAAGATTCACACTAACATGATTTTTCAGGGGTATTGTTGCATAGATATAGGAAGATGAGAGATACAGTAGTAAGTGTCTGCCACTTGAAGTGAGGGAATGAGAAACATCCCATCAAGTTACAATTGGGAAGAATATCAGTAGGGAAAGAGGATCCCTGTAGGCAGCTTCTGTAAGACGTGTGCTTGTGAGATTTATTGGGCAAGAAAGAAACAGAGATTCTGGGAAGAAGGAGATACATTAGTGACTGGCCCGCTCTTACAGTGAGTGAACATGACACTTGCCATTAAGTGTAACTTGGGAGAAGAACCAGGAAGCAAATCCCTAAATGCATATTGCACAAGACTTGGAATCATGTGATCTGTGATTTGTGAGGGTGGGAGTAGCAAATATTAATTTAAGTGGGAGATACCATTCAGTAAGTAAACAACATGTTTGGTCAACACATCTGGAGAACCCAAAGACATGCAGAGACTAATACAACTCAATGCAATGCTATTGCACCAAGACAATGAATGGCCACTGAGACAGTGAGAGAAGGTTGCACTTTCAGTTTCATCCACTATCTGAGGGGCATAAGGGGGATGGCTGCATATTTCTTCAGCTAAAAACAAGATAGATAAAGGCAAATGTGTGCATAGTGTAGCTGAGCAGCAGAGAAGGTTGGAAATTCCAAGATTCTATCTCTGCTTCCCCTATACTCAAATTAGTCAGACAAAAATGATAATTATGACAGTAAGATGAAGATTATGTCCCATCAGAGTGCATGCAGGAGTTTGAATTGCTGCTGGAAAATAGTGGTACAAATGAGGAGGAACATTTCAAAACAGATACTGAAGCTGTCATTTTTAACAGAAGCTTGTGCACAATGTGTGCAGAGTCTTTCTGAGAAACAGCCTTCAAGCTGCTAATTGGGAAGTATGTTGATTCATTAAATAGCACCCAGAACAGCACCCCACCATCAGCAGCATCATGACAAGGTGAGAGCAGCCTGTGATAGGCCACAATGAGGATGAAAACTATGGCAGTACTTCGTCAGAATACACAGCAACCAAAGTTAGCCACTTGCACACTCACTGTTCTTTGCGAAGGGAGGGATCCACTTGTGTGCCACATCTATGAGGATGTCTGTCACAAATCATAAAGTTCACTTTCCAGATTTCTACACTACCTAAATTCTGTCTTTACCACTTAGTAAAGACATATAAGAACTTAACAGAAATACAGTTGGGCAAAGGCTCTAAGCAAATGACTGGTGGTTGATTCTGATTCCCCACCCAGTGTTATATTTCTTTTCCAAAAGGGGCCACTCACCACCAACTCTTCCTTTTGTTCATGTTAGTTCAATAAATGTCCCTTTTTCCCTGCCCTGATGTTACGCTCACCTGGTCTCTGCAGAAGCGTTGGGGCACGGTTGCAGCCCTCCCTGGACTTGCCTCCCCTGGATCAGGCTTCTTCCCCTGCTCCTGTAGTGTGTACTGCACTGGTTGCAGACACTGCACATGAGAGAATACAAGAGGCAGTGAGGATGCTGTGGTTGGACTATGATTTCACTCAAACCCTTCTTCCCATAATGAGTTGAGCATGCGTTTTCCCATATGGTCTCACCTTTTTATTTATGAGGATGAGCTCTCCATCCTGCTTCTCAACTGCAGGGGTGCTTTTATTGGATCTAGTTTCTTCACTGGTCCGCATGCGTGACAGCCCAGACTGGCTGTGGTTGATCCACTTCGAAGGTAAGTGTTTCTTATCAATGATTATTGTCCTATCTTTTACAATGTCTTTCTTCAGTGATTATTGTCCGTAATCCTTGTAATGTCTTTCTTCTCCCCAGTAGGTGATGAAGGGCCCAGCAGAGTCGCTGTGTTGGGAGCGAGTCCGAATGGAGGCCAGAGGGGTTTACGAGATCTCCAGTAGAAGGTAAATTGGGTTCTAAGGTCAAGCGCAAAGGATAAATTGCACTCGACCTTAGCGTTAAGTCTTTATGTGTTTCTAACCTTGTTTGTCCTTTTCTCCTGCAGGGATGGCCTGGCCACGTCTGACGAGAGACAGCTATCCGAAGGCCCGCCAGCGGTTGCTGGATGGATGGATACACGAGGCTGCTGGTCGAGATGGGCTCCTGCGTAGCTAGACGCCCGGAACAGGTGAGGATGCGCCTCGACTGGGATAACTACTAGAAACAGGTAAGATGCGTTGCAGGCGATGGGATGCGGAGTCAGGTTAGATGCGTGCTGCAGATGATGTTGCTGGAGTCAGGTAAGCTGCACTTCAAGCAATGGTATTGCTGGAATCAGGTAAGATGCGCGCTAGAGATGATGTTGCTGGAGTCATGTAAGCTGCACTTCAAGCAATTGTATTTCTGGAATCAGGTGAGAGCGCTTCAGGCGGCAGTGAGCCAGGACCTGGTCCACTTGGACCCTTTAGATGATGGCATTAGCGTTCCTTGCCCGGTGGCCATGACAGCACTCCCCCTCAAGGCCCCTCTCACGGGCGCTCTTCCCCCTGGTCCTGGTTTAGCGGGATTGTTACGATGTAATTGTATGACTAGCCGTGAGGCATGGACAAATTCAACAGGTTCCCATGTATGGTCTTGAGGTCCATAACCCTCCAAGTCAATCAGGTAATACAGTTTAGATCGTACTATCTTGGAATCCAGGATGGCCTTGGTTTCATATTCTGGTTCTCCTTCTATGATATCAGGCTTGGGTGGTGCTTTAATTTGAGTATCGGGTTTCATTGGTTTCAGAGGAGAAACATGGAATACTGGATGGATCCGCATATTGGCTGGTAGATCCAATTTCATGGCCACCGGGTTAATGATGGGTTTGATGGGATAAGGTCCCAGGTATATGGGACAGAAGGCTCTGGGTCCTTTCAGTGGTATGTTCTTGGATGCCAACCACACCTTATCTCCGAGTGGGTAATGCGGCGCCTCTCGTCGATATTGGTCTGCAAACTTTTTGTGTTGTTCTTTGGCTCGGGTCAGGTTTTCTGTTGCCTCTTTAAGGATTTGAGTAATGGTCTTATGCAATGTGGTGATTGCTGGCATTTCCAGTTCATCAAGTGGATAGAAGGAGGACGGTTGAGGGTGCTGACCGTGAATAATGGGGTTTGTCCGGTGCTAGTGTGGATAGAGTTATTGTAGGCAAATTCGGTTAACCAGAGGATACTTTTCCAGGACTCCTCAGTTTGTTTCAACATACATCTTAGGTATTTCTCCAGGGTCTGGTTGGTCCATTCCGTTTGACCATCGGTTTGGGGATGGTGACTTGTGAATAACTGAAGTTCAATTTCGGCTATTTTACAGCAACTCCTCCAGAGAGCTGAGAGAAATTGAGCTTCGCGATCTGAAATCAATACAGATGGGAAGCCATGTAACTTGACAATTTGCTCAAAATACAGTGGCAAGAGTGGAAGCAGTAGTAAGGCCCTTCAATGGAATAAAATGTGCCATTTTAGAGAATAAGTCTACAATGACCAGGATTGTGTTAAAGCCATTGCATGGTGGAAGATCAGTAATAAAGTCCATAGACAGCGTATGCCATGGTGCTGGCGGTACAGTCCACGGATGCAGTAACTCTGCTGGACTTAACTTCTGGGATTTGTGTTGCACGCAGACATTGCAAGTCGCAATAAATTGAGCAACGTCTTTTCTCCAGGTTGGCCACCAGTAGCTCTTTTGAATTTTGGCCCCAGTCTTGGCAATCCCAGGATGTCCTTCCACTAATGATTTGTGGTAGTTTGCTATTATTTGGTTTTGCGTTTTCATATCCTGAATATATAGTCTTCCTTGAAAATAGGGTAGGTCATCTTTGATGGAGTATTGGTCCCCCTTAACCATCCACTTCTGTTGAGCTGTTTGGTTCATTCAAGATTTGAGATCGGTCTTTAAGTCCTCCCAACCGGCGGTTGCAGTGATCTGGTTTAGAATCCGTTCTTCAGGGATAATTGCCACTGGCTCACATGTTGCGAATGCGTCTTTGTCCTCATCCATGCGTGAAAGGGGGTCTGCTTTCCCATTATGTATTCCAGGTCTGTAACTAATGACGAAATTGTATTCAGCAAAAAAGAGAGCCCAGCGAAGTTGGCGCGAAGATTGTGCCTTGCTAGTTTTCAAGTATTGTAGATTACGATGATCTGTGATGACAATGACCGTGTGTCTTTCCCCTAGAAGGTAGTGTCTCCAGGTTTTAAAGGCTCCTTTGATCACTAGTAGTTCCTTGTCAGTAATTGCATAGTTTAATTCCGGCGCGGAAAATTTACGGGACCAAAATGCTATGGGATGTAATTGCCCCGTGTCCGGGTCCTTTTGTGATAATTTTGCTCCCATGGCCACACTGGAGGAGTCTGTTTTGACTACATAAGGCAGGTCGGGTCGGGATGCCACAGAACATTTGCTGTGGTGAAGGCAAGTTTTAATACCTGGAAGGCCTTTTCTGCTTCGGGGGAAAAGAAGAATTTTTAATTTTTTCTCAGTAGGGAGATGTTTGGATGAACTATTTGTGAAAACCTTGGGATAAACCGTTGATAAAAGTTGGCAAATCGGAGCACACTTTGTACTCCTTTTGTGGTTGTTGGGGATGGCCACTGAAGGATAGCATCTACCTCGCGTGTGTCCATGTGAACTCCTCGTGGGGTAAGCATGAAGCCCAAAAATGCAACTTCCGTGACATGGAAGAAGCATTTTTCCAATTTGGCAAACAGCTGGTGCTGACAAAGCTTCTCCAGAACTGCCCTTACATGGCCAACATTATCCTCCTTGGACGTTGAGATGATAAGAATGTCATCAATGTAAACGAGTACGCAAACGTCCAACAATTCGTGAAGCACACCGTTCATGAAGAATTGGAACGCCACCAGTACATTACATAACCCAAAGGCATGACCTGATATTTGAAAAGTCTGTATTTGGTTCAGAATGCCGTCTTCCACTCGTCTCCCTTTTTAACGCTCACAAGGTGATAGGCTCCTTGTAGGTCCAGTGTTGTGTAGATTTGGGTATTCTTCACCTGATCTAGCAGCTCCGGGATGAGTCTCAGAGGATATCTGTTCTTTACTGTGATTTGGTTCAGTGCTCTATAATCTGTACAAGTTCTTATGTCACCCTCCTTCTTGGGTATGAAAAAGAGAGCCAAGGAGGCAGGAGACTTAGATGGCCGGATGAATCAGTTAGCTAGGTAGTGATCCAGGTAAGACTTCAGATGCTCTGTTAGAGCGTAAATTCGACTGGAGGGGATTTGTGCTCCAGACACCAGATTGATCTGGCAGTCGTAAGTTTTATGTGGAGGCAGGGTGTTTGCTTGTTCCTTTTGGAACACATCCAGGTAGTCCTGATATTCAGGGGGTAGGGAACCAGAGAGCCCTAGAATAGATTTTGTCATGCGTTCTAGGCTCTTCCCGCTTTTGTGGTAGCAGCTATTGGTGCATTCTTGAGGAAAGGTTAGCACTCGTGTTCGCCAGTTGATCCTGGGGTTATGGGTTTCCAGCCAAGGCATTCCTAAGATCATCTGGAACTGGGGAGCCCCGATAAGATCGAAAGAGATGTCTTCCTGATGACCATCCTGACACATCAGCATGACTTTATCGGTATGTTGTGTCACTGGGCCGGAGGACAACTGAGAACCATCCACGGCTGTGACGTTTTCCGATTGTAGTTTTTGCTGGAGGGGAAGGCCTATTCGTGCAGCCAGATCTTGATGAATATAATTTCCCACCGCTCCACTATCAATATATGCCTCCAAGGCATGTACCTTTGATGGTTGTTGGTGGTTGACCAAGAGTACCAGGATGACCAGATATGAGGTCTGTACAGATTCCTTCTTTTTGCTCGACAAGTGGACCCCTACGCTTGTGGGGCGTTGGAGTTTTCCAGGTTTTGCTCTTTCTCTTCATTGCCGTTGTCTGTTGCACCTATTTTCTTGGGGGGTTTTATCTGGCATTCCCGGAGGAAATGTCCTGCTCTTCTGCAGTATAAACAGTTGTTGTTGTCTCCTTTTTTTTCTCTCCGTCTTGCAGATAGGGGCCCGTAATCCCCAAATCTGCATGGGATCAGATGGTTCGTGGGCCTTGATTTGCATGTCCCAGGATCGCATATAGACCGACCTCCCTTCAGTTCTTGTGCGATCCATTTTTTCGGTCCTGCAACCTATGGTCCAGCTGTACTGTCAGATTGATGTACTCCGCACAGCATTTAGGAGGATTGACCACTTGGGCTAGAACATCCTTTAGTTCACCACCCTAACCCCGATAAAATAGTGTGGTCCTCTTTTCTTCTGGCCAATTTGTCTGTGCTACAAGCCGATTGAAGATGGCAAGTCGGCAGATCATGGTTTCCCTGTCTGAGGGCAATAGTTTGTTATCCAGGGCATGACCTTGGGTGTGTCTAGCAAACAGTTTTTCCGATTCCCGTTGGAATTCTCCAAAGTTTCGGAGTAGAGGGTCATCCTGATTCACTAATGGTATCGACCAGTCTGCTGCGCTGCCTCCCAAGTATGAAAGTACAAAGGCAACTCTTGCGCTATCGTTAGGAAAGGCCCCAGGGCGACACAAAAAGTGAAGGCGAGATTGGTTCATGAATATGGCATATTTGTTAGGATCGCTGGTAAAACGTTTGGGCGGGGCCAGTGGCACTGCCCCTGGGAGCACCACTTGGACTGGTGGTGATGGCTGTGGTATAGGAGTCTGTGCAATTCCAGGTAATGGAACCTGCCCTCCGTGTGTCTGAAGCATCTGCCTTGCCAGTCATCAGTTCATTCTCGGGCTACAATAAGGTCCCTTCTTAAGACATTTGTTTCTTGTCTGGAGGCATGTACTTCAGCCCGCAATTCCCCCAGCAATTGGGCCAACTGGTCACTTTCTGAGTTGTCCATAATGCCCAGGCAGAGGTTCAGAGAGACTTTGCGTTCTGTTACACTCACCTTGTCTCTGCGGGGGCATTGGGGCACAGTTGTAGCCCTCCCTGGACTTGGCTCCCCTTGATCAGGCTTCTTTCCCTGCTCCTGTAGTGTGACTGCATTGGTTGCAGACACTACCCCTGAGAGAATACGACAGGCAGTGAGGAGGCTGTGGTTGGACTATGATTTCACTCAAACCCTTCTTCCGAGAATGAGGTGAGCATGCGTTTTCCCATATGGTCTCACCAGTTTATTTATGAGGATAAGCTCTCCATCCTGCTTCTGAACTGCATGGGCGAGTTGCTTCACTGGTCCGTGTGTGTGATAGCCCAGACCAGCTGTGGCTGATCGACTTCGAAGGTAAGTGTTTCTTAACAGTGATTATTGTCTGTATCTTTTACAATGGCCCTCATTACAAGCCAGGCGGTGGACCATGGTGCTATTAGCACCATGGTCCATGCCGGATTCCGCCATGGTGAATGGCGGAATTACCATTTGCCCTTCCCCATTCCCATTTTTGCCCCATAGGGCATAATGGGGATGGGGAAGGCGCTAATTATGTCACCGTAAATTACGGTGCCGTAATTATCACCAAGGTCGCTTAGCGCCTTGGACTTTAACGCCTGCAAAAAGCAGGCGTTAAAGTGTGAATCAGGCGTTAAGGGTTAACGGCGCCAATGGCGCCGTTAAGCCCTTAACGCCTGACTTGTAATGAGGGCCAATGTCTTTCTTCTCTGATTATTGTCCGTAACCCTTGTAATGTCTTTCTTCTCCCCAGTAGTTGATGAAGGGCCCAGCGGAGTCGCAGTGTTGGGAGCAAGTCCGAATGGAGGCCAGAGGGGTTTACGAGATACCCAGGAGAAGGTAAGTTTGGTTCTAAGGTCAAGCGCGAAAGTAAGCTGCAATTCAAGCGATGGTATTGCTGTAATCTGGTAAGATGCACGCTGGAGATGATGTTGCTGGAGTCAGGTAAGTTGCGCTTCAATCGATGGTATTGCTCGAATCAGATCGCTTCAAGCGGCGCTGAGCATTACGCTGCATTAGCAGGCCAACGCAAAGCGCATGCATGCGGCTGGGGCAGGCTTAAATAACCTGGTCCCAGGCCCCTTAGCTTTGCCTTGTGGCTCCACCTTGCCACTCCAAGAGGATGCTGCACGTGCAGCCCAATGTTTCCCTATGGCCACGCCCGACCTGGATGCACGTGGGGAAACTGCAGGAAAGGAAATAATACGTGCACCAGAAATAATGTGTGCAGAGCACACTTTCTCATGAGCCTTGCACCAAAGGCACCAGACCTGGGTCCACTTGGACCCTTTAAATCATGGCATTAGTGGTCCTTTCCCAGTGGCCATAACACCTGGGCCTGGTCTCTCGCCCCACCTTGGAGTTGGCAGTCTCTCAACCTGCCTTGGCGTTTTGATTATTTTACCATGCCTTGAATTTACAACTCTCTCAGTCCGCCTTGGGGTTTCATTTCTTCTACATTGGCTTGGGGTCTCAGGTCTCTCACCCTGCCTTTGGGTTTCATTAATTCTTCCACACCATGGGGTATCAGATTTTTGACCTCACATTGGAGTATTGTTTCTTCTACCCTGCCATGTGGTCTCGGGTCTCTCACCCTGTCTTGGAGTTGTCTCTGGTCTCTCAACCCAACTTGGGATTGTGTCTCTTCTTCCCCAGCCTAGGGTCTTGTTGGTCCAGTCTGCCACTCAGCCAATCATTTGGAGACACTGCATACCTCTATTTATGTATTGGTATCTGCAGGGAGATGTTGCTGTTTTTCTTCATCAGCCTCCTCCAGACATTGAGTTCCTGGTAGAGCTTGCCCTCTTATCAGTTTGGGCCTCCATCAGGGCCCTGGGTTGATCATCTCCCCTCAGCAGTTCTCCACTTCTCCAGTGGATGCAGTCTCATTTCCCTCCTTCGGGTCATGACTACATGACCCTGCAGTGTTAGGTTTGGCAGTGTTTTCCGTGGACTCAGCGACAGCCTTCCTTACAACACCTGGCATACATACCTCATCTGTCCACACCACCAAGGTAGATGGTACTACCCATCAGTGATTCTCCTTGCTTCTTTCTCTGACTCATTCAGCAGGACTGCCTCGTTATCTTTCCCTCTGCAATGTGGTGGGCTGCTCCAGTCTTTCTTTGCTTCCAGCAAGTCCCCCGATATGTGTCGGTAAGAAACCACACCAGCCAGCCCAAAAGGATTTTCCCAATCATTCACACCCATGTAGTCAACACAAGTATTGAGACTTTGACAACAGGGATAATCAATGCAATCCATATCATGGAATCTACTATCCCCAGAGGCGGATCACAACCAGTGGGATTCTGCTCACCCTGTCCCCTTGGAGCTGCTTTGCTTAATGGGATCCCCTTCCTAGTTCCAAATGGGGTGGCTCGACCCTTGAAGAGAGGGTAAGAATGCTCTGGATTCATCACAGGTCCCATATATACCAGCTCCATGTGCAGACATGGGACACAGTCACAATATCTGAGGTACAACCCTGCCCATACCATCATTCAAGCAGCATACCATCAATAGTCTTCAAAATTACACTTGGGAAATACTGCATCAGTATCTCTGCTTGCAGCACCAAGGCCCACCTTATGTACCATAGTAATACATATCCGTGATCCCCCATTGTGTCTGGTCAGTCTAAGGGAATTGTTTGAGAATGGACAATAATATCACAAATCAACTTACAGACAGGGGATGTGAGCAGTGCAATGTCATTGTAGATTACTGCAAAACTCACAGCAGATCCATAGATGGGGCATTATTCACACCAAGCCAGTGACAGCAGCTGACTGATGTCAGTGATGCTGTGTGTCCTTTCGAGGAGTAAGCTGGTTAGCCATAACATTGTGCCCCTCTCAGTGAGCTTGCCCCTGGATTAACCTCTTGATTTGAAACTGTCCAACATGGCAGGCATGCACACAGCTCAGGAGGAACCGGTGGTTGCCAGGACAATGTGGCGACACCACCACCCACACGTTCAATCTGCAAGAAACGGGACAAGAAAAGAGATGCATAGAATCAGTGAGTTTGCTGAGCCCAAGATTGTCCGCACACCAGCGAATGTAGGATTCCTGATCGGATCCCCTATAGGCTCAACAACGACCGTGCGCCCTACTACATGGGCACTCGGTGATTGCGTTGGAAAATAGCATGCAGGAGGCCCCGGTGCCTCGTCCCCTCTGAGCACACCAATCCATAGTCCAAGGCAGCTGACATACCTGGGACATGCAAGCCACTCATCATATGCCAATGGTACAAACAGACACATGTGCAAAACACTACTCTGCAGGCTGTGCACACAGCCATGTGTAAGAACAGATATGCTCCAGACATGTTTGACTGCATTTTCAACCATCTTCCATGCTCCCATCCTCTTGCCCTGAAGAAGACCTATGTGACCACAACTTCCATTGTCACAGCGATGGCCGAATCATACTTAATCGAAAAACATTTGACCTTTTCGATTTGAACACATTTTTTAATCGTGTTTCTTGTCCAATTAAATCAAATAAATACATTAGGAAGGGTAAGGAAGCTGGTGAAGGTGTGGGGTAGGTCAAAATGGAAAAGGTCAAAGATTTTCAACCAAGTAGACCCAAATCGGCCGAAACTTGAGTTGGCATCAGCTGATGAGTTCTTTATGATTAGCATTTCTCCACTGCTTGAGGCAAGTTTTGTTTATAAATAACTAATGTAGGTGTTAAACTCTCTCAATCACCACGAGTGTTCATGATTGACAGTGCTTGCTGTATTTGTATAACAGACAATGGGCGCTAATCAGATTACTCAGCTTCCAACTGACCCTTCTAGGTTTGTTTTTGTTCTTGTAATGGTTATTTTTCTACATTTGGTCTCTTACATTTCTGTGTTAGCTATCTCTTATATGTTTCTGTGTTAGCATGTATTAGTATGAATAACAGTGTGGTTGTATGAATGTTGGATTGTTGCAATAGCTCTCACTGGATAAACAACATATCCTGTAAGGGCCTGGGGGGAGAAAAACAAACTAAAACAAATAAAATCGTTATGTTCTTTCCATGCAATGTCATGCTCCCCAAGTTCTTATGTGTGTTTGGTATCTATGAGATATTTTGAATTTATAAAATCCTTTTGGTTAAAATAGTGTCATTGAAAATCATGCAGTTTTGACGTTTCATTGAATTGATAAATGAAAAATGAATATTCTGCAATTCCACGTTGTCAAATAGTACAGTGGTCGCTCTCTTTTTGTGTAGTTGCCGTGGCCACATGGGCCCCTGTATCTAAAAAATAGTGGGTTGGCCTCCATTTTGGATGTTATCTGAGGTCCTGTTCTTGGCAGGTGAGGTATATCTGGCAGAGCTTCTGAGGGGCCTACTTGCCACATTGAATATGCACAGATAGTTGGATTTAAATGTGACACTGAGTACCTTCTGGCTTCCATTATAAACCCAGGTTTCACTGTGAAGATGGCAAAATCGCAGGTTGATCTTGCTGTGGGATTTGGGGTCACTCATATCTATTTGTGCTTCAATCAGAAGCCTTGAATCTGAGGTCAAATATCAGGCACATTTGTTGCGTTCATTCAGCCAATCAGAGTTATCAAAATTCCTCAAGGAAATTCAGGGTTCCATAAAATGCACAACTCCATTGTCAATCCTTTCTGGGTTTTGCTAGGCTGTATAGGTTGGTTATCATCCTTCATATAGCTGTGGCCTCTGAATCACTGGCACGTTCTAGAAAGTACTCCTTTTGCATGTAAGCTATTGAAGTGGAAGTGGATCTATGTTGTACACATTGGTATCCCAGGAAGACCACAATATTTTGTTTTTAACTAAGCCAGAATGTTCAGTCTTTCTGATAGCAGATCCTGATCATGACAGCATCTTCTTTTGGATGCAGTGGCAATAAAAATACTGTTTTTTGACCCTCAGGTCATATTGCCCGGGAACTATAGTTTAAGAGTCTGGGTTTAAATGGCAAACATGCCCCATGAGGTACTTAGGCATCCTATTTTATGCTAATACGGATACATATATATCTAATTTAGTTAAGTGCAAATCTGCAGACAATTATGACTTACTTTAGATGAAGTGGTCTAAATATTTCTTGTGGTGGGTTTAGGATGAGAATATTAAAATTATATCTGCACCTGTCATTAATTAAATACCTCCTGACTTCCATGAGAAACATCTTATAGTCCAATCTGTAACATCAGGAGGACAATGTATGACCCATATTTAAGATCTCTGGCTGCCAACACCAATCTGTGGTTTCCCCAATATTACTGAAGGGGAATTTATGTTTCTCTTCACATTTATTTTGTTTCATTGGAGATGTCACAAGTAATCTGCACTTCTGCAATGGAAAGTGTTTTACTTGCACTTTCCAGCTCTTTACCATCTATGTCTGGAATTTAGTCAAAACCCCATCATTTGCATGCTATCTAGATTTTCTACTATCATTGGCGTGATGTATGGACCGAGAAGCTGGCTGAAAATATCGACTAGGTGGAAAATATCCCCCGCCGCAGCAGTTAAAGAAACGCACAACCAAAAAGGGATCCATACCCTTTATCAGGACTCCAGCCCCGTCCTCCAGATTGCCAATTCAAAAGAGATCCAACAATCCCCAAAAACAACAGAAGACTGTTTTTTGACGACCAACTAATGAACATCAGCCAACACCTTAACAATGACTCGGCAATCAGCTTATCCACCAGAAATGAACATCCTACGGAGAAGGTGTCAAATCCTTCCCCGCCCCGACAATCAGTAAGCCCTCCCTTCCGTACTCTGGAAGAACGAAGGACAAATGTCTATCGTACCTTAAAAAGAAAACCAGCTAACAATGTCTTACGGAAAGTATCGTTTTCCTCAAGAACAAATTCACTCGCAAGCCTTCAGAATCGGAACACTGGCCCGAAAACAGAGAAAGGGGTAGAAATCACAGAAAAAAAGTTCCTTTGCGAGTTTCTACTCGAAACTACTCAAAACAACATCCAGTCAACATTTACAAATCTAGGACTGAAAGTTACCACGACCAATGAAATTCCATTGAAAACCCCTTTGGGATTTTAAAAATAGAACAATGTGCAGAAAATCGTGATGAAATCATTCTCAACAGAGGAGGAGTTCTAACCTTGTTCGGTCTCATCCCTGCTCTTAGAAAGATTAAATCAGAAGATCTGAAGATAGTGGACCCCTATCATTCTAATTGAAGAGCCAAGACCTACCTGCACATTCCATCAAAGAGGACTCAGATTCGAATATCTGAAGAGGCAGACAAATTATTCAAACTAGGCTACGCGGTGACAGGTAAAATGCTGCTTCCCAGCGAGCATAGAGAAACACGGGCCAATGCTTACACATGGCCCCTACGCTCAGCTACCACCAGAAACAAGCAGGAGGAGTACTCACATATGAGGACAACGATTACACCGAAAAAAAAGAGAGAGATATCGACCTTCCAACTGAAAAAAGAAGAAACAAAATACACTCCCCTGCCTACCCAAAATCCAAACAGGATTCGGCCTCAAACCCGAAGAGGAAGTGAAAGGGGCCTAACAATCGTAAAAAATACAGATTCAAAACACAACAGAAACACATGTAAATTAAATAAAAAAGGCCTCTCTAAAAAAGCCAGCAATTTGAACACTGCGTAATGACATTACAGAGGGAAAAAAGTTGCCAGTCAAATCATGACTAAATCGTGACTAAAAGACAATCTTCAGGGTATTTGGTCTTGGCTTCCAAAAGCCCTCTCCAAAAACCATAATAAATATCAAATCGAAGGTCGTAAGATCGACGATAGTGACATCTCACCAGCCAACCTCATCTCAACTGTAATAAAACTCTGTTCTTGGAACACCCGAAGACACAAGAAACATGGCTAACAGACAAACCCATCTTGGACGGCTACGATCTGGTTCTGGCTCCCTCCAAAAAAGGCCCGTTACGTCGTCCCTCTTCTGGTCTTCGCATGGCCTGCAGAAATTGAATAGGCCTGAAAATAAAAGAAATTTTGCAGACAAATGTATCAATCCTGGCAGTTATTTTAGATTGGTAAGGTCTCCCAAAGGCCCAAAACACAGAAATAGCAATTTTAAACACCTATTGGAACCCAGCAACCATAGATCCAAAAACCAACATATCCATGATGGAAAAAGCAATTGACGATATACAGTCAACGCGCCAGGTGTTTTACCTTATAATTTGCGGAGACCTCAACACAACATGCAAAAAGTCATGTGTATCAGATGGGAAACCAACGGCAGCAGCCCAGAGAGGAAACCTTTGATCCAAGCTAATGTTCTCCACACATATGCTAAATCTCGATTCTATCTTTAAGGAAAAAGACCGTCCAACTACATCGGAAAAGGGAGTCCTGAGAGCAACAATAGACTACATCTCTGTTTCTCGTCCTTTCTTGGAAATTATAACAGCTTTCGAGGTGTGTAAGACGATAGACAGTGACCACAACCAACTAATAACAACATGGTAGACCACCTTTAACACCCCAAACAATGCGTCTTATGGAGTTGAAGTAAACAACCAGGGAAACTGACTAAAACTTACGGCAGCTGCAGTTAATAAACGGACACATAGATACTCTGAAACAGGTCAGTCAGAAGCAACCCCTGAACCAGACTATGTGCCCCTCCTTGTGCCATTCTCTATGAAAAGGAAACTACTCTTATCTCCGGTGTCCCCCATAAACATACTTATGATGCTCAGTTGGCTACAAAAAGACGTGAACTGTGAAAAATCATAAGAAAAGTGAAGCAAATGGCTTCTAGTCAAACGGAGGCCAACATCTTAGTAGTTTCCAGAAACTAGAGGAACTGGGTAAAAACCATTGTTTCCATCACTACCAGCAAGGCTCAGAAAATGTCTTGAAAGCGATTTGCGGCAACAAAGCCAGGGAATTTTGGTCGCTCATGAAAACCACAACACCTTTGAGGAAAAACTCGATCATTAACTCTATGGGGGAGCAGAAATGGATTGACCATTTCAAACTTCTTTTCGAATCTCCATCAGAGTCGGTCCCTAGTCGAAAGGACAAAGATTCCTCGAGATGGCTTCCCTTCGACGACCAAGAAGACATTTTCAAGCTTCTAAAAAAACTAAAAAACTCTCGAGCAGTCGGCCCGGTCGGGATATACAACATGGATCTCAAAAACAACCAGACCGAGTGGACAAATCTTCTAAAAAAGATATTTGTGAGATGTGCTCAATCAAAATCTATCCCACCGTCATGGACGAAGGCAACCATTGTATCAATCTACAAGAAGGGGGATGTCAGTGATCCATCACATTTCCATCAAATAGCCCTTTTAGACTGCATTGGAAAGGTCTTTGGTGCCCTAGTGCTAAAAAGATTTCAAGTCTGGGCTAAACCTGCCCCATGTCATGATCGAATCCGAACAGGATTAAAAAAAAATGTAGGCACGACTGCCAACATTTGAACCATCAGCACTCTAAAAAGTAAGGTCATAGAGGGGAACCAAGAAAATTTGTGGCCTTCATCGACCTCTCTCAAGTGTTTGACCTAGTGGACAGGTTGTGCCGTTGGACAAAACTTGAGGGGTGGAAATGCCCCAAGAGGATTCTTTTGCCAATAAAAGCTTTGCACACGGACACCACTCTTAGGTTGCGCTTAACCCCTCAAGGCCATCTTTCGGCAGAAATCCCTACTGGAAGAGGGGTTAAACAAGGATGCCCTCTTGCTCCTGCCCTATTTTTGACGTGCATTGGCGACTTCGACGATACACAGGACTTGACCAGAACTTTTCCTCCAAAACTGGCCAATGCACAAATCAGTTGATTTATGTATGCTGACAACCTCATCCTCTTTGACCAGACCCAGATAGGGCTCCAGAGACAGCTAACAAACTTACTTCGTTACATTGCAGAAAACAACCTGCAAATCAACAAAGACAAAACTAAAATACTGATCCTGGAGTCTGTGCCAAAAGGATCTGACAAATATAAATGGTACTTAGGAGACAGAGAGATAGAAAAAAGAAAAGAGTTCAAATATCTCAGCGTAACTATTGACAGCTGCAGACAAGAAAGTGCGATGCAAGAAACCCTGAAAATGAAAATCAAAAAGTTGGCATCACAAGACAAAGCAATAGATTGGAAATTTGGTACATTTTCGACTATTCCAGCAATCAAATTTTACAAGAAGAAAGTCGTGCCTTCAATCACATATGGGGCAGAAGCAATGACATTGATTCCAAAGAAAGTTTGGCCATGGCTCGAAGACCATTTCTGGAGGACAGTTTTGTCCCTAACCAGCTCAACGTCGATTCCTGCAATTCGGCGCAAACTTAGACTCCTCTCCATAGGGGGCACAATAAAGATCAACTCGATTCTTCTCTTCCGTAAGTGTATTATTCAAGGCAGACAAGAAATGTACACACTGGTAGGTGAAGAAATGCAAGCAGACAAAGTGAAAATGCTAACAAGTTGGAAGAAGAACAACTTAGCCCTACTGAGCTCAGTGGCTTGCACGGAAGATGACTTGATTACAAAATCCGGTCAGAGTGACCCAGAAACTGAAAAATCTCGATTGGTCGCAAACACAAGAGGAAGCAGCAGCAAACAAACTTTTAGCACATCTACCGCAAACATTTTGCAAAGTCAACGAACTCCAGAGGTACATAAAAAAATGACCAAGTAGATCTTCTAGGAACTACCTTCTCAGGGCAAGATTGAACTTAATCAAAACCAACGAGATTCGCCAAATATGAGGTATCTCGGACACAAGTGAGTGTGTCTCTGTGGTGCAGGTAAAGAAACTATCCACCACTTGCTTCTGTCCTGCCTGAAAAATCATTTGATAAGGTCAGCTTACCTCGATAATTTTTTTGGCTCAATGGACACTTCAACGATGATCAATGGTGGCACAAAATGATCGGAGGAGACAGAATAACTTGGCAAATCGCTTTGGTGAAGATTCTACAAGAAACTATGAAAATGCTGGGCTGACGCCCCCAATAACTTTGGAAATACAAGAAAAACATTTTGTAAAGTTCCTTTTTGGAGAATACACACAAAAATAAATGGCGTGATGTATGTGGACACCTCATCTCCACAACCTAACCCACATCATCATACATCCCATCACAACTCCAGCATCCACGAAAACGGACGCTCACCAATATCCGCTCAGCATTCAACCATGCAGCTGACATTGGCATTTTCATCACTGCACCTGACTTGGATACCATCTTTATTACTGAGACCTGGAAGACATCCACCTCTACCCACATCCTAGATGTGCTCATCCCCAATGGCTACACAATTCTACAACAAGACCGTCCAAACAAGATCAGCGGAGGCCTTGACATCATTCACAAGGTATCATGTCTGTACCCAACAGCACATGACCACCATTGGCTCTTTTGGAAATCTATCCTGCCACTTCTTGCCCTCTACAACAGACAGTCATTTCCCACCTCATTTACAGTCCACCCAAGCTCAACACCTGCTCCATTGAAGAAGTCACAGACTTGGTTACCGCAATGCCTCTCACACAAGCCAACATTGTCCTCAGTGCCTCTAACTTCTCAGATAACCCAGCAACCAAGTCAATGTGGGAAGATCGCCATTGCCTACTTGACACACTGAACCATATGCAGCACACAAAAAACCCAACTCACAGGAAAGGTAATATCCTGGACCTCATCTTCACCACCTACCGCACCCTCCATCAAATCTCTATTCCGCTTGACTGGTCTACCATTTGGCAATCCCTTTTGAGATTAGTTACACGTCTCAAGTGAACCTATTGGAAATCAACAAAATAAGCTTTCAGATTCTTCAAGAACTTCCCATTGGAGGCTCTCACAGAAGAACTCAGCAAACTACACCTCACATGGGCTGATCTACCTCTGATGAACCTGGACTGCAAAACACTTGTGTATAGGCACATTACAAATGCCATATCATATCATATCATATCACTTCTCCACAAACTCAATACCACTCTCACAAACAACATCAGCTGACATGTCCAAGTCGAATGGTGCATTCTCAAGCCTAAACCTTCTGCAACTTGGTACACTCAAAAACCCAACCTCAACAAAGAAACCATCAGAAAAAAAAGAAAATAATTAGTGAAAATTCTGCAGTGCATCCAACCTTGATCAATGCTGCTGAGGCCAACTACTAGCAAATCACTATATCCAAGACCAACAATGAAAGCAAAGCCCTCTTCAAAGCCATCGAGCATTGCAGCAACCCCACTGCCCAACCAACTCTTAGCACACTGTAAAGACTCGAGGGGGTGTCTGTACTTCTGCTCTCTATATGGTAGAGGAGAGGCACAGAGGACCCCAGCCAAGATTCTCTATTACGGTTGCAATGGACGAGCAATCAAGGCCTAGCTTGTCAGGAGGTGATGCAGGCTGGTTCTTAAGTACAGTGTAGTCCCCAAGCCCCCACAAAGGAATGTCTACACACTGTATTAGTTCAAACACAGTCTTTATATAATTAATATTCAAGGTTATGTACACTATCACAATAATTCACTTTGTGCTCAGAAAATCAACAATGATAAATATATACAGTACTAAAGTGATACCACAATTATTATCAGATCTCATTAAAGTGCATCAGCTATACTCTTGGTAAAATGTCGCACAGATCACTTACTAAAGGCAACCAACAATAGACGTAGGAGGAAAGCAGTTGGTTAGAACAATTGGCAGAATACTGGCCCCTACCACTAGAAACAGTTCTGTGTGGAGATCCCTCCACCTGGGCAACCTGTAAATAAAGAGATATAACAAGCCCAGTCCATATATTGTTCTACAAGTCTCATTTCCTTCTATAATGTTTCTGCCCCCCCAATGTACCTGGTAGAGCAGAGATATATCTGAAAAGGCGTCGATGGATCCTTCTTAGGTGACTCCCTTTAAAGCAGGAGCCACGGATTATCGAGAGGCGTCGAAGAAGGTGAACTTGGCATCAACGACATTGATGAAATGTTTGAGGGTGCTGAGACCACGGCGTCGATCCAGGTGGTGCTCGTCAATGACGTTCTGTGAGGATGATTTGTGCGGGGCACCTCGGCTTTGGATAGTTTCGGAATGCAAAGAGTTTCTGAAGAACTGTGGCCCGACAAGGGTGTTGAGTCGTCAAAGTCTTTATGGTCTTTGGGTGGTGGGGTAACCCACCAGTGGATTATCCTAGGCAAGTCAGCTTCCTCAAATTTCTCTGGCAGGATAAAGCGGTCGACGGTGCGGACAAGGGAGTCCTTTGATTCAACAGTCTTAGACAAAGGAGAGGGCGGCTCAGGTCATCGACGGCACGGGGTCAAGCGGTCCCCTCTACTGGGCAACACGGTTTCAATGGGCCTCCAGCGGTTATGGTAATACTCCGAACCCTGTTCGACGGCAATGGACTTCGACAGCGTCGATTTCCGGGTGCTTCACTTCGTTCTCCTCGGCGGTCCTCGTATCTGGTCGGCAGCCTTTTGAGGGTCTGTCTTCCAGGGAGCTTCAGTGAAGTTTGGTGGTGCTCAATGGTCCCTCAGAGCATGGGAAGAGGGCGCCTAACCAAGTCCTCTCTCGGATCAGTCCTCGATGAATTCGACAGCTTTCGGATCGGGTCAAAGCAAATGCTGCAGCAGTTCTTCTTCTTCCAGCTGGGCGTCGAGGATAAGCAGTTCCAGTTACTCTTCAAGTGTTGACTCAGCTTCTGAACAATTTCCAGTGGTGAGAGGTCCTCAGATATACTATTCTGCCTCTCATACACACTTCTGGGTCACACTCAGCAGCCAATCATACAGAAAGGCATTCAGGCAGTCAGTCAGCCAATCAGGCATACAGTGCATTCAGGCCATACTCCTCCCACTCAGACACTCACAATAAGGAATGTGTGTTGGGACAAGTAGCTAGCCATTCAACACTACACACTGCATTCATACCAGTTTTGGGCAGGGCTGTCTCAGTCTTTGTCTCTCATACCAGAAACCAGACAACCACAACAAGAAGTGCATATTGGTCACACACTCCATTCACCCAGGTCCAACCCACAGGGTGTACCCACAACATAAAGTCACTGGGAAGGCTCCAGCCAGTCTGGCGTGGAATTCCCAACAACACCATATATGGAACTTCCAGCCAACAGCCAGTCAGGGGGAAGGGACAGAGCCAGGGCTTCCAAGGACTTTGGGAAATCAAGGTAACAGGCAATAGAAAGCAAGAGGCCGCAGGGGCCATCTTGTTTCCTATCAGGAATCAACTGATTCCAATGGCAGGGACTGGGTTTCCCAAAATGGAGGATACACAGAGCACCTGTCAAATTCAGCATGGAGCTGCCACCAGCCCATAACCTGCTCTGTGAACCATACACAGGTACCCGAAAACATATACTAGGGGTACAGGGTTGCACCCCCACCCATGGGTGCCATGAGGGTATACCATGGGTCTGTACACCAAACCAAAAACAGGAAGAGCTGCACTGCCAGGAGTCCCACATGGACCCCTGGGCAGAAAATAATACAGAACCCAAATGAGAAAGGACTACAGGACAAGGACAGGGAGGCCCTGTCCCTCCAATGCATTTCCAGCATCACACACACGCCATTGAAAAATCGCCAGCTATCAACTGTTCCTTTGCCAACAAGATCAACATGATTCACCAACAAATAGACACCAGCACCACAACTGACAGCAAACTACACATGAAAAAACAAGAGAACCTAGGCTTGTCAGCCTACGGTGTGGGCTGCACACCCTACAGTCCATTCAGTGGCCTCTAGTGTTCGTGGTTGTGTGAAAAAATATTACAAATCAAAATGTTGAGCACCAATAATGGTTTATTCACTAATAAAGGTAGTCTTAGTAAATAGGCTACTGGTTCATTTCATCTTTTGAAGCAGATGTACTTTTGGTCCATGCATTCCGGACTGGTGAAGTCCTTCGTCACGATCTATATTGCCATCTGGGTGAGTTCCAAATTACAACATGATTAGTGCCAACATAATTAGTCACAACAGTAGAGCATTAACAACATTATTGCAACACATTTAGAAAATGCGTGTTGGTACCATGTTTTACAGGCCACAGACATCAGACAAAAAAAAAAAAAAACAACCAGTTAACATGACATAAAGAGAAAAAAAGTTGAAAGAGCAACATTAAAAGAATCTCTTGCCTTCGTAATGTCAATTACATACATATGTTTCATTATATAAAGGGGTGTTCTTATGTTTATTGCATTCATAACAATCGTATGTGCCTCAAAAGGACACAGTAACAAATCTCATTTGTTGCATTTATATACCTCAAAAAAGGACCAAGTAAACAGTTTAGAAAAAGTTACTATTTTAAAGTGTTATAGCTTATGCTGATCTGGCGGTGCTTTGAAAGTGAAGGATTCTGTATTGGGAAAAACAAAATATCAATAGTGCATTCCTCTGTCAAATGATGGACTATATCTATACTCTTTAATACGGTGATCGACAAGTTGAATAGTGCTTACTAGGGCTGTACCGAATAGCATATTTATTATTTGGCCGAATACCAAATAGTTGTCAACTATTCGGCCGAAGCCGAATATGAAGCCGAATAGTTGCTTTATTTAATAAATCATTTTCCAAACTTCAAAAAACACACTTATTAAAAAACAAATAAAGCACCATTTTAAACGCATTCTATACTTTTATTTCTCTTCATTGTAATTAATGTAGCATTTTTAAAGTATAAAAGCCAGAAATAAAGCAGATTTAACCAAAATGAAGGGACCAAATGTACAGAAGAATGTTGCATATTCAGTGCCAGTTAAAGTATGAGGCTTCACAAATGCAAAAGGACTGGCTTTGTGAATCAGATGCATTGCATTCTGTATTCCCCCTTCCTGCACACAGGAGTCTGTCCTGATACATTCTGGTTTCACCATCACCGTCTTGTGCCCAATGCTGGATTTTACTTTTAAGGACTTCATTGATTCACGGTGCGTCACCCTTTCTCAACTCTCATGCTGGACTTTCTTTGCATCTTGTACTCATGGTGGCCCTGAATCATGCTGTTCCATCTTCATCTTGTATCCTGGCTTGCAACATTATGTGTTACTACTGACTTCTGCAATTGAATGTGCTCTCCTCTCTTGCTTCTCCACTCTTTTTGACTGCTTACTCTCTGTTTTCTCCTCCCCTCCCCTCTCCCTTTTCCTATCTCCTCCCCTTACTTTATTCTATGCACTTACTCTATCATAATTGTCCCTGGACCTACTATGATAGCAACCTTGTCTGTCGCTCCCCTATCCCCTTACTGTTGCCCCCCTCCCTCCAGCACTATGTGAAACGTTGTCAGGCCTAGTACGATAGTCACTTGTTTTGTTCCCCCCCTCCCTTTCTGCACCCCTCTCCCTCTCCTTTGTTTTCCTCCGGCTCTAACAGTAATGTCGTCAGGCCTAGCACGGTAGTCGCCTGTCTGTTTCCTTTTACTTCCCACTCTCCCCCTCCCTTCCTTCTCTATGGCTTAGCACTTGCACTATCTGAAATGTTGTCAGGCCGAGTACGATAGTTAATTTCACATCTTTACTATTCATGGCCTGTCAGAATGTCGTATTTTCCCTTGTTCCCTTCCTTGCCTTGAAGCGCTTTGAAGCACATTTTGTGGAGGTGCTATATAAATAAACTATCATATCATATCATAAAGTCGATGTGGTTGAGTTTCAAAGATTCGCAGCTCACACAGAAGTGTATAAAATGGCGGCTCATGCAGGACACAAGTCAAGAGGAAATCTGAAATGCGTGAACTCCATCTCACAACTATTCACCCCACCCAAACAAATTCTGCTCACTTTACACTTATCTTAGCCACTCATTCTCGCCAATACACAAACATATGCAACTTATAATTTCCTGATAAAATATCAGATAATGTTCAACTCAGGACTCAAGTCCTAAAAAAAAGAAAAGGGGGCCTATGAGGTACGCAGTGGGAAGTGACATGACAGGAACTGAAAGTATCTATGCACATTTCTTTCAGTTTGTTTTTTCCAACTGAAAAAAGTGCACATATAATATAAGCATTCACCAAAAGAAAAGATATTCCTGTATTGTTGCAGGCTAAGTATAAAAGATGAGCACATTTTTTGTCTAAGAATCTGTAACAAAACATGCTCCAAAGAGCAGATTACAATATAAGATATTTTTCAGCTGTGTGATAGCAATTTGTCTGGTATAATTATATTCAGTTCTGCAAACTGAAGTCTATATTTGCCTTTCTGAGTTCATGTTGCATTGTATTCAAATTGTATTCAAATGAGAATGTCAAAGTATTCGGCAAGAAACTATTCTGCCGGAGCCGAATAGATTTTTTTTCAGCCAGAATTTGGCGAATACTTACTCAAAGCCGAAGTTCGGTACACCCCTAGTGCTTACCGTGAGAGCAATGGCTCTAATCCTCGATAATCTTTAGCTTTCGCCAGCGACTGCAAGTGCGAGGAAGGCTGCCACAGTAAGAGGGGAATGCTGCCACGATGAAGCTGACACGTTCCCTTCAGTTTATAACTTACTCTTCTGCCATCGGTCTGTAAAATATACAAATCACAGTAGATATTACCTTTGTTCTCATGCGAATCCTGGAGTGGTAGGATAGTAGAAAGTTATCTAAAAAATGTACTGCACCTGTTCGTGTCTGTGTCAGCGCGTGTGTGTATGAATGGGTAATAACAATGCAACGACCTGTTGCCTAGTTAACTGCAGGGTGCTTCCATCTCGGGAATGGCCGTCTTGGAATGGCTGTGATTGTAGACTGAATTCATGGTGCTAAGTGTAATACGATTGCATGTGTGCGTGAGTGTTATGAACCCGCTCTTAGACTCAATCGATTCAGTCATCCCAGTCGCTAAACCAACCAGAATAGGAGGAACCTTCTTTCTCGGACAAAAATCCCCCCATCTGGTACTCCATTTAGCATCCGCCACTTATAGGACAACCTAGCTTTTCAGAAGGCACTCAAGACATGTATCTGGGGGCACTGATGAGTCTCTTGAGGAGACAAGACAGTACCTAGGGCGCACAGAAAGGATTCCAGTTGATCTATATGATACAATCTGCATAACCTCATCACAACTAGATATCAGCCTTGACTGTTGGATATGTATAGCACTCCATCTCAATGGAACACAGCTATATCCCTCGCGAGCACAGCCGCCCACCCACATACATCTGCAACAACTCACTATTCAACTTCATAATGCACATCACCTCTGGCAAAAGAATTCAGTCCAGCTGGGCACATAATCTGTCTCCTTGATGCGCCTACTCTCTTCACAGCCTATCACAGCACACATCCACTAATAAGATCTCCATGGGTCACAAACAGGGACTTAGCCACACTACCTACCTGTGTGCTAGCTAAAATGCACACACGCATTCCAAAATTCTCCTTTCAGTTCTCACACCTCGGACTTCTGTCCTCAAAGGGTGTTTATCCAATGTCATTAGGCACTTTACAAATGCCATATAATGTAACAAAACATAACAGCTAACCTTACTGTATAAACTGGCATTTTTATTTAAAAAAATAATGTCAAATGCATTTCATCCAGTTTTCCGTGGAGACTAAGAGACCTTATATGAATCAAGGGTAGACTGGGCATTGAAGGTTTGGGGTGATGGTGGTTTAGAGCATGCACCAGACAAATACGCAACTACCAAAGTACTACCATAGGAGGGCAAGTACTTGTCATTATCTCACTGTTAATGGATAGTGTGAAAGCTGAAGGAGCAGGAAGAATGGTTAGCACATATGACTGAAAAAATATTATGCAGCTGTTACTTTTAATTATTTCAGTATGATCCTACTGAAAACAGCCTCAGCATTGGTGAGACTGTCATGGTGAAGAGTCAACAGGTGTAAAATGCAGCCTGGTTTGCATTACAGGGCAACCATTGTTCAGAATGTACTTGCTAATCCTTGACAAAGATGATTCTCAGGGAGTATAATCATGGTAAAATGTAAGAATTGTATTGCACACCATTGTCAAATTTGTACATGTGTGTACTCTGTAAGGAGAAATGCTTCGTTTTCCTAAAGTTCATAATCTGATATTAACTCTCAGTGCTGATATTATATGCAACCAGCTATAATCCGAAACTGGAAACTTTTGGGAAGGAATTATGTGTGTCACCTCCCTATGATATATTCAAGTAGCTTGTTGATCAAAATAAAGGCGGTAGTGAATAAGACTGCCTTAACCCTACAACCCTTAAAAGGCACAGTCACATGTTTCTCCTTGGTCTTGGATCAGCTAAACGCAACTGCACTCTTCTTGCAAACACATTCGATTTTACACACGACTATATAAACATCTCAGGTAGCTTGCACAAGGCGGAGAGGTAACTCATGTAATTGTGATCTTTCTACTGACCAAGAATTGCTGACTGATTGGCTGTATGGCTTCCAAATGATCTGAGCAATGCGGTTGCAGATTCAAATCAAAGGCATGTTTAATCTATCTCAGCAGCTCACTGCATGTGCAGATATGTACCCCGCGTAAGATAATTATATAGTAGAAATCTGCTTCCTTAGCTGTTTGCCACCGAGTGGCTGTTGCATAGTCAGAATCTCAGCACCAATTAGTTAAAGAGAGTTGGGAACAATCCGCATTTGCAAAATATGGTGCCGCACTTCTTGAATCAAAATGGATTTTGTAGTGCTCCTACATTATATATAGAAACCAGAGGATTTACAGCCAATTGATCACTAGTATGCTCAGAATGTCTGTCCATGTCATTATTTACAGCACAGATAGACGCCAGGCATTAATCACATGACTAGGTAACATTGTGCTCTAAACTGTACAAAGATTCCTGCAGAAACGCTATTAAGGAAAAAATGACATCACTTGGCCAAACACCCTACGTTCTTGCTGGGATTTTTCAGCTAAACAAGTATTTAATTGGGGTTCAGTTTGTAGCAGGGTCGAAGCTCACTGCAGCATTGGCATGCCTGCAGACGGGTGTTATGGAGATAGTCTGGTCCAACTATTGCTTTAAGGGCTACTTGCAAAGAAGTTTAAATCATCTTGCGTGGTTCCTGTAGCACTGTTGGAATTCAGAGGAAAAAATATGATACTGTCACTAAAGGAGTAAATAGCAAACAGGGTTTATGGGGCCTTAATTGCATGCAGCTGAACACTTGACCGGCTTCAGTAAAAGATCTAACCACTTTCTTTTCTTTTTGTAATTTCTGAATTTATTGATCATCTGACAGCGGTACCAGGTCAATATATGGCAATCAAATTAGAGAAGACATCATAAACTTGAATACATGTCCCCCAACAATATTTAAATCATTTTGCCACTTTTTTAAACTGGTGAGATCTTCTACATTCTTCCTTTCTTTAAGCACAAAGAAGCAGTAGAAATGGCCATGAAACATAGCATAATAAATGCCCTGAGTTTTCTGACATGTCTGCAGTCGATGTTGGGTCATAATATGGAGGTCCTACACCCATTCCTCACCCAAGTGGTGTTTGCATTGGATTTTCATCCTCCACTTATTATGTAAATTGAGACATTACTGAATATTGCAGGCTAAATCAGATACCAAGGAACTTTTTGCAATTCTAAAGGAACTGGAGAGCCCTATCCTGGTAACTGGCAACTGTGTCAAAAATAAAATGTGGTGCTCTAACATACAGAAGGTACTTCGTGACAAAATTGCCACTCTCCAAGTTAAAATTTATAAGAAAAAACTAAACATACCACCCGCTACCGCCCAAATCGACAAACCACACACTGTTGCCAAACCTGAACTGTGATTCAACTTTGCTAAAGTATCTATACTGGAGGTTGAAAAAATAATATGATTGCTTAAACCATTAAACTGTCGAGGAGATAATTGCCGCGCACAAATTATAAAAGACGCTGCAAGAGACTTATCTCCATTCATATCTAAACTTATTAATGCATCATTCACCTCAGGTACCATACCGAGTAATCTCAAGGAATCATGGGTCATCCCTCTTCTTAAGGAGCAAATATTGGACCCGGCTATACCCACCAACCACAGGCCAATCACTACAGTGCCATTCCTCCTAAAGATATTAGACAGAGTGGCTTACTTGCAGATTCAAAAATTCTTGGAGATGAACCAACTCCTTGGCACCCGGCAATCAGGTTTCAGCCCAAAGCATGGCTCTGAAACAGCACTTATTGATCTTAAAGTTCAAATCGATGAGCTGAGAGACCAGGGAAAAACTGCCTTACAACACCTCTGGGATCTCTAAGCAGCATTTGACTTGTTGGATCATAAGGTACTCTGTAACCATCTAGAGTCAGCAGCGCACTTCTTGCCTCAAGCCATAACATGGATCCAATCATTTTTAAGTGAGAGAACTATGAGGGTCTTCTCCACATCAGCAGCTGCAGACCCCATTCCTATCAATACCCCAGGGATCATGTGTTTCCCCTACTATGTATAACATTTTTACCAAGCCCATGTTTGATGATTTGGACTGTCTAGGTGTCACTTATACTAACTATGCAGATGACACCCAGATTCTCATCCCACTTTCTGGGGATTACAATCAGGATTTGGCCTTGGTGAGTAGGATATACCTCATCATCTAGGCATGGATGGCACTTCATGGTCTATGCCTGAATGATGACAAAACGGAACGCATCATTCTGGGGACTACATCCAACATTAAGAAACTCAGCCATAAATACACTTCCTTTGACATAGATGGCAATGCAATTAAGGACATTAAGTAGGTCAAAACACTAGGTTTTTACCTCGACTCTAGCCTTGCCCTGGCAAAACAAGTGAACGCGATGGCATCTTCCACGGCCTACACATGTAAATTGATCAGATGAGCAAAACCATACCTCTCCACAAACATTTACACCACTTTGGCAAGAGCACTTGTGCTGTCCAAACTGGACTACTGCAACACTCTCTACTTGGGATCTAATAAACATATCACAGAGAAAATTCAAATACTTCAAAAAAACGCCTTGAGAGCAGCCCTAGGAATGACCAAAAGAGAACACATTTCAGCGACTAGAAGACAATCTAACTGGCTCTCAAATATTGACAAAACTAAACTAAAAACTGCATCCCTAATCGTCAAGTGCCTCAACAATGCAGCACATAGCTACCTGACAGAGAGGTTCAAAAGAAAACTTACGTCCAGACCCACTAGAGCGGCTTACACAAACTGCTTATCAATTCCCCCATTCAAAATGACCACAATTGGTGGGAATAGCTTCCCTGTCAAAGCTGCCCAACTTTGGAATTCCCAACCACCTACGTTAAGGTCTGACCAAACTCACCCACATTTGAGATTAAATATCAACCGGCTTAAAGAAAATGATCTTTAGCTCTTGCATAACCTGCTATTCCTTTACATTTGACCAGTAACCCACAATGGATCTTGCTGTACATTTGTATATCTATACATGTAAGATAACATGTATCACTTTCTGTATTGTTGTATTTCCCTAGGTAACCATGTAACTATGTAACACTGTAACTATGTAACTATGTAACTATGTAACATTGTAACTATGTAAGCTTAAAGTATCCTTTTGTTCTTGCGCCCTGATACCCTTGGGTCTGGTACACGCTAAAAATAAATAAACAAACAAACAAACAAACCCTATAAGAGCAGAGGGGCTGTAGCGCCAGGGAGCATTGCAACAGTAGGTGGTCTGCATGGCATGGGACAGGGAATTAGCACACAGGGTGGACTTGGCCCAACAGTGCAATCTTAACCAGTCATGTTTGGGACGGGGGAGCATCAAGGGTTTGGGGCACCCTACGGAAAAGGCACAATAATACCCCAGCGGGAGCAGGTGTCGCAGGTCAGAGTCAGCCTAGCGTAGCAGCAGCAGAAATGGGAGCAGGCTCAGGAGGGATGCACGGATGTGGGGTGCTTACTCCTGCATACACCTCTGTAGGGGGTGTCTGGGCTCGCTCTAACCCTTCACCAATCCATCATGTATGCTCACATGGCACATATCACAAAGTAGAAGGACAATATTTTGAAACATAATGTCATTCGCCGTCCTGTTTGGCGTTTATATCCGCGTTGGCGGTTACGCGCTGGAAGGGCGAGCGAAGGTTCCGCTACGTGATTTCTCCTTTACGCACCCTACGGTCTAGTGGTTTTCCAACATGGCGCCGCTGGGAAGTATTTCTTTCCTCCTCTCCCAGCGATCGCCGCGTTGCAACCCCCTTTACTGCGCTAGCTCACTTCTTTGGGTTTACACGCAGTTTTTCCAGCCTCGACCGCCACGGTCACTTCTCTGTACCTTTGGTCCGCCTCCCTCGGACTACCTTTCCCTCTCTCCCTCTTTCCTCGCCTTGCCACTTCTTTCCACTTTCTCCTTACCTTCCGGCTTGTTTCCTCTTTCGGTGCGCTGTCCTCCGCGCCCGCCTTCTCTGCCTTACCTTCGGCTGCGCTGTCATCCAGCCGCCCTGGTTCCTGTTGCTCCGGAGTAGTTTTCTCCGCTGGTACCCTTCCCGGTGGCTCTCCTTTCTCTCCGGGTCCTTCTCTACTTTGGATGTCCGGCTTCGCCTGCTCCCATCAGCTACCTGCCTCAAGAACTCCACTACAACTGTTTGCTCCGGATCCTCTCAAGCCGCTGCACTCCTCGGAGGGTTTTTTCTGCCTGAACAGGCTTTTTCCCTTCGCACTGTATGGTCTCGGGAAGGGGGCCCCAGGTTTGCTATACTTTAGCGCTCACTGTGGCTTCCTCTCGAGACAGATACGTTCTACACAAAAAGGAGAAGGACTACCTCTCTCACAGGCAACTGCAACAAGAGGATTTTGAATCAGGTGAGGAGAGTGGGGAGGAACGGGAGTTAGCGGAATCTTCCAGCCAGGACAGATTGCAACGCCATTCAGAAGAAATGTCGGCACAAGAGCAGATACAAGAACTATGGAAGGCCATTCAGGGAATGTCCCAAGAGTTACAAACTGTTAAGGCAGAGAATGTGGTCTTGAAACAGATGATTACTGCCCGCGAACCACAATCCCAAGAACTTCCTGTCATGGCTCTTTCGGCAGGGAAGTTCGATGGAACTCCTAAAAAAGTCAAAGAGTTTTTGGAGGCCTGCTTAGTATATTTTACTTTCAGGCCCTGGTTGTTTGCCACCGACCAGACAAAGATCGGGTTCATGATATCGAACATGACCGGCAATGCCCTGGCATGGGTTACTCCGCTGGTTACCGGGGCTAATCCCATCTTACACGATTTTGCTGGTTTTCAGACCCTGTTGAAGCAAACCTTTGAGAGGCCTGAACTGACTTACACCGCCTGCGAGGACCTGTTGGATATCCGACAAGGGTCATCGGATGTTCTATCGTACATTTCAGAGTTCAAGAGATTGACTTCGGGTGCTGGGTGGTCGGAACAGGCACAATTTGCCATATTCCGGCGAGGCCTCAAGGAGGACCAGAGCATCCAGGCCGCCTTCTTTTCGGGATCTGCTTTCCGCAGCCTTACAAATTGAATATAGACTACAGGAGCGACGGTCAGAACGCTGAAAACAACAAACAACTGTTCATTTTTCTGATTCCACCTCATCCTCCACCGTCTCCTCCTCTCCTTCCCATACTTCAGACGAACCCATGCAGATTGGATCTACTAGAGGACCTCTTTCCGCGGCTGAAAGAAGAAGAAGGAAGGAGAAAGGTCTATGTGCCTATTGTGGGTCGGATCAACATCTCCTCAAGGAATGTACTGAACTTCCTCAGAAACGTCAGGGAAACGGTTTCCCTCGGCGCCAGTAGGGACCTGGTTCCGAGGGACTTCTGAATCATCCACCAGTCCCTATGTTTCTCTCTCTATTTCGGCTCCTTACATCCCTGAGGATTCCAGGCTTATGGTTCTACCTGTTATTATAAAGATCAACGGCAGAGCAGTTGAGTGCCTCGCACTTCTGGACTGCGGGGCCGCCGGATACTTTGTCGACATCATCTGGACCAAAAGAATGGGTCTCCGCACCCTGCCTCGCAAAGAAGATCAAAAGGTAGAAGGGGTCGACGGTTCTCCTCTCTCTTCAGGACCCATTACTCACACCACCGAGGACCTATCGGTTACCATATTTAAACATTCCGAGACAATCCGGTTCGACATTATTCGAGCTGCCCATTTTCCGGTTATTCTTGGCATCACATGGCTCAGAAAGCATAACCCTCATGTCAATTGGGCGGACAATCAACTACAATTTTGTTCCTCATACTGCAAGCTCAACTGTTTTTCTGACAACAGTATTCCTCAGATTGTTACAGGGTCTACCAAACAGCTGGCTGGGGTTCATGCTCTACCTCTGTACTGTTCCCCTTACTTGGAGGTGTTCGTCGAAAGAAAGCCAGCGACCTTACCTCCCCATAGGCCAGAAGATTGTACCATAGACTTAGAACCAAATGCTTTGGTTCCCTTCTCTAGGATGTTCTCTTTAACTCAAGCAGAAAGAAAGGTTCTAAGAGATTATCTTGATGCCAATGTTCAGAATGGGCTCATTCAACCTTCCAAGTCTCCTGCCGGAGCGGCTTTGTTCTTTGTCAAGAAGAGGGACTCTACTGACTTGCGCCCTTGTATCGATTACCGAGGCCTCAACAAGGTTACCATCCGGGATCGGTATCCTATGCCATTAATACATGAGATCATTGAAGCTGTTCAAGGTGCACGTTGGTTTACCAAATTAGACCTCAGAAATGCATACCATTTGTTACGCATCACCAAAGGAGATGAATGGAAGACCGCTTTTCGCACTCCTTTCGGCTTATTTGAGTACCGAGTCATGCCCTTTGGTTTGGTGAATGCTCCTGCTGTTTTTCAACGGTTTATGGATCGGATGTTTTCAGACTTATTGTCTGTCTCCATGATCATATACCTGGACGACATCCTGATATATTCCGGCAATCTAGAGGATCACAAAACCCATGTCCAACAAGTTCTGGAAAGGCTTAAAGACAACCAACTTCTTGTCAAACCAGAGAAGTGTGTTTTTGCTGCCACTTCAGTGCCCTATCTAGGGTATCACCTTTCTGAAAGAGGTATCTCCATGGATCCCAGCAAGGTAGCAGCTATTCTGGACTGGTCTTCCCCGACATCGATCAAAGAGGTCCAAAGGTTTCTCGGGCTCTCTAATTTCTATCGCTCATTCATCCCAAACTTCTCTGAAGCAGTCCTCCCTATTACTTCTTTACTCAAAAAGGTCAACAATCCCTTTCGCTGGACTTCCGAAGCAGAACAGTGTTTTCACGATCTCAAGAACCTCTTTTGTACTGCTCCCATTCTGCGCCATCCTGACCAGAGCAGACAGTTCATCGTCGAGACTGACGCCTCGGCCATGGCCATTGGAGCTGTTCTGCTACAAGTTTTCGAGGAACGGGAGCACCCCATTTGCTACCTCTCTAAGACGTTGACTCCCAGTCAACTGAACTACTGCGTACTGGAAAAAGAATTGCTGGCTATTAAACAAGCATGTGAGACTTGGCGACATCTACTGATGGGAGCAAGGCAGACCGTTTTCATCAGAACGGACCATAAGAATCTCAAGGTCCTTCAGAATATGGAGTGTGTCAACTCCAGGCAGGCTCGCTGGGCATATTTCTTTGCCCAATATGATCTGCAAATTACTTACTTGCCTGGTACCAACAATACGCTTGCGGATGCACTCTCTCAAAAGGGTCCCAAATGTGAGGAGAAAAGACATACCCCAGAGCCGATGTTCCACAGGAATAGGATCCTAACGGTTGCCAAAACCTTTTTGGAAGAGGTTCGAACTGGTGTTGCTTCGGAAGGTACTGTTCCGCTACCCAGAGGAGAGACATCCTACACCAAAAAGAAGGGTTTGCTATACCTCAACCATCGGTTATACATACCTTCCGGTCCACTACGTCTCAAGATCATAAATTGGTGTCATGATTCACTCACTGCAGGTCATCGTGGAAAGCTTAATACCACAGAATCTATCACTCATTCTTTTTTTTGGCCGGAACTCAAGAAGGATGTAGAGGAATACATACTCAGTTGCCTGGTTTGTGCCATGACTAAGTCCATAACTGGCAAACCCTTGGGTCTTCTCACCCAACCTGAGGTACCCTCTCGCCCTTGGGGTTTGATTTCTACTGATTTCATCGTAGAACTTCCTGTTTCCAACTCCTGCACATGTATTATGGTTACAGTTGACACCATGACCAAACTGGATCACTTTTCCCCATCTCCTGGTCTTCCTACCGCAACTGAGATGGCTGAGGTTTTCGCCCAGGATATTTTCCGTCTTCATGGTCTCCCTGACAAGATCATCTCTGATCGTGGCAGCCAATTCGTTTCGAAGTTTTGGAAGGCTCTTTGTTCTCACCTTGGTATGGAACGTGCCCTGTCGTCTGGTTTCCACCCACAGACTAACGGTCAAACTGAGCGCCTTAACGCCACATTGGAACAGTACCTTAGATGCTACAGCAATCGTCTTCAGGACAATTGGGTTTCTTTGCTTCCTACGGTGGAGTTTACTTATAATAACTCATTTCATACAGCCATTGGACTCTCTCCTTTCTTTTGCACCTATGGGGTACACCCAAGATCTCTTCTTCCCTACATTGCATCGCCTACCAATTCCCCGACGGCTGAAGAGTTTCTGCAGTCTATTTCTGATGCACACGTCACTGCCAGAAGGTGCTTGGAGAAGAGTCGTCAATACAACAAAACCCAAGCGGACAAACATCGTAGGTCTTGCCCTGAATGGAAGGAAGGGGACAAGGTCTGGCTGTCCACCAGATTCTTGCCGCGATGGGTTCACCCTTCTAAACTCTCTCCACGCTTTTTGGGTCCTTTTCCCATTCTTTCCAAAATAAATCCTGTTACCTTTTGACTTAAACTACCTTCTTACCTCAGCCGCATTCATCCTGTCTTCCATGCCTCTCTTCTCAAACCTTTCATTCCGGACGTCCACCATAGAGCTGTTCCCGACCAGCCTTTTCCTCAGGTGGATTCCTCTATGGAGTATGAGGTCTCCACTTTACGTGACTCCCGCCACTACCGTGGTAGGTTGGAGTATTTGGTGTCTTGGAAGGTTTACCCTAGGTCGGAGGACTTGTGGGAACCAGCTTCCAACATTCATGCCCCTCAGTTGTTGGCTCAGTTTCATGCCCGCTTCCCCTTTAAGCCAGGGGTCCTACGCTCTAGGAGGGGGCATACTGTCATTCGCCGTCCTGTTTGGCGTTTATATCCGCGTTGGCGGTTACGCGTTGGAAGGGCGAGCGGAGGTTCCACTATGTGATTTCTCCTTTACGCACCCTACGGTCTAGTGGTTTTCCAACATGGCGCCGCTGGGAAGTATTTCTTTCCTCCTCTCCCAGCGATCGCCGCGTTGCAACCCCCTTTACTGCGCTAGCTCGCTTCTTTGGGTTTACACGCTAGTTTTTCCAGCCTCGACCGCAACGGTCACTTCTGTGTACCTTTGGTCCGCCTCCCTCGGACTACCTTTCCCTCTCTCCCTCTTTCCTCGCCTCGCCCCTTCTTTCCACTTCCTCCTTACCTTCCAGCTTGTTTCCTCTTTCGGTGCGCTGTCCTCCGCGCCCGCCTTCTCTGCCTTACCTTCGGCTGCTCTGTCATCCAGCCGCCCTGGTTCCTGTTGCTCCGGAGTAGTTTTCTCCGCTGGTACCCTTCCCGGTGGCTCTCCTTTCTCTCCGGGTCCTTCTCTACTTTGGATGTCCGGCTTTGCCTGCTCCCATCAGATACCTGCCTCAAGAACTCCACTACAACTGTTTGCTCCGGATCCTCTCAAGCCGCTGCACTCCTCGGAGGGTTTTTTCTGCCTGAACAGGCTTTTTCCCTTCGCACTGTCTGGTCTCGGGAAGGGGGCCCGAGGTTTGCTATACTTTAGCGCTCACTGTGGCTTCCTCTCGAGACAGATACGTTCTACACAAAAAGGAAAAGGACTACCTCTCTCACAGGCAACTGCAACCAGAGGATTTTGAATCAGGTGAGGAGAGTGGGGAGGAACGGGAGTTAGCGGAATCTTCCAGCCAGGACACATAAATGTGTGGAAATATTCCCTCTGCTGAATTAAACAGTATCAGAGTAGGATAAGGATGTGAAGGTGGAGACAAGGGAAACAAAGGTGAAATGTGTTGCACACGCAGATGCACTAGCTCTCAATGGATTCATCAAAATAGGGTTTCTGAACATCACCCTAATGGACCTGCACCCTCACCCAATGTAAGCTTGTACACTATTTGTAATCCAGCACCATTTCCTACAAGGAAATCAGTCTGCAGTCATACTGATGAATCCACTACATGCACTGCATGTCAGTAGGCTCATCACAGACCAGAATTGTATAATATCAGCAGAACACTACTATGCTGGTACAACAATGGGGAAGTAAGCAGACAGACCTTGGCTGGCTATGTCTCATTGTCTGTGTCTGTCATACCCCTAACACAACACTGTACAGTCACCCTCACAGTCTGTAATGCAGCAACTGAGCAACACCTGCGGGCCAGATATTACACATGCCACCAGGCTCCATACACCTTCCACAGACAACCCTACCTGAGACAGTGTGAGCTGCTTTCCTCAGTAATCTCCCCTGGTTGCTTTCTGTGTCTGTCATACCCCTAACACAATACTGTACAGTCATAGCCACAGTCTGTACTATAGCAACTGAGCAACACCTGCGGGCTAGATTTTACACATGCCACCAGGCTCCATACACCTTCCACACACAACCCTACCTGAGACAGTGTGAGCTGCTTCCCTCAGTAATCTCCCATGGTTGCCAGTGCATACCTTGATGAGAATACACCAGCACCCCTCCCCCGTAACTTCACCCCTCAAGTGTGCGCCTGGTACCCTAAATATGTACATATCCCTATGATCATGATGTACTCCATAGCTCCCTGTAATCAATGTAGACACACACTGAACATCAAAATACATCAACCTGTTGCAAGTGAACGCACCTTGAAAAATGAAGCAGATAATCACAAAAATGACACAGCTGTCACAGTGCACATTGCAACAGACAATCACACTTTGTATGCTTACATCAGCACTTCTCAAAATACAGCATAACTCATTCATCCTGAACATGCAAACATGTGAAAAGTCAAAATACTGCTGCTGCATGTTACAACAAACTTCTCCTTAAGTGGAAGGTGAGACTCAGGTGTGTAGGATACAAATGCACGATAAAGTGGCTGCTTGACAACAATCATGGCAGGGTATGGCATGCAATTCTCACAGTACATGACAGCTAATAACCTAGCAACAAACAAATAATTCAATGTATGTCCTGGCACTAGAAACACGTGCACATATGAAACTTCAGTGAACAGACTGACCAGCATGCTGCAGAGATCAAAACAACATCCACAATCATGGACATGGGACGACTCACATGCCCATGTACTGTGACAGTCACCCACATATCACCAGATTGAAACTTTCAAGCACAACCCTACTTGTGTCACATCATGCTACTGGAATGCATAGGTCAACAAACATGCAAATGCATGACAGTGTACTCCCTTATTTCGTGTAACTGATGTTGTGCTGTGTATCCCTTACCAACTCCATCTAACACTGTGCCTCCTTATTTATTTGTATCAGGAGGGTAATTGTCCAGCAGAGGGAATTGAGAATTGGATAGAAGGAGAGAGATCTGGGTGCAGTCACAGGATGGATGCGAACTGAATGTGCAAAGTGACCTGAAATGACAACAAAGACATGTTCTGTAGAGTGCAAGGACCCTGTCATACATACAATGCACATCATGGGTCAACATACTGTTTACCTGAATGTCCAATCATGTTCCTCAGTCAATGAGTATGTCAGTTATCCTCACTGTCCATGTCAATATGTACATGCCACCTGAAGTATCACTTGCAAAGTACCATTTTAATTGAACCAACTGCACATAGTGCATCACGGCAATGTATGTTGAACAAAGAAAAGGAGTCCACCTTGGACAGCAAAAAGAAAATATAATTCCAAAATCCATCACTGTACTCATAGTCAGCAGGGGGTATGTCGCTGCGGCGTGGTAAGTTGAGTTGCAACATAAGATTGGTGTGCAGAGAATTCTGAAATAGCAACACTTGCAAAATGACTTGCTAAAACCGACTCTGTGGAGCATCCTGGGATGGGGGACCCTGGCCCCACAAGGACAATGCCTGGCCCTCATTTGCCACATGTCACACTACAGCATGCAACAGTGCACCAATAGCAACTAGGTCCTGATGACTCTCCTTGCATGTATCCTTCATGTCTGTTTGCATGGCAACCCTTGTTGCATCCATTTGGATGTTCAAAGTGTTCTCAAGGAGGACATCTGCTGACGTTGACCCTGCCTTCAGGACTGCATCTACTCATTCAGAAGTAGCCCCAAGTCTGACATCTACTGCCTGCTTTGGTCCCTTGAGGTTTTCATCTCCTCATGTATGCATTGCCTCAAGGCAGAGATCTCCCCACATAATAGTTGAAATTCAGTACATATTTTGCCATTAGATGAAATGATATTGTCTGTCAGGTGATGCATGTCCCTGCTGATCTCCTGCATGACCTCACCCTGTTGAACAATTTAATGTAGCACCTCTTTGACTCAGTCTAAGCAGGACACAGGCATATGTCCCCCATGTGTGTGTGGCCTACAAAACCGGGATGGTACAGTGCAGTCCTGGCTCAGTGAGTTAACTATTATGGGATGCTGGTCTACATGCCTCCCACTCCCATTTCACACCTCTGCTGCCTCCAGGATTGGTGAGGGTAACTTTTCTGACACGGTGCATGGTTCACCAGTGGTAGAGGCACAGTCTCCTGTGTCCTCTCAGGCTCAGTAGCGTTCAAAATCCCAAGGAGAAAGATGGGATCTGGACTGCTGAGTGCTAGTTGTTCCACCATCTGCCTCAATATGGCAGCAACATCAGCCTCATCCACATCTGATGATGCGTGTGCAGGCCTGCTGAGGATGGTCTGTAACAACAGCAGGTTTTCACCACACACATCAGCGCAGCCACTGCTGGTGCCTGGTTGTGCCTCCTCTAACAACTTCTCTGCCACCTGCACCTCCTTTGCTGCATCATCACCTACAAAAAGGCAGGCAACACTAGGCAGAGTGCTACATGGATATACATGTATGCCTCACATGAAAAGCATGAAGATCAAATGAACCATCTACACATGCATCACACTCCTAAACTGGGCATATGGTCATGTTCAACATCCATGCAAGCCTTAGCAGAAGCACCATGCCACCCCAGACACCCCAAATTTGACATTCTTGCTGGCAGTGTAATCCTAATGAGTAAGGAAAGCGGTTACCATACAACTTGGATATGCCTTGAAAGTCATCAGGATGTTCATGGAGCCCACTGACAGTGACCTACAGACATCATTGTTAAATATTTTGGTGATGCAAGTGCATTGTCCAATTAAGCAAAGATAGTTTGCAAAAAAGGTTTTAGCAGACTTGTCATTATTGGCAGGATTTGATGTGCATGGCACCATGTGCATGTACGAGTTGGTCTCAGAATTTAGACCTGTGAGAAGCATCATGTAGCTAAACTGACAGAGGAAGGAACAAAGGAATGTTGCGGCTTGTTAAGGATTTCAATCTGGCAATACACTCGCGTCTCACCTAGCATGTAATACACAAATGAAATATTTATTGTGTCTATAGGTTCAATTTTCTGAGTGATATACCACTCGTATCACAACCTTCTCAAAATACCCCCTAAGTCACACTGGACCAGGAATCAAGCTGGTTGGTAAAGGTATTATTTATTTATTTAAAATTCAAATCAAACACAAATTAATAAATGGGGCAGCAATCACCAATGTGGTGACAAAAAAAAAATCAGAAAGTAAGTAAAGCAATTGAATTCACTTATAGCAATATTGAAAAGAAAACACAGGAAAAAGAACAGTTTTGGCTTGTGAAAAGATAGCGCTTAGGTTAAAATGTCCCCCTTGCAAAGTTCTGAATTCACAAATGAGCAATTCTACACAGATATAAGTAGGCAGCAGGTATTCAGGAATAAAAGAACAGTGTATAGGTTTTGAATGTAGTCTTCCCTCCCCAAACAAGAGAGAAAGGCATTTTGGGAAATTTTACACTTTTAAACCGACAGTTGAAAATGGCTTTGAAAAACTATGAAAACTGTGCAAAAATCCTTAAAATGATATAGATTCCTATGGGAGCAACACTAAACAGGTTCTAACCAACATGAGCTACAATATGAGCAATAGAACACACTTTAAATCAGAATGGAAGTTAAGAAGCACTTTGAATGGGAGGAGACACGTGTAAAACTTTTGCAGAAATGTGAATTTGTGCCTAAATTTCACTATGTGATTTTTAATAGAAATGGGTAAAACACATGTTTTTGGTTGTGGATGTAGCTATAGGTCCTAGGTATAATTGAGAGTTGAAATTCACAGGCCGATTCATGGAATAATTAGCGCGGCGCAAGTGGCCAAAAACGTGCGATTCGCAGTAGAATAGCGAAAATCGCAGTGCAAGTGCAAAATTCGCACGAAAAGCAGCGCACATCGATTCATGGAAGGCCGTGCGTGAGAAAACCATTGGATGTGCGCTAAAAAAGTGCGCGGCGCACGTTGGCGCACAGGCCATCTAACGGCGTGCGCCAGGTCACAGCGAAAATCGCACAGGCCACAGCGAAAATCGCACATAGCGCGGCGCACACAACAAAAGTAGGCGGAACACGGGGCGTAACACTCGGAATGGGGAACAACTTGCCAAAATGTGGGCCTCACGGGGGAAGTACAGGGTGCAAGTGCGCGGAACGCCCACACGCTCGCCTACAACACGTATTCATGGAATCGAATAGGGCAAAACAGCGCACGGTCAAACCAGCGCACAGGCACAAACACGACCGCCACAAGAAAGCAGGCGGTAGCATCTCTGCGCCTGGAATAAATGTGCGCCAAAAGGTCCGCCAACAAATAGCACCTATATACAGCTATGATGAATATCCTATACTGTGGCCCTCCAGGACAAATGACGTGCAAAGGGGTACCCACAAACACGGACACCCGCTGACTGAAAAATAACGTGTGCGTGTATTTCGGGGTGCGCGGGAACTTTCACACGCAATTTGGCAGGGTACGTGGATTTCAGGGGTGCGCGGGAAGTTCCACACGCGATTTGGCCGGGTACGTGGATTTCAGGGGTGCGCGTGAAGTTTCACACACAATTTGGGCTGGGTACGTGGATTACAGGGGTGCGTGGGAAGTTTCACACGCGATTTGGCAGGGTACGTGGATTTCAGGGGTGCGCGGGAAGTTCCACACGCGATTTGGCCGGGTACATGCACGGGAATTTCCACACGCGATTTGGCTGGGTACGTGGATTTCAGGGGTGCGCAGGAAGTTTCACACGCGATTTGGCAGGGTACGTGGATTTCAGGGGTGCGCGGGAATTTCCACACGCGATTTGGCTGGGTACGTGTATTTCAGGGGTACGCGGGAAATTCTACACGCGATTTGGCTGGGTGCTCCCAGGTATTCCCTGTACACCCTCCACGGCCCCTGCAGGCAGCCGACACCACAGGGACTACCCTGCACACCTGCTCATGTCACCCAGCACCCCCACCCCCCAGCACTGTGGGGCACCCTCCACCAGGCCCCCACTCATGTCTCCCTGCACCCCCACCCCCCAGCAGTGCAGGGGCAGCCTCCACCAGACCCCCACTCATGTCCCCTATCACCCCCACCCCCCAGCCACAATGGGCAGCCTCCACCAGGCCCCCACTCATGTCTCCCTGCACCCCCACCCCCCAGCACTGAGGGGCACCCTCCACCAGGCCCCCACTCATGTCTCCCTGCACCCCCACCCCCCAGCACTGTGGGGCACCTGCCAGCAGGCCCCCACTCATGTCTCCCACCACCCCCACCCCCCAGCACTGAGGGGCACCCTCCACCAGGCCCCCACTCATGTCTCCCTGCACCCCCACCCCCCAGCACTGTGGGGCACCTGCCAGCAGGCCCCCACTCAGGTCTCCCTGCACCCCCACCCCCCAGCACTGAGGGGCATCCTCCACCAGGCCCCAACTCATGTCTCCCTGCACCCCCACCCCCCAGCACTGTGGGGCACCTGCCAGCAGGCCCCCACTCATGTCTAGCACACCCCAACCCCCCCAGCACTGAGGGGCAGCCTCCACCAGGCCTCCACTCATGTCCCCTATCACCCCCACCCCCCAGCCACCATGGGCAGCCTCCACCAGGCCCCCACTCATGTCTCCCACCACCCCCACCCCCCAGCCACCAGGGGCAGCCTCCACCAGGCACCCACTCATGTCTCCCTGCACCCCCACCCCCCAGCACTGAGGGGCAGCCTCCACCCAGGCCCCCACTCATGTCTCCCACCACCCCCACCCCCCAGCCACCAGGGGCAGCCTCCACCAGGCACCCACTCATGTCTCCCTGCACCCCCACCCCCCAGCACTGAAGGGCACCCTCCACCAGGCCCCCACTCATGTCTCCCTGAACCCCCACCCCCCAGCACTGTGGGGCACCTGCCAGCAGGCCCCCACTCATGTCTCCCTGCACCCCCACCCCCCAGCACTGAGGGGCACCCTCCACCAGGCCCCCACTCATGTCTCCCTGCACCCCCACCCCCCAGCACTGTGGGGCACCTGCCAGCAGGCCCACACTCATGTCTCCCACCCCCCACCCCCCCCCAGCACTGAGGGGCACCCTCCACCAGGCCCCCACTCAAGTCGCCTATCACCCCCACCACCCAGCCACCATGGGCAGCCTCCACCAGGCCCCCACTCATGTCTCCCACCACCCCCACCCCCCAGCCCACCAGGGGCAGCCTCCAACAGGCACCCACTCATGTCCCCTATCACCCCCACCCCCAGCAGTGCAGGGGCAGCCTCCACCAGGCCCCCACTCATGTCTACCACCACCCCCACCCCAAAGGCAGCAGGGGCAGCCTCCACCATGCCCCCACTCATGTCTCCCTGCACCCCACCCCCCAAAACTGTGGGGACACCTGCCAGCAGGCCCCCACTCATGTCTCCCTGCACCCCCACCCCCCAGCACTGTGAGGCACCTGCCAGCAGGCCCCCACTCATGTCTCCCACCCCCCCCCAGCAGTGCAGGGGCAGCCTCCACCAGGCCCCTACTCATGTCCCCTATCACCCCCACCCCCCAGCCACCAGGGGCATCCTCCACCAGGCCCCCACTCATGTCTCCCACCCCCCAATCCCCAGCAGTGCAGGGGCAGCCTCCACCAGGCCCCCACTCATGTCCCCTATCACCCCCACCCCCCAGCCACCAGGGGCAGCCGTCCACCAGGCACCCACTCATGTCCCCTATCACCCCCACCCCCAGCAGTGCAGGGGCAGCCTCCACCAGGCCCCCACTCATGTCTACCACCACCCCCACCCCCCAGCCACCAGGGGCAGCCTCCATCAGGCCCCCACTCATGTCTCCCTGCACCCCACCCCCCAGCACTGTGGGGCACATGCCAGCAGGCCCCCACTCATGTCTCCCTGCACCCCCACCCCCCAGCACTGTGGGGCACCTGCCAGCAGGCCCCCACTCATGTCTCCCCACCCCCCACCCCCCCCCCAGCAGTGCAGGGGCAGCCTCCACCAGGCCCCTACTCATGTCCCCTATCACCCCCACCCCCCAGCCACCAGGGGCAGCCTCCACCAGGCCCCCACTCATGTCTCCCACCCCCCAATCCCCAGCAGTGCAGGGGCAGCCTCCACCAGGCCCCCACTCATGTCCCCTATCACCCCCACCCCCCAGCCACCAGGGGCAGCCTCCACCAGGCACCCACTCATGTCTCCCACCACCCCCACCCCCCAGCCACCATGGGCAGCCTCCACCAGGGCCCCACCCATGTCTACCAAAACCCCCACCCCCCAGCAGTGCAGGGGCAGCCTCCACCAGGCCCCCACTCACGTCCCCTATCACCCCCACCCCCCAGCTACCATGGGCAGCCTCCACCAGGCCCCCACTCATGTCTCCCACCACCCCCACCCCCCAGCCACCAGGGGCAGCCTCCACCAGGCACCCACTCATGTCTCCCTGCACCCCCACCCCCCCAGCACTTAGGGGCACCCTCCACCAGGCCCCCACTCATGTCTCCCTGCACCCCCACCCCCCTGCACTGTGGGGCACCTGCCAGCAGGCCCCCACTCATGTCTCCCTGCACCCCCACCCCCCAGCACTGAGGGGCAACCTCCACCAGGCCCCCACTCATGTCTCCCACCACCCCCACCCCCCAGCCACCAGGGGCAGCCTCCACCAGGCACCCACTCATGTCTCCCTGCACCCCCACCCCCCAGCACTGAGGGGCACCCTCCACCAGGCCCCCACTCATGTCTCCCTGCACCCCCACCCCCCAGCACTGAGGGGCACCCTCCATCAGGCCCCCACTCATGTCTCCCTGCACCCCCACCCCCCAGCACTGTGGGGCACCTGCCAGCAGGCCCCCACGCATGTCTCCCACCCCCCACCCCCCCAGCACTGAGGGGCAGCCTCCACCAGGCCCCCACTCATGTCCCCTATCACCCCCACCCCCCAGCCACCATGGGCAGCCTCCACCAGGCCCCCACTCATGTCTCCCACCACCCCCACCCCCCAGCCACCAGGGGCAGCCTCCACCAGACACCCACTCATGTCCCCTATCACCCCCACCCCCCAGCAGTGCAGGGGCAGCCTCCACCAGGCCCCCACTCATGTCTACCACCACCCCCACCCCCCAGCCACCAGGGGCAGCCTCCACCAGGCCCCCACTCATGTCTCCCCTTCACCCCACCCCCCAGCACTGTGGGGCACCTGCCAGCAGGCCCCCACTCATGTCTCCCTGCACCCCCACCCCCCAGCACTGTGGGGCACCTGCCAGCAGGCCCCCACTCATGTCTCCCACCCCCCACACCCCCAGCAGTGCAGGGGCAGCCTCCACCAGGCCCCCACTCATGTCCCCTATCACCCCCACCCCCCAGCCACCAGGGGCAGCCTCCACCAGGCCCCCACTCATGTCCCCTATCACCCCCACCCCCCAGCCACCATGGGCAGCCTCCACCAGGCCCCCACTCATGTCTCCCACCACCCCTACCCCCCAGCCACCAGGGGCAGCCTCCACCAGGCACCCACTCATGTCCCCTATCACCCCCACCCCCCAGCAGTGCAGGGGCAGCCTCCACCAGGCCCCCACTCATGTCTACCACCACCCCCACCCCCCAGCCACCAGGGGCAGCCTCCACCAGGCCCCCACTCATGTCTCCCTGCACCCCACCCCCCAGCAGTGTGGGGCACCTGCCAGCAGGCCCCCACGCATGTCTCCCACCCCCCACCCCCCCCAGCACTGAGGGGCAGCCTCCACCAGGCCCCCACTCATGTCCCCTATCACCCCCACCCCCCAGCCACCATGGGCAGCCTCCACCAGGCCCCCACTCATGTCTCCCACCACCCCCACCCCCCAGCCACTAGGGGCAGCCTCCACCAGACACCCACTCATGTCCCCTATCACCCCCACCCCCCAGCAGTGCAGGGGCAGCCTCCACCAGGCCCCCACTCATGTCTACCACACCCCCACCCCCCAGCCACCAGGGGCAGCCTCCACCAGGCCCCCACTCATGTCTCCCTGCACCCCCACCCCCCAGCACTGTGGGGCACCTGCCAGCAGGCCCCCACTCATGTCTCCCTGCACCCCCACCCCCCCAGCACTGTGGGGCACCTGCCAGCAGGCCCCCACGCATGTCTCCCACCCCCCACCCCCCCCAGCACTGAGGGGCAGCCTCCACCAGGCCCCCACTCATGTCCCCTATCACCCCCACCCCCCAGCCACCATGGGCAGCCTCCACCAGGCCCCCACTCATGTCTCCCACCACCCCCACCCCCCAGCCACCAGGGGCAGCCTCCACCAGACACCCACTCATGTCCCCTATCACCCCCACCCCCCAGCAGTGCAGGGGCAGCCTCCACCAGGCCCCCACTCATGTCTACCACCACCCCCACCCCCCAGCCACCAGGGGCAGCCTCCACCAGGCCCCCACTCATGTCTCCCTTCACCCCACCCCCCAGCACTGTGGGGCACCTGCCAGCAGGCCCCCACTCATGTCTCCCTGCACCCCCACCCCCCCAGCACTGTGGGGCACCTGCCAGCAGGCCCCCACTCATGTCTCCCACCCCCACACCCCCAGCAGTGCAGGGGCAGCCTCCACCAGGCCCCCACTCATGTCCCCTATCACCCCCACCCCCCAGCCACCAGGGGCAGCCTCCACCAGGCCCCCACTCATGTCCCCTATCACCCCCACCCCCCAGCCACCATGGGCAGCCTCCACCAGGCCCCCACTCATGTCTCCCACCACCCCTACCCCCCAGCCACCAGGGGCAGCCTCCACCAGGCACCCACTCATGTCCCCTATCACCCCCACCCCCCAGCAGTGCAGGGGCAGCCTCCCACCAGGCCCCCACTCATGTCTACCACCACCCCCACCCCCCAGCCACCAGGGGCAGCCTCCACCAGGCCCCCACTCATGTCTCCCTGCACCCCACCCCCCAGCAGTGTGGGGCACCTGCCAGCAGGCCCCCACGCATGTCTCCCACCCCCCACCCCCCCCAGCACTGAGGGGCAGCCTCCACCAGGCCCCCACTCATGTCCCCTATCACCCCCACCCCCCAGCCACCATGGGCAGCCTCCACCAGGCCCCCACTCATGTCTCCCACCACCCCCACCCCCCAGCCACCAGGGGCAGCCTCCACCAGACACCCACTCATGTCCCCTATCACCCCCACCCCCCAGCAGTGCAGGGGCAGCCTCCACCAGGCCCTCACTCATGTCTACCACACCCCCACCCCCCAGCCACCAGGGGCAGCCTCCACCAGGCCCCCACTCATGTCTCCCTTCACCCCACCCCCCAGCACTGTGGGGCACCTGCCAGCAGGCCCCCACTCATGTCTCCCTGCACCCCCACCCCCCAGCACTGTGGGGCACCTGCCAGCAGGCCCCCACGCATGTCTCCCACCCCCCACCCCCCCCCCAGCACTGAGGGGCAGCCTCCACCAGGCCCCCACTCATGTCCCCTATCACCCCCACCCCCCAGCCACCATGGGCAGCCTCCACCAGGCCCCCACTCATGTCTCCCACCACCCCCACCCCCCAGCCACCAGGGGCAGCCTCCACCAGACACCCACTCATGTCCCCTTTCACCCCCACCCCCCAGCAGTGCAGGGGCAGCCTCCACCAGGCCCCCACTCATGTCTACCACCACCCCCACCCCCCAGCCACCAGGGGCAGCCTCCACCAGGCCCCCACTCATGTCTCCCTTCACCCCACCCCCCAGCACTGTGGGGCACCTGCCAGCAGGCCCCCACTCATGTCTCCCTGCACCCCCACCCCCCAGCACTGTGGGGCACCTGCCAGCAGGCCCCCACTCATGTCTCCCACCCCCCACACCCCCAGCAGTGCAGGGGCAGCCTCCACCAGGCCCCCACTCATGTCCCCTATCACCCCCACCCCCCAGCCACCAGGGGCAGCCTCCACCAGGCCCCCACTCATGTCCCCTATCACCCCCACCCCCTAGCCACCATGGGCAGCCTCCACCAGGCCCCCACTCATGTCTCCCACCACCCCTACCCCCAGCCACCAGGGCAGCCTCCACCAGGCACCCACTCATGTCCCCTATCACCCCCATCCCCCAGCAGTGCAGGGGCAGCCTCCACCAGGCCCCCACTCATGTCTACCACCACCCCCACCCCCCAGCCACCAGGGGCAGCCTCCACCAGGCCCCCACTCATGGCTCCCTGCACCCCACCCCCCAGCAGTGTGGGGCACCTGCCAGCAGGCCCCACTCATGTCTCCCTGCACCCCCACCCCCAAGCACTGTGGGGCACCTGCCAGCAGGCCCCCACTCATGTCTCCCACCCCCACCCCCCCAGCAGTGCAGGGGCAGCCTCCACCAGTCCCCACTCATGTCCCCTATCACCCACACCCCCCAGCCACCAGGGGCAGCCTCCACCAGGCCCCCACCCATGTCTCCCTGCACCCCACCCCCCAGCACTGTGAGGCACCTGCCAGCAGGCCCCCACTCATGTCTCCCTGCACCCCCACCCCCCAGCCACCAGGGGCAGCCTCCACCAGGCACCCACTCATGTCCCCTATCACCCCCACCCCCAGCAGTGCAGGGGCAGCCTCCACCAGGCCCCCACTCATGTCCCCTGCACCCAGGTCCTCACAATCCCCAATCATGTGCGTTATGGTCAGCCTCCACAGCCAAAAGGCCCTACCAAGTATCCCATTCACCCACATGGAAATGGAAATTACATGTTACACCCCCAATGTTCATAAAGCAAATGAACCCATGTCCGTCACACACAATGGTTGCAATTGAATGGGAAAACACCCAACATGACATGCATGAAACCAATGAGATGATACCACACAGTGAAGTATGAAAACAAAATTGTATTAAAAAAAATTGAATGCAAATGAAATGAAACAAACTACAATGGCAATAAAAAAAAGATAAGCTGCATGTCCGTCAAAAAAAATTAAAACTACAAATCCAAATTCAAAAAAATGTTGTCCAAAGTCACATTAAAAATAAAATCAATCCAAGAGAGAAAAATAAATGCAAAAGACCATTGCTCCATGGTGAATAAATAAAAACAAATAAAATAAAACAATCCAATGAAGAACTATGTACAAAACATCCAAGGGTCCATGAGCCCAACTGAACAAAGGAAACCTACAAAAAACCCTAACTAAAATGCAACTATATACAAAAAGTGGAGCAGTGTCCATCAACTCCAAATCATAAGAAAAAACAAAGGAAACCTAAAACTAAAGAACTATATACAAAGGCGGCGGGCAAGTCCAGCGGCTCACTCCGTGGTGTTCCGGGCCAGGGCATCATCAAACTCCTCTTCGATGTCCCGGAGGCAGTCCTGTTCCATGGCCCCGAGGGTCTGCAGGGACGACACCATCTGCTCCTCCAACCCCCTGCGGATTGCCTCGAGGCACTCGGCCCGCCTCAGGGCCCTCCGCATGGAGTTCTCCGCCCTGACCATCGTGAGCCGCGCCTCTTCCGCCCGCCGCCGCTCCGCACCTATCTGCTGGCCCAACCGCAGCCACACGGAAGACACTTCCCATCCTGGGTCCTCCTACCCTCCGGCCGATGCCTGCCCCTCCGATGTTGATGGCCTCGAGCCATGATGCCTCCCACGTTGACTCTGCTGCTGCCTCCGACGCAACCGCCTCTGCCAGCACGACGGCATCCTGGCTGATGGAATCCACTGACGCCGTTGTGCACGTGCCCTGCCTGATGATGCCGGCACATCCTCCATCTGATGGGGTACAGTTGCTGTGGTGTCCACCCCTGCTGGACCTCCGACTCCCGACTGTGGCAGGGATGGGATCCCCACCGAGCTGGCTGCATTGGTCAGGGCAGGTCCACAGGGGGCCCTGGTGGCATCTGGGCCGGAAGAAGGCAAGGAGAACGACCGGCGTATAGCCTCCACAGAGGAGGAGAGGGCCGCCAGATTGGCCGACACATGCAGGAAACCCCCGAACATGGAAGATCCCAATTGGGCCACGTCGGCACGGTGCTCTTCGTGATGACGTGCGTGCTCCTCCCGGGAAGCACGCACGTCATCACGAATTGCACCCGCGCGCATCGCGACCCCAATCAGGACCTTCTCCATACGGCCACGGGTCCCCTCGTCCACAGGTGGAGGGGAGTCAGGTGACATGGACATCCCCTCTACCTGCGGACGGGCCTGGGACGGGGCATCCCTGCTGGTGCATGGTGGTGCACTCACAGGGTCAGGGACAGCGACATGCACAGGCCCCTCCACGGTGACCTGTGCTGCCTCCTGCCCCTGCCCCTGGACTGCACCACTTGCACCAGCAGGGATGCCCCCACCAGGCCCCATATGTGCCTCAGTGGCGGCCTCCTCCTCCTCTGTGGAAACCACCAACCTGGATGGCTCCTCACCGTCTTCTGCCGTAGCAGTCCCCTGTGGGGGCTCACCCACCCCTTCCACTGCAGCCGTGGGGGCATCCCCGCCACCTTGCTCCACAGCGCTGTCTCCGCCCTCTTCTTCACTAGCCGCTGCGTAGAGGGAGACATAGAACACAAGCATCAGGGTACTGTACAATGGTCCCCTAGACAGGAAGCAATAGCAGATGAGTACCACTGTCAAAGTACACTTTCCTCATGTCCCTCCACAACACATGGGTCAGTCCAGGCAAAACACACACAGTAACAGGCATGGTGCATGCCATGGACATTTCCATACATGTCCAATGGACTCTTGAAACATACAATGGGTGCAGTCACAGGATGGATGCGAACTGAATGTGCAGTGACCTGAAATGACAACAAAGACATGTTCTGTAGAGTGCAAGGACCCTGTCATACATACAATGCACATCATGGGTCAACATACTGTTTACCTGAATGTCCAATCATGTTCCTCAGTCAATGAGTATGTCAGTTATCCTCACTGAACATGTCAATATGTACATGCCACCTGAAGTATCACTTGCAAAGTACCATTTTAATTGAACCAAATGCACATAGTGCATCAAGGCAATGTATGTTGAACAAAGAAAAGGAGTTCACCTTGGACAGCAAAAAGAAAATATAATTCCAAAATCCATCACTGTACTCATAGTCAGCAGGGGGCATGTCGCTGCGGCGTGCTAAGTTGAGTTGCAACATAAGATTGGTGTGCAGAGAATTCTGAAATAGCAACACTTGCAAAATGCCTTGCTAAGACCGACTCTGTGGAGCATCCTGGGATGGGGGACCCTGGCCCCACAAGGACAATGCCTGGCCCTCATTTGCCACATGTCACACTACAGCATGCAACAGTGCACCAATAGCAACTAGGTCCTGATGACTCTCCTTGCATGTATCCTTCATGTCTGTTTGCATGGCAACCCTTGTTGCATCCATTTGGATGTTCAAAGTGTTCTCGAGGAGGACATCTGCTGACGTTGACCCTGCCTTCAGGACTGCATCTACTCATTCAGAAGTAGCCCCAAGTCTGACATCTACTGCCTGCTTTGGTCCCTTGAGGTTTTCATCTCCTCATGTAGGCATTGCCTCAAGGCAGAGATCTCCCCACATAATAGTTGAAATTCAGTACATATTTTGCCATTAGATGAAATGATATTGTCTGTCAGGTGATGCATGTCCCTGCTGATCTCCTGCATGACCTCACCCTGTTGAACAATTTAATGTAGCACCTCTTTGACTCAGTCTAAGCAGGACACAGGCATATGTCCCCCATGTGTGTGTGGCCTACAAAACCGGGATGATACAGTGCAGTCCTGGCTCAGTGAGTTAACTATTATGGGATGCTGGTCTACATGCCTCCCTCTCCCATTTCACACCTCTGCTGCCTCCAGGATTGGTGAGGGTAACTTTTCTGACACGGTGCATGGTTCACCAGTGGTAGAGGCACAGTCTCCTGTGTCCTCTCAGGCTCAGTAGCCTCCAAAACCCCAATGAGAAACATAGGATCTGGACTACTGAGTGCTGGTTGTTCCACCATCTGCTTCAATATGGCAGCAACATCAGCCTCATCCACATCTGATGATGCGTGTGCAGGCCTGCTGAGGATGGTCTGTAACAACAGCAGGTTTTCACCACACACATCAGCGCAGCCACTGCTGGTGCCTGGTTGTGCCTCCT